>NW_006299263.1:734731-780678 GCF_000327345.1 Myotis davidii | reverse complement strand
CCTTGCAGCCCCACTGCCTCCGAGGCACTGGCTGCCTCATGGCCCTGAGGCCCCGTGGCCCCGCCCACTGGTCATTCCCAAAGGTTATTTGGAAGGTTGTTCCTGAAGGTCGTTCCTCTGTCTGGTCTAATTAGCATATTAGCTCTTTATTATATAGGATGAGTAGAATTATTAATATAGTTTTGTGTTTGACCCCTAAATTGTTTTTCTGTTAATAATTTTATTTTAACCCCTAGAGTTCTGGGGAGCGTGATCTCACTCCTCCTGTCTTTCACCCAAAGTGCCGGGAGCGCTATCGGCAATTTTTTTTTCTACTAGTATTTTATTAATACAATCAGCAAACAATATATGTCAAAGATGAAAACAAATGTAGTAAAGGTTTCCTTAAGTTTTTGAATATGTAACTTCATTTACTTGCGATTCATAATTTTTTTCCTAAACTGCTGTAAAATCAGCAAAAATGCCTTGGCAATTTTAGCATAGTTCCTAGGATATTGGTTGGCACTCAAAGGGGTAAAGTCATAGCACCTACCAACAATGTTAAGTGAGGACTTACTGTACATGGACTTTAAATTCACAACAGTGACACCACTGAACAGGTGTATTTTTTCTTATGAATATTTGGTGGTGTTATTTTTTTATTTTGGAGGAGAAGACTAAATTGAGAGACTTGGAGTCTTTGCTACCTGGAAGAAATTTATTTTCCTTTGGATATAAATGTCAATAAAATCAAGAAATCCTGCCTTTCTTTTAGAAAAGTGCCGGTTGGCTAATGTCTTAGTCAGCTCTGACTACTGTAACAAAATACCATAGGCTGGGAGGCTTAACAAGAGGTGTTTACCTGTCTGTTCAGGGGGCTGGGAAGGCTGTGAGTAGGTTGCCAGCATGTGAGGTCCTGGTGAGGACCCTCCTAGCAGATGGCCACCTTTTTGCTGTGTCTATAGCAGAGAGAGGCAGCTCTGGTGTCTCTTCCTCTTATAAGGGCACGAATCCCCTCCTGGGGGCTCCACCCTCATCTAACCGTAATGACCTCCCAAAGCCCTTCCCATAAACCACCACAAGGGGAGTCAAGGCTTCAGTGTGTGGACTTGAGGGGACACTAACATTCCCACAGAAGTAGGAAAATGAAACAAATCCATATACTGTATACACGTTCCATTCTACTTTTATAAAGCTGTTCTTTTGATACTACCGTTTTCCTCCTGGCTTCAACTTCCACAGCGCTGACCGTCCGGAACGGAGGAAACGTGTTGGTCCCCTGCTACCCGTCGGGGGTGATCTACGACCTCCTGGAGTGCCTGTACCAGTACATCGACTCGGCCGGCCTCTCCAGCATCCCCTTCTACTTCATCTCCCCCGTGGCTAACAGCTCCCTCGAGTTTTCCCAGATCTTTGCTGAGTGGTATGTCTGTGTTCTCTCTGAGTTCTACTTTGAGGCAGCACAGTCAAGCAATAAGAACAGAAATGATCCTGCTTCTTCCCACGGTACTGGGAGACTCATTCTGTGGCGTTCCCGTGTCTGTGATGCGAAGCTGCGCTAATGAAGGCCGAGTCTGTCACAGGGCTAACTGCTGGAAGAGTAGCTGGGAAGGGAGGAAGGACCAAAGATAAAGACTTAACTTAGCCAGCACTTTCCAGGTTAGCAACAAAAAGGCTATCATTTATCTTCTCACATGCTGTCTTCTGCCTGCTGTCACAAAGTAAAATTGCATCCTAGATGCGAAAAAGATGTTAAAGCCCACGCTCATGTTGTCTACACTTCTAATACCAAATCTGAAAGAAAACTCTATATCTTCATTTTAATAGCATGACATTTGACAAAATTAAGTTTTATTACAGTAGGACATTGATCAAACGTAGGGAGAGTAAATTACTGAACAGTATGACATCCGTGAGCCTTTTTAGGACTCCTTAGATGCCTGTTTGAATCTAACGCACCTTGGCCAGAAGAAGGGCGGGAGGAGGAGACAGGTCAGCTGTCACCGGGCACCCAGTAGTGCCTTAGGGTGGTGTTTCCAAGCATTCAGGGCTGTGAAAACACAAACATAGAGTGTGTGTCATCCCTGTGAGTGGTGTGGTGGCCTCACGGACACACTGTGCTACTAAGTTTCTCATGAGAAAGGAATGTGTGTCTCACCTGTGCCACGTCTCATATGCTGCCCCTCAGCCCTTCCTAAGGACTCTCCCCTTTTCGATGTGGTGGGATCTTTTTCTGTGTGCACACTCAGGCAGGCTTCTCCATCCCTGTGCACGTCATTCATGTCTGCCGGGGGACTGAGACACTTACTCCCCAGTTCGAGTTGCCAGTGCAGCTCAGTGGCTGTGACAAGCAGAAAGCTGTGTCTCTGCAAAGGGTATGTCACCCTCCCCTTGATACTGCGCTCAGCCAGTCCACACGGAGTCCTGGATTGGGTCAGAGGACATTAGCGGGACAGCTGGTGAAATGTCAGTCAGGTCTGGAACTTGACTCATCGTAATGTACTGATGTTAATGTTTTAGTTTAACAAATGTATCACGGTTGTGCATGATACTAACATCGGCAGCAGTGGGTGAAGGGCATACGAGGAGCTCAACTATCTTTGCAACTTTCCTATAAATCTATTATTTCAAAATAACAAGGTTACTTCTTAAGAAAAAATGTACTGAAGAATTTTAAAGGTTAAAAAGTGCTTAAAAGAGTTTTCTGTCCTGAGTGCTCTATAGACAGTGGGTTTTATTCTGTAGATGCGGAGATTCACTGCAGGACATTTTTACTTCTACTTATTACTTATTCACTGCTACCACTAGGTGGCACCCATGAGCCTCTGTGCCCAGCTGACTGGCTTATCCGCTTTTCCTTTAAGGCTTTGTCACAACAAGCAGACGAAGGTGTATCTCCCAGAACCACCTTTTCCTCATGCAGAGGTAAGAAAATGGTCTGCTGGGATCAGAGCAAGAAAGAACTTTAGGTGAATGGACATGGATGGAGATAGCAGGCCATTAGACAAAAGTGAAATCCTTACGTAAGCTCATAGCCCTTGTTTCCCATAGGCGATGACAGTGGAGTGTTCTAACTCCAGGTCCATCATTTCCCCTTACTAACACTGTATGACCAGTGCATTCACCCTTCGTAGCCTCCCTCTGTTCCGTTGACTGCACGAGGAATTCTATTCTATTATCTACTAAAATGTTTGCATAACAGATTTTTTATTGTAAAGTCTTTCCAGTTATGTTAATCATAGATATGAAGTTTTAATGATGAAAATGATAACATATCAGTTTAAGAAATTGGAGGTCAGAAGGCACAAACCTCCAGTTATAAACAAATGCGTCACAGGGTGTCATGTGCCCATGGTGAACAGTTAATGCTGAAAGCTGCTGACAGAGCAGATCTTACGTCCTCATCACAAGGGGAAAATTGTGACTATACAGCGACAGATGTCAGCTAGGCTTACTGTGGTGACCATTTGTGATGTACATACAACCAAATGATGATGTTGCATACCTGGAAGAATGTTACTTGTGAATTATACCTCAATTTTTAAAAAACAGGAAAATTTCCCTCCCTCACAGGATGGATGAGTGTTTCTATGTAGCTCTGTGCCCTGTTTTGTTTCAGTTTTTTTTCTTCCACCAAACATGGTATCACTGGCATTTTCCTGTGTGTCTCATATTAGTATTGCAGCCTAATCTGGCATATCATGTGCGCATACTATAATATTCTTAACCATTTTCTCTATCACACAATAGAATTACTCCCAATTTTTTGTATAATGTATATGTGTGTGTTTTATGTTTATATATATATTATAACATACATAATTTAAAGATGTTTACATTGGCATAAACACTTTAGGGAGCTGGCGGTAGGGTACCTGCCAGAGCACTCGTTAATTCCGGATGGTCAGATACAGTAGTCCCTGGACAGCTCGGTCCAAGCGGCAAAACAAGAGATGAATTTATCTTAGGTCCTGTGCATTGATCAGGAGAACTGCAGGAACTGTAGGTGATGCCTGGAAAGTAACTCAAGTTACGTGCAAAGACGTGCTATTCTTAGAGGCCCATTCATCTCCTTGACGTCTCTGGATCCAGTAGACTTATTTGTCTTTTAGACAGCGCTCACCCATTTAACTGGGGCAGGTAACGACCGTGGCCAGCCAGGTTACGTAAAGAACGTCAGTTTTGTTTGCTTGTAACTTGGGAGGAAAGTGGGAGTTGAGAGCTTGCTCTCTACTGTGCGTGTCCCATGGGAGCACATGACACCCGATGACGGTTTCCAGACCCCCTTCTGCAGGAGGGCTTGCCTCAGGATTAACCCATGCCATGGTAATGCCATCACCCACTCAACAGCACCTCCGGGCAAAATTCCCTTTGGCTTCGTGGACACCTAGGGCCTCTGACGTCTGGATTTTGGGGATCTGACCTTTCGATGCTGGAGTGGGGAGGTGGGGGCAGGGTCGAGGCAGCAGGCAGTGTCTGCCCAGGGTCCTAAGATGCCGTCTGTGGTTGTGGCTGTAGACGGTATTGCCTTGGGTTGGCCTGACGCTGGGAGGGTATTATCTAGTATTGGGCTGGAAGGGAGACCTTTTTGGTTCCAAATATAAACGTTTGAGACAAGTTTTGGGGCTGTGCACGGTCTGCCTCTTACTTGGCTCTCTGTGCGATGAGGAGGTCACAGCCCCCAGGCTTCCGAGAGCCAGCTTGGCCTTGGTCTTTATGAAGTTGCCACAGGAACTTACGCTCAAGAGGAGGTCCTGTGTGGGTAGTGGCTCTTGTGGGAGGTGTGTACTGGTGGCAGAACTTGGTGAATCACATGTTTTGGGAAGGTGACCTGATACCGGGGTCTCGTGGGCCAGGGTTCAGAGGGTCAGAAAGCTATAAAGCAGGGGGTGGGGAACCTTTTTTCTGCTAAGGGCCGTTTGGATATTTACAACATCATTCACAGGCCGTACAAAATTACCACCTTAAAAATTAGCCTGCTCGCCCTGACCAGTTTGGCTCAGTGGATACAGCGTCGGCCTGCGGACTAAAGGGTCCCAGGTTCGATTCCAGTCAAGGGCATGTACCCTGGTCGAGGGCATATTCCCAGTAGAGGGTGTGCAGGAGGCAGCTGATCGATGTTTCTCATCAGTGTTTCTAACTCTCTGTCCCTATCCCTTCCTCTGTAAAAAATCAATAAAATATATATATATATATTTTAAATTAGCCTGCTGTATTTGGTCAAAAATGTCATTAACTCACCCCTAATGCCTTGGCAGGGCCAGACCAAATGATTTTGTGGGCCCTATATTGCCCGAGGGCTGGATGTTGCCATCCCCACTATAAAGGCAGACAGGACTACATCAGCTGTAACAACCTGAAAAGCTTCCATTGAGTGAAGAAGTTACATTGTAGATTTAAAAAATGTTAATCTTTGGCAAATTATAATGAGATTCACTTGTATTTTTAATTTACTTCTGGCCTCCCTCCCACCCAGACAGGCTAACGTTTTATATATCGATTCTAGCTCATTCAGACCAACAAGCTGAAGCACTACCCCAGCATCCACGGCGACTTCAGCAACGACTTCAGGCAGCCGTGCGTGGTGTTCACTGGGCACCCTTCCCTCCGGTTTGGGGACGTGGTCCATTTCATGGAGCTCTGGGGGAAGTCCAGTCTCAACACTGTCATATTCACAGGTAAGGCACGCCCTGCCCTTTCTGCTGGGGACCATCACTGAGAGCACCTACCAAGTAGAGACCCAGGGGCAATTTTGTTGTTGCTGTTAATCCTCTCCAGAGGATTTTTTTTCCATTGATTTTTAGAGAGAGTGGGAGGGAGGGGGAGAGACAGAGAGAGAGAGAAACATCTTGGTGAGAGAGACACATTGATTGGTTGCCTCCCACACACACTCCAACCAGGGCCGGGAATCGAGCCTGCAACCGAGATACATGCCCTTGACCAGAACTGAACCTGGGACCCTTCCATCTGCAGGCCAATGCTCCATCCGCTGAGCCAAACTGGCTAGGGGGACAATTTTTTTTAATCTTCACCCGAGAATATGCTTATTGATTTTAGAGAAAGGGGGAGAAGCGGGGAGTTGGGGGAGAGAACCATCAGTGTGAGAGAGAAACATGGATCAGTTGCCTTCCTAGGAGTTGAACCTGTGACCATTCAGTGTACGGGACGATGTTCCAACTAACTGAGGCACACCAGTCAGGGCCAGAGACAGTTTTTAAAATAAGGCATAAGTATGAACACTCTTTTGTCATAAATATTAACGGATAAAGAATCCAGGGATATCTTTTTAACATGGTTAGGATTGGTGTGGAAAGAGTCAGATAAAGCACAAGGTCTTGGTAACTGTCAGACAAAGCTTTTGCATCTGTGTTTGCAGCTCTTTCCTGGAGACAGATTACACCGCACTGCTGAGGGTAGGGCTGCGTAAACTGCTTCAGGGAGTCCTAGTCGCCAGCCTGTTGACCTTTAGGGCTCATTTCCTGAACTGGATCTTTCTGCTTTGGTGAAAGTTCGCTCCGGCTTGCACTGCAGGTTTTTTTTCTGGAGAATGAACCCCTCAAAGTAAAATAAGTCCTTTAATGAGACCAAGTAGAGTTTTTACTTAATTGCTATGTTATGTGCTCAATTTAAGGCCCTCAGACAGCCTCGACATTTGAACGTCTTACGGGCTGTGCAGTAAAAAACCTTGCTCTGAAGTCATCCAACTTGCTGTCCCCTCGGCCAAGCTGCCTCCGTCCCCGGACCCTGGCTCCCCTTGTGACCTGGGGCCTGAGGTGGCCCTTTCCTGGGCAGCTGTGTGTTGGGTGTGTCGTGTGAGAAGGCACTTCATGCAGGGCCTGCACACAGAGCTCTTGCTTGGGTGCCATCTTACAGTTACTTTAGACTTCATGGAGCAGAGGCTAGTGTGCCCACAGCTTCGGGGTCAGGGACCCTGTGGGTCCTCCCCGTGCTCAGGCTGTTTGTGAGGAAACAGTGCCGTCAGCCAGAGGCCACCGGGAGCACGCGGTGCTTAAACTCGGGCTGACTCATGGCGATGAGGGGAAACGCGGCCGTAGGCAGGCGTGAGGCAGGTTCACAGACGTGTGACATCGATTGGGTGTCTCAGTGACTCGTAGCCAGAGGCAGGTGTAGTGGAGCCGGGTAGGTAATATGTGTGTGATGTGGACAGTGCTGTGGTTCGGGCAGGATTACAGGGGGTCTTGTTTTTGTCTGGGTCCATTGTGATCACCGAGTGGCCTTGGCTGGGTCAGTGTTGGTGAAATCACTATGTCCAGCAGGAGAAGGTGGCCAGCCTGGGTGCGGGCCCGCTCCTGCCAATACCCCGCTGGCAGGAAGTGCAGAATCAGAGAGCAGCTGCCGGCTGCTTCTTTCCGGGTCCCCTTGCAGCCCTGGCAGAGGAAGTCAGCCACCGAACCTTGATTCCTGACACACGGAAGCTCACCGCTGTCTGGTTCTGCTGAGCAGGGCCGTGCAGGGAAGCCGCCTGCAGTGGGACCAAGGGTGGTCTCTCCTGCTTGAGGAGGCGCTGACTCATGGACAGTGGCACACCCGCTCTGTATAAACTTTTCTTTAGCCAGCTGGACGAAGTCAAGGCTCTGCGATTGTCTGTGGCGCCTGAATAATGAATTTAAGTTAAAACTGGTTAGTTGGGCTTCCAGAACAGACGTGTCCACGTGCGTGAGGTCTGCTAGAGTCAGAAGTTTTAGACCAGTTCTTCCAGTTGTGTTACAACGACGGTGGGAATTGCAGCTTGCACAGTGGATGTAAAAAGGGGGTCAGCCACCCTCCCTGTGCTGGTCCATGTGGGGGTTCCTACGTGCTCTTCTTGTAAACGTGGGCGCTTGGGCAGCTGTCGTGAGCACAGCAGGTGTGCAGGTGAGGAAGCACGTGGGGGCAGGCTGTGTGCACGCCAGGGGGGAGCCAGGTCTTCGGCTCCAGCGGGGCAGCTCCTCGGGCGGAGAGAACCGTCCCCCCCAAGCAGACGGCACAAGTGCCTCTTGGGGAACAACTGGTCGTCGTGACAGGGTGGGTCCCCGTTGGGATGCGCTGGGCTCTGCCGACAGGAGTAGCACTTTGCTCCCGTGGGGTCCAGGCCCTCCCTGTTTTCTTCTGGATGCATCTTTCTGTGACCTGCGCTTGGCCTCCGGCCTGGGTGTTGACCTGGAGCACTGGAGTCCAGGGTCCGGGCCACATTTCTTCACTCTGAAGTCACTGCTCTGTATTTTGTCTCTTGTGGGGACACTGAGTCTGTGTGTATGTCCTGGTCTTCCTCAAATTTTCACCTAATTTTTGTAGCACTTACTGATGATTCTGGACTGAATACGTTATTACTGTGATGGTTGCCAGATAGTGAGTTTTAAACAATTTTATCATTTCTTTTGCATTTATTAACTGGTATTTTGTTGGAAATAAGAGCTTTCTCTTCTCACCCACTTATTTATCTCTCATTTATCTCATCAACCCCTTTTTTCACACCCATACCTGCCATTGCCCCCCCATCCTACAGGGTTCGCCCTGGTCTCCCCCTTTCCCTGGGGGTAAGTGGCTCCTCTCTCTGGTGATGAGGAGCCCGGCCCCTCGGAGCACTTACTGGCTCACCCTTCTGACGCCTGCTTGCCCTGACCATACCAGCCGCCTCCTCACAGGGCAGTCCCTCTGCTCCCTGCACTTAATTCGTCTCATCTGTGCTTTCCTTAGAACCCGACTTCTCATACCTGGAGGCATTGGCTCCCTACCAGCCCTTGGCCATGAAATGCATTTACTGCCCCATTGATACCCGGCTGAATTTCATCCAAGTGTCAAAGCTGCTCAAAGAAGTGCAGGTAACCAAGGCAACCGTGCCGGTGTCTCCTGGGACCTGTGTCCTCCTGGGACCTGTGTCCTGGTCTCTGTGGGTGTGTCTGGTGCGAGGGCGGGGCCTCTGGGGGCATTCCTCCCTCCCGGCTCAGCGTCTGCAGAGCTGGGTCATTTCCCTTCACACTTAAATGTGGGCGTCACACCCTGAAAGAAACGCCCATTCCAGTGAACTCCAGGTGGGAAGGAGGAGCAGGCGTAAAGACTGTCCTTTCTATGGGGACCATTTGTGTCCAGTTATAAGCCAGCTGGCCCTCCAACCCCCCAAAAAAGTCCTCGTGGAGCTGAAAGGCAGCTTCCCGGGGACGTGGACGGGGCGTGGTGCCCGTTCAATCAGTGCCACACAGTGTCATTTTGCTTTTCATCGGAAGTTTGATTCGGTTTGGTTTTTGTTCTTGCTTTCATTTGCTGGGTGTTTGCATTTTGCACTTTCTGCCCCAGAGCAAGGGGAGAAGTAGTTGGGTGAGGTGGGAGGTAAAAGGAAGACATCTGGACAGAAGGAGACTGGAGGGAGAGCAGGGGATGAAAACCACCACACGGGGTCAGCTACACTGGGCAGGGTGTGTTTGAGGGTTGGGGTGGGGAGGCAGTTGGAATTGTGGGGAAGGATGGCTGAGAACAAGGCAGGGCCGACTCTGACTCCCACCCCCGTAGTGTCGTCAGGACCCCAAACGAGGGCCACGGTGGCCCGGCCCGCACCCGACTCCCAGCTCCTCCCTCAGCAGGTGTGATGCCCCTCACGCCGCGGCCGGGCATTCACTCTCCTCCTCCGCAGTCTCTGACCACAGGATGAGAGACGCCAACTCAGAGGAAACGTAGCGAGAGGCCGGGAAGGCTGAGCCTAGGAGGGCAGGGAAGAGTGTGGCTTTCTCTGGCCGGGCTTGGAGCAGTTCCCACCTTCGGGCTGCTGGGTGGTGTGACCCCCGCCCCCTGTGCCCAGCACGCTGGGTGGTTAAGAGCCTGTGGTTTCCATTCCTGGGCAACTTCACCCGCATTCCTTAAGCCAGCGGGTCCTCGTCCAGCCCCTCGGCTGGTGCTGAAACTGGAGAGGCTTCCTGGTCTCCCGGGTGAGAGACGGAGTCCTCAGGCTGGGACTGGAGTCGGCTCTGAGGCAGCTAGAAGATGCCTTGCCTGTCACCATGGCTACGGTGCAGGGCTTGCCTGAAGTTCCCGTCTATCCCCCACTGCACTCATCTCTCCTCACTGGCCACGGGTTTGAGAGGAAAGTTCACAGTGGCCTGGAAGTGCTGAGCCTTGTCCGTGCCAAGGAGGAGCAGCTGAGGAAGGGGCTTCTGAACGGGCTGCTCTGCCTCACGGCCTCCTCTCCCACTTCCCCATTCCCATCCCCTCGGTCCCTCAGCCCCTGCACGTGGTCTGCCCTGAGCAGTACACGCAGCCGCCGCCCACGCAGGCCCACAGGATGGACCTGATGATCGACTGCCAGCCGCCGCCCATGTCCTACCGGCGCGCCGAGGTCCTCGCCCTGCCCTTCAAGCGGCGCTACGAGAAGATCGAAATCATGCCGGAGGTGAGCGGGCTTCCCAGGGGCAACTCGGACTCGCTGGCGTCTCTGGGAGCAGCGCTGGCCTTCTTTTCGGGTTTGTGTCAAATGTGTGTGAACCAAAGAGCCCCGTAGGCCCTTAAGCAAGTCGGTGGGAAGAGGTGGGATTTCGTATTTTCATTCACATTTCCCAAGTAGTGAAGCGACAGCTGCGAACATCAGGGCTGCTGACTGCTGCTCCGATTAAGGTTCTGCATGCGATCCCGGGGGGCCAGGATTTTGATCTACTGACATGGTCTGTTGAAGTCTAAATATTTTAGTTACATGGGATCTGAGCCTGTGTTAACAGGGAGCCGTTACACAGCGTACCGTCGTGGGGACGCTGTAGGTTTCGTGAGAGGCTGGTCTGGGGGAGGCAGGCAGCAGTCAGTGCCCGGCTCCTGAAATGGCAGGCAGGTCGCTCGAACATGTTTTTCGCAAACAATAAAAAGAGGCAGGGAAACTTACTAAGAACAGTGTCCCCAGAATTCTCTTTGGCGTTCAGAATAATGTCCAGGTCTGGGCAGTCCTGGGTGGTGCTCATTTCCTGCCCAGCAAAGGCTGGTGGTGGGGCAAGGCCAGGTGCCACCAGTGGGGACTCGGTTTCCAGGACATGCAGTCCTTCCCAGAGTTAACCTCAGTTATTTTAATTAAGAGCAATAGATAAAGGAGATCAAATGAATTTCAATAATTGACTTAGGTCCCGGCCTGTTTGGCTTAGTGGGTAGAGCATCAGCCCACAGACTAAAGGGTCTGGGTTCCATTCCAGGCCCCAAGTGCAGGAGGCAGCCAGTCAATGTGTCTCACATCAGTGTTTCTCTCTCTCCCCTCATCTCTCTTTCCCACTATCTCACTAAAGATCAATGGAAGAAATATCCTCAGATGAGATTTAAAAATATGAATTGACTTAGATAAAAGTGATCCACCAACACAGAATAGTCAAGGTGGGTTTTTTTAATGCAAGCAGCCTGCTCTTCACTACCACACGTGTATTACCCACACGTTACACCCATTCTCGTTTCACTCCTGGACCCTTGGAGGGAGCCGCACAGGGCCCGTGCTCTCTGCAGCCAGTGTGGCCAGACTGAAGGAGTGACATTGCCTACTGTGAGCCCCAGCTGGAGAGGGCAAATGTGGGGAGAACGGGCAAGGACGAGAACCCCTCTTCCTGCAGGGGACGCACAGAGAGGCGGGGTAGTCCAGGCCCCAGGCTCTGAGAGCATGGAGTATGTGCCCAGTGCAGTCACTCCAGGCAGCTCCTCACCCCTGCGGGGGAGGGAGGAGTAAGTGGAGTGACTGCTGGAGGCGATCCGAAAACTCATTTGTAGTGAAGACTGGTGACCAAGGTGGAGTGAAAAAGCTAGGTGATTTCAGCCCAAGCCAAATTATAACTTCAAAGCGATACGTTTTCTTATAAATCTTATAAATGGGTCATAAAGGCAATTTGAAAGGAGTCGTCACAAACACCTTAAGCAACACTGTGGAAAGATGTACGGCTTCTCACGTAGACTACTTTGATGGTCATTTGGATGTTTGTGGTCTAATTCTTTAAAAGGAAAATTATTAATTTTTCGTTAGAGGTTGTGAATGCAGCCGCTCAAACCCTCCTCTCGCCCTCTCAGCTGAGCAGCTGACTTGCATTTCTAATTACAGTTCATTCCTGAGAAGTGGCAGGGCTGCCCCCATGAATTTCCTTGGATGCTGAGAACCAGGGATAGCGTGCAGCAGGCTCTGTGCTCCTTCAGGCCACATCCTCTCATGGCCAAGGGGATAAAAACTCAGCTCTGAATGCCCAGTTGTCCTTGCTCCATACCTCACTAGCCCGGCCTCCTGGCTCCTCTACCTAATTATAATGGAAGTTACCTGTTTATGGACCCTCCCTATGGGACAATACTAAGCACTTCCCATGGACTGTCACCCCGCTCTATGAGACGGGCACAGTGCTTCGCCTTGGCACGCTCAGCGGGCAGGGCAGGGCCTGCTCTGCCCTGAGAAAACCTCAGGTGACCACCACCATGTCTGTCCACAAAGGTCACCCCAACACAGGTTACAGATCCTGTCTCTTAGGTGAGAGTGGAGCCCCCAGGTCAATTCGCACTGAAAATGTGAGCCCCGCGGTGGACAGGCCGATCCCGGGAGTCCCAGTTTCCATACTTAAGGCAAAAGGAAGCCGCATGTTGTTTCCAAGACAGAAACAAAACTATTAAGACGTCCACCGAGAAACCATCTGACTAATTGGTTTCTGGCATTTCTCATGCCCAAGTTTATCCTTACCCATGATTAAACAGTCCTTGTTAGCTTGCCTGTTCCCTAAGAAGAAAAGAATACATCTGCTGTTACACCTCTGACACTGAGCCAGAGAAGGAAGTGATTGGCTGGGGGGATGTGGGGGAAGGTCGCTGCAGGGGGTGCACAGCACCCAGTTCTGTTCACGAAGCCCTTCAAATGCTGTAGGAACAGAGTAGCAGCTCTGAGACCTGCCCTGCCCGCCCTGTGCACCTGCAGGTCCCTGGGTAACCAGCTCCATCGCCCTGCGGGCCAGCCTTCAGTCCAGGGTCCTCCTTAGGTTCATATTGTCCTCCTGCTGCCCAACCCTTAGGCTCATATGCCAGTGTTTGTTTTGTTTCAGTAGTTAACATTAATAATGATATTTTTCATGGGGGGAGAAGAAAGCATGTTCCCCATCCAAAAGAGGCAAAGTTTTTGTTTTGTTTGTAACACCAACATGGAGCTAACCATCTGCACCTCTGGATGTTAAGGTTGTTTAACATACAGGATTTTGCTTTTCATTTTCTCTGCATTTTGCTCATCTCAGAGTGAGAGATGCTGGCCCAATCTTTGGATCATCTTTGTATTTACTTTCTAGCTTAGAGTTGTACAGTGGGGTTGAAGGGTTAGGTTTAGATTTCAACACGTTAATCCAGCCGTTCTCAAACTGTGTGGTCTCAAGACTTGTTAAAAATTAGAACCCCAGCTCTAGCCGGTTTGGCTCAGTGGATAGAGCGTTGGCCTGCCGACTGAAGGATCCCAGGTTCAATTCTCGTCAAAGGCACGTACCTTGTTTGCAGGCTCCCAGCCCTGGTCAGGGGCATGAGGGAGGCAACCAATTGATGTGTCTCTCACATTCAGTGTTTCTCTGTTTCTCCCTCTCCCTTCACTCTCTAAAAATCAATGGAAAAAATATCCTTGAGGAAAAAAACAAAAAACAAAAACAGACCCCAAAGAGCTTTTGTTTATGCAGATGATATTGATTGATGTTTGCTAACTAGAAGTTAAAACTAAGAAATTTAAAAATATTTATTAATTCATTCCAAAGTAACATAAACCCATTAGATGTTAACATAACTAACACATCTTCTTTGAAAAATGTATCTTAAAAAAAGATAATGAGAAGAGCGGGCACTGCTTTACATTTGCAAGTCTCGTTAGTGTCTGCTGCGGGAAGACTTGGGCATCTTCTGGAGCCGCCAGAGATGGAGAGGAGGTGGTCGCGGTTCAGGCTGCGGGGTGTGCTGTCCTCTGGGGGCTGATGCTGGCGTGCTGTCCGCTGGGGGTTGACTAACAAAGGGCAAAGCAGCAGGGTCGGCACCGTTAACCGTAGGAACCTGGGGAGGCCTCCAGGCAAAGCACTCGACTGTGCCTGGGACACTGGTTTGTTCTCTTTCTCTCTTCAGCCCAGCTTATCTGCCACCGCACCCCTTCTCTCTGTCATCCCTTCCTTCCTTCCTTTATTGCAGTAGATAGAGAGATAATAAATAATTTGCGTGATGTAGTTTGGGTTAAAAAATTTTTACCTTCTTTCTTCCCTAAAGTTATTTGGTCATTTATTATTTTTTTAATCCTCACCCAAGGATATTTTTCCATTGATTTTTAGAGGGAAAGACAGAGAGAAACACCTTGATTAGTTGCCTCCTGCATGAGCCCCGGCTGGGGAGGAGCCTGCAACCCAGGTACATGCCCTTGACCAGAACCGAACCTGGGACCTTTCATTTCACGTTTTGACACTGTCTATCCTCTAAGCCAAACCAGCAAGGGCTATTTGGTCATTTCTGACCAAAATAATGTAAATAAAAATGCAAAATAAAATAAAATAATGGTGACCTTTAAAGGCTCAGCTTTATAACACTTGCCGATTGGTACCTTTCCCAGCAGGCCGGCAGGGACGCGTGGGGAGCTCTGCACAGAGGGCAGAGCTGCAGCCCCCACGCCCCAAGTGAGAGTGGGCCTGACCGAAACCCCTGTTTGCTTCCAGCTCGCAGACTCACTGGTGCCCATGGAGATGAAGCCTGGCGTTTCCTTGGCAACCGTCTCGGCTGTGCTGCACACTAAAGACAACAAGCACGTCCTTCAGGTACCGCGGGGGAGGGTGGCCGGGCTGGGACCGAGGAACCCCCAGGGCCTGGAACTACAACTCCCCCGACAAAGCCCCAGCACTCAGCTGGCTCCCAGGACGCTGCTTCCCAAACCAACGAACCCGGGAGACCAGACTACCTACCAGATCAGATGCGAGACCTAGAGGGCACTGCCTGTAAACCCTCCACTGCTTATTGCTCTGGCCACCGCCTCAGAGAGAAAAGGGAAGAGAAACTGCCATTCACAGAGATGGGGCCACCCATCATCCTAAGTGCTGCTCACGGCTCTGGAAGTTCCCCATCACTCAGAGCTCCGTGGGTGCCCACCCCAGCACTGCAGGGCACTAGGTGGTGCTGGGGGTGGGAGCTTTAAAAATCAGCCCAGATGGCACCCTCCCACCGAGGCCCAGAAATACTAAGCACAGCTGCCATCGGGGCCCGAGGGCCTGGGCATCCCTGTACAGGCTCCACGTGGGTGGGTAGCACCTTGCAGAGCTGGCCTGTGTCACCTCTCGCCCTGCATCGTGGGAGTGTGAAGTGTGCGGGACACTGTGCTGGGCCCCATGCTCTGTGTGACTGGTCCTCACAGAAGTCTCTCGCCGCCGCGTTACGGGCACCTTCTCTGGGCCAGGAGGGTTCTCACCAGTCAGTGACCCACAGCCAGTGTCGCTTGCGGCTGTGCTGTTGCTGCACCTGCAACTGCCAACACGGGTTAACAATTTACTCAGAAAACACTGAACTGAGTCAGTTAAAAACTGAACGTGGCTCTTTATCAAAGGACGGTGTCTTTGCCAAATAAGGTGTGATGTGTGGAGAGCTGGCATTTGCTTATGGGGATTGAGGACTCCAGGTGGAGCCCCGGGGCCTGCAGACTTGACACCACAGGCGGCACCAGGCTAGCTGGGCCTGGGGTGCCCACAGGTTGTGTGTGTCCTGACCCATGCTCCCTCCCGCTCCAGCCCCCACCCAGGCCGGTCCAGCCCACAGGTGGTAAGAAGAGAAAGCGGGTGACTGATGACATCCCTGACTGCAAGGTTCTGAAGCCCTTGCTGAGCGGCTCCATCCCAGTGGAGCAGTTTGTGCAGACCCTGGAGAAGGTGAGCACACGTTCGCACGTCTGCACAGCCCAGGAGCCGTCCTCTCTCTTCCTGTGCCTCCTGCTTTCCACTTGGTTTGGTCTCCACTGAGCTGCTGTCCCTGTGGTGTCTTCCTGGTCCAAGGTCATGCCAGGGACAGACTGGGGGAGAGTGAGAGGTGCATGGAGCGGGCCCTCCTTCCATCCAGTACCAGGTAGCGAGATGACAGCCTCATCAGGTGCCACTCCTTGAGCAGCTAAGCTGAGGCCTTTCTCAGAAACCTGTGGCAGACAGGCAGGTGGGGATGGGGGATGGAGAAGGTCTGCCCTCCCTTCTCCACAAGCCCCGGCTGGCGTGGCCTGGTCCCAGGGGGGAGTCTCGGGGGAGTGTGGGAGAAGGGGCAGTGTTACTGGGTCCCCGTGAGCTCGAGAGGCAGGCCCAGCCATTGGCGGGCAGGAGTTGTGAGGCGTTGCCTCAGAGAAAGGGGTCCCTCTTCCATCGCAGCAGCTGGTCACACCTTGTCCCAATGGCCACTCCTCCCAAGGAGCAGACTTCTCAACTACAATTATAAGGAAGATAATTTAACCTTAAAGGTTTTTAGAATTTTGGCTTGAGTCACAGAACTTCAAAGATTCTAATGTTTTACAGAATTACAGAATCCTTGATAGAAAGAGGGAATTAGCTAAACGTATTATTCATGCTGCTTCTTGCAAGAACTGCAACTAACTGGAATAAAAAGTTCTAGGAAAAGAGACTTTCTTCTTTTAAACCATCAGCTGCTGCCGTTCGTCCACACCAAGTACCCCAGTGGCTGAGTGCTTCCACATGGGAAAAGCTCTCTCTTTATTGGGATTTGTTTTCTCCATTGTCATTTCATTGTCCCTGAAGGAAGGACTTCCACCAGGTTATGCGGCTCCCCGGCCGCTGGTGGTACTGTGGGTGCTCCATGGGCGTCGAGTGGGGGACATACCAGTAAGTGCCTCCTCATGACCTTGCAGCAGCCCTGGTCCCTGGTGCCGGGACTCACCCTCGACTTGTCTTTTAAACAACTTGCAAGAAGCAGCATGAATAATACGTTTAGCTAATTCCCTCTTTCTATCAAGGATTCTGTAATTCTGTAAAACATTAGAATCTTTGAAGTTCTGTGACTCAAGCCAAAGGGGAAAGACCTTTACTTAGTTCTTCTGCCCAGCTCAGCACCCAGGTGACCCGGGCGCTGAGCCCAGGACCTGACCCTCTTGCCTCCACCATCTCTGCCGCGTTCCTTCTGCAGGAGGGATGTTCGTCTGCCCCACCCCACAGGTGTGCTCGCGAGAACTAGGTGGAGCTCCTCAGGTCTGGTTCCTCACCTGTTTGGGATCAGGCAAATCGGTCTTCTTTCCATTTCTTTTCTTTTTTCTCAACATTACGTCTGATGTGTAAGCAAGTCCTGGGTTGGCATCAGAGACGGCTAGAGAGGCATTTGCTGTGCGGCGTTATTTCCTTCTCCCTGAGCGGGATGTGGCCGATCGCCAGGCTCGTGCTGTGAGGAATGGCATTTTCCTGGGCAGGACTGAGCCTTGTCACCAGGGCTCATGGGCTTGGCGCGGAGGCTGCTGGCGGGGAGCCCAGTGTCCCAGACCCCTGACCTGACCAGGCCCTGGGCTGTGCTCCTCAATCACAAAAGCGTACGCAGGTTACAGAAATCCTGTTTTGTTTTGCATGTCTGGGGGCCTCTTTTGAAGTACAGTCGGCCTTTGAACTACACGGGTTTGAAGTGTGCAGGTCCGCTTACACATGCAGCCTTTTCAGTACATACAGTCAGCCTTCCATCTCCCTGGGTTTTGCACCCACAAATCAGAAACAGTATCTTCGATCCACAGATGGACAGCATTGTTACACTATTTCCTATGAGGAACTTGAACACCCGTAGGTTTGGTATCTACAGGGGGTCCTGGAACCAGTTCCCGGTGGGCGCCTAGGGCCAACTGTGGCTAAGTTTTCGGGGAGCCAGAAGTTATGTGTGGATTTTCAGCTCTGCCGACAGTTGGGACCCTGAGCCCCTGCGTTGTCCAGGGCCGCTCGGTGTGAACTCGGGTTGAACTGCAGAAGGTCTGGTCTGAAGGATTCACTGAGGAGGGTCAGACACGCCGGTTTCTAGACACTGAGCTTAGCTGTCTGGGAAGGGCCGTGGTTAGGGTTCTCAGTTGCTGAACTACCCCCCTGCCTTCGGTCAGCCGCTGCTCCTCAGGGTCCCCGCCAACCTCCTTCTCTTTTCTGTTGGAGCAGCATGGCTTCAGTGACATCAAAGTAGAGGACACAGCCAAGGGCCACATCGTCCTGCTCCAAGAAGCTGAGACCCTCATCCAGATAGAGGAAGATTCAACCCACATCATCTGTGACAATGACGAGATGCTCAGGGTACGACTGCGGGACCTTGTCCTCAAATTCCTCCAGAAGTTCTGAATGGAACACGTGAGCCATGTCTGCTTCCCTGAGATCCCACCGCCCTTCCCACTCTGCCTGCCCAGCACAAGCCACGTGAGGAAGGGCACACAAGGTCAGCCAGGCCTCTGTGGTGGTCTCTGACCTAAAGGAAAAGGCTCCGAGGGCCATGTCAGGAGAGAGGGCCGCACCTGCAGTGCTGTCTCAGGCAAGAGCTTTTGCTTTATTTAAGCTTTCGACTCATTTTCTTCCCAAGCCTGGCTCTCTCGGGGAGCCAGGATGGTAAGACAGTGAGCCGAGTGGCATAAGAGTGACAGAAGGGGAGGGGAGGTGAAAAGATGACTGACTTGTCTCTAGTGGCCAGTGTTTGTTTTTCATCGTGTCACAGGCCTCAGGTGGGGAACCAGTGACTTTGTTTTACTTGCTTGTCTACTGTGTGGCATCTGATAAGACAGACGATCCCAAAAAAATTAGTAAAATTAATCCATTTATCTGTGTTTTATATTGTGAGCCCATTTTGAGAATAAAACTTATTTTTATAGGAGTCTCTATGCTCTGTTGAACCTACAATTTACAGTATCTGAAAATATGTGGAAATATTCAGACTAGCATAAACTTATAAAATACTGTAGCAAATTTTTATTTGGTGAGCATGTTTACTAATATAACCTGGCTTTTTTTAAATATAAAATTCAGCCCTAGCTGGTTTGGTTCAGTAGATAGAGCATCAGCCTGAGGACTGAAGGGTCCCGGGTTCAATTCCAGTCAAGGGCACATATCAGGGTTGCGGGCTCGATCCCCAGTAGGGGACGTGCAGGGGCAATCGATGATTCTCACCCTCTCTGAAATCAATGAAAACAAAAGAATCTAGGAGAATAGGAGCCACATTTAAAAAAATAGTTTCCTTAAATTGTTTGAAAAGGTGAACTTCACCTGAGCTGTGTCTCTAATGAAAAACCCCAGCCTTGACCTTCTGGGAGGGTTCTGAAGAGGGGGCTACTAAATCAGCGGTCACCAGCCTGTGGTCCGTGAGGCCCCAAAGGTTGGCGACCGCTGCACTAGATGACCTTTACCTGTAGTAACCTTTCCCACAGATTCTCCGCATTAAGTTCAGTGCCCAAAGACCCACCAGTAACAGTAGTGCATTTGAAGTAATGCTGCTTCTGAACTGTTTCAGACAGACAGTTACAAGATGATGTCTAATCGAACAGCATCATTTGTAGCACACGTGCACATTTTTCAGGTATTAAAATGTGGAGTGCAAGTCTTAGAAGTAGTCGCCTATGGTAGTAGTCCCAGCTCAGCCTGCTGTTCTGAACAAATTTTTTAGACTGAAGTTCCGCCAGAAAGTCAGTCCTCCAACTCAATTAGCAGCTAAACATCACAAAGGGATTTATATATGTGTGTATATGCGTGTATGATGCATACATCTACAATAGACAGCACTATAGAGCTGCTTGCTTGGATTTTATGGAGAGTTGGGTATCAATTCTCCCTCTGGAATAAACACATAGTGAGAATGAATTCTTTGTTAAAGGAGGAAAAAGACTACTTCATTTTTTGCCATTTCCAACTTTGTTAGATTGGGGCACAAGAATGCTTACCCAGGTGTTTTTTAAGGTACAGGTCATTCCAATCAAGGGCCCTGGGATGTGTCTATGGAATAGATTGGGAGCCTTCAACCATGAGAGAGAATAGACATTACAAGAGACGGATGTGCCATGGCCAGGAAAATTTAGTTTTTAGGAGGAGAACTGTAAATAGCATCACATGTAGGTATACTTCCTAAATAAAACTTTTGAGAGAATCAAGTTAAAAGTTTTTTTTAAATCATGAAAATACAAAAACAGTACAAAACAGAGCTCAAAAGAAATCAAATGGTTATTTTACTTACAGGCCCTAATGATGACACATTCAGGAATGACTGGATTGGTTCAAGTTTGCTTTCTGTTTAAGTGCTTGATGAGAACACAGGGCACTGATCCCTGGAGAGGTGGTTACTACAGAGACAACCAGTATGTATATGTAAATTAGTCAAACGGACAGGGGATAATCTAGAAATTATGATGGTTTTAATCAAGTTGCTCCCACCTACTCAGTGGGGGAAGCCAGGGGGAGGAAGAAGCAGGGACTCGCTCATTAGAGCAGAGAGGAAATCTGGAGCCGGCCTCTCCAAGAGCAGCTGTCACTCCACCAGAGCTCAGGTTTCTGGATCCCACACCAGGTGGGTGAGTGGAAGACCCAGAAGAAATGGCACACCCATCTTCAAGGGCTACCCACACTGACGGAGAGGCAGCCCCCTGACCATTGGTGCTGACCTGGCGAAAGGTCTGGCACCTGGAAAGGCTTGATTACATAGTAATTAGAAAACCATTAAAAATACTAAGGAGGAACCGGATGTTATTTCATCTTTCTAAGAAGTGATACAGCTGTTGTTATGTAACAAAGTTCCCCCAAACTTAATACAACATCATCTCACCGTTTCTGTGTGGCTCAGCTAGGTGCTCTTGGCTCAGGGTTCTCTCCCCTGGGCTACAGATGAGGAAACTGAGGTGCAGAGGTTAAGTAACTTTCCCCAAAACACATGCCAGTAAGTGGCTTCTGCTTTACCATCGTGTCGCAGGTGGGTATCCGGGAACAGGAGCTGGCCAGGAAGGGAAGGCGTGCCTGTTAGTCCATTTCTTTTCAAGCAAAGGTAACAACTCCTCTCCATGATCCCTGGAGAACATGAAGCTTTCGGCTGTCTCAGTTGGCCTATACAGGCAAGAGGTGGCTTTGCCAAACTACAATGACATATCAACAGAAATGAGAGTGAAGAAACCTCCCAAGTTATAGAATACTTAGAAGCCCAGTGCATGGATTCGTGCACATTGAAAGGAAACTAGAAGGGGGGGGGGGGGGGGGGCACGGGGAGAAGGGGGACGATGTCCTTATAATACACTAATGCCCCGGTGCATGGATTCGTGCACATTGAAAGGAAATTAATTAGAAGGTGGCTGGCGGGGTGGGACTGGGCAAGACAGGCTGGACACGCCCTGGAGCCAACCTCCCACGGTCCCTCCCCAGCTGCATCTGGGGTAGCCCTGGGGTTTGAAGGGCGTCTGCAGAGTGAGCATGGTCCCTCTGGCAGGTGGGGTTCCTCAGCCTGGCCTGCAGGGATCGGGCTGAAACTGGCAGCCCAACATCCCCCAAAGGGTCCCGGAGTGCAAGAGGGTACGCTGCAAAATTGCTGTCGCTTGGCAGCTCCTGCATTGAGCATCTGCCCCCTGGTGGTCAATGCGCGTCATACCTACCGGCCAGTCAGCTGGTCGCTTAGCCTCCTGTATATATAGATATATTCATATGAGCCATGTACACTGGCAGGCAGGAAAGGGAGACACTCCTTTGGCACCGAGTCCCATTTCCCCCTACAGTCCTAAGGAAAGCTGAATGTTGTCTCATTGTTTCATACCATACTGTGGGGAAGCAGAAAATATGAGATGGTCTTAAATTCACTGCAGTGGAATTGTGTGTAAATAACATGAACCTAGGATGAGGTAAAAATAACCAACTATAATTCTGGAGGAAATACGAGTAACAACTAAATCCTAGAGACAGGCAGTATAAAGTTGAGCCAAAAATGTCTAATCTTGGTGGGGGTTAGAGCCAACACTGATCATGAGTTTATTCTCTAAAGATTAAATATCACAGTCTCCACTGCTTCTTGGTAGCCTGTTACAGATTTTAATCATATCATAAAAACATCATTTTACCATCTATCAAAATTCCAATAGCATTTTTCTCAGTAAGAGAAAAAGCAACCCTAAAATGCCTATGGAACCACTAAAGACCCTAAGTAGCCCGGCAATCCTGAGGGAGAACAAAGCCGGAGGCATCCCACTTTCTGATTTCAAACTTTATTACAAAGCTTATAGCAATCAAAACAGTATGGTGCCATCATAAAAACACACAGAGACTAATGGAATCGAACTGAGAGCCCAGACATAAACCTACACATATACAGTCAACTAATACTTGACAGGGGAGCCAAGAGACTCAAAGAAAGAACAGTCTCCACTAAATGGTGGTGGGAAAATGGAACCACATGCAGAAGAATGAAATTGGACCCCCACCACTCACAAAAATTAACTCAAAAAGGATTAAATACTTAAAGGTAAGACCCAAAACTGCAAAACTACTAGAAGAAAACAAGGGTAAAGTGCCTTGATGCCAGCGGTTCTCAACCTGTGGGTCGCGACCCCTTTGGCAGTCGAACAACCCTTTCACAGGGGTCGCCTAAGACCATCCTGCACATCAGATATTTACATTACGATTCATAACAGTAGCAACATTACAGTAATGAAGTAGCAACGAAGATAATTTTATGGTTGGGTCACAGCATGAGGAACTGTATTTAAAGGGCCAGAAGGTTGAGAACCACTGATGTAGGCCTTGGCAACATTTTTTTTTTATGATACCAAAAGCACAAGCAACAAAAGCAAAAATAAACAAGTGGGACCACATCAAACTAAAAAGCTCCTGCACCACACAGAAAACATCAGCAAAATGAAAAGGCAGCAACCAAATGTGAGAAAGTGTGTGTAAACCATCTCTCTGATAAGGGTCTAATATTCAAAATATATAAAGAATCATACAACTCAACAGCAAAAAGATGCTCTGATTTTAAAATGGGGAAAGGACTTGGATAGACATTTTCCATAGAGAAGACAGAAATGGCCAACAGTACATGAAAAAGTGTTCAATATCACTAATATCAGGAAAATGCAGATCAAACCACAATGAGATATCACCTCATTCCTGTTAGAATGGCTATCATTAAAAAAACAGATAATCAAGTTTTGGCAAGGATGTGGAAAAGGAGAACAATTGTGCACTATTAGTGGGAATGTAAATTGGTACTACTATGGAAACCAGTATGGAGGTTCCTCAAAAAATTAAAAATAGGGCTACCATATGATCCAGCAAGATGCCATTAGTTATCAGGGAAATGCAAACTGAAACTACAAGATACCATTACCCACCAGAATGGCTAAAATTTAAAGGACTGACAACACCATAGATTGGTGAGGCTGTGGGAAAAGCGGGGCCCTATTATCTGTGGGAGTACAAAACGTGTGCAGTCACTTTGGGGAAAGGTCTGGCAGCTGCTTATAAACGTAGAATTTATAGATACAGAGAACAGACTGGTGGTCAAGGGAGGGGAGGGGGGTGAAAAGCGTGAAGGGATTAAGAAGTACAAACTGGTCATTACAAAATAGTCACGGGGGTATAAAGTGCAGTCAGTAACATTGTATTACTGTAATAACTGTATATGGTTGGTGCTAAAAATATCTGGGGGAACAATTTGTAAAGTATATGATTAGCCACGATGCTGTACCTGAAACCACACAAAATAATGTTCAATGCAAACTGTAAATGAAAGGTAAAATTTTTTAAAAAACTAACCATGTATATGCCTACCTTATCACACAACAGTTCCACTTCTAGGTATTTACCCCAGAGAAAAACATAAACCCACAAAAAGGCTTGCACAGGAATCTTCAGAGCAGTTTTACCCATAATAGCCAAAAATTGGAAACAGCCCAAGTGCCTGTCAACAGAATGGACCGATGCTGTTACACTGCATTTGGGATACTACTCAGTAATAAAAGGAACAAATTACTAATACAGCAGGGGCTGAATCTCAGAAACACAATGCTGAGTTTCTTCCAGGCTCACTCAAAAGAGTTAAAAAATGTGCAACACCATTTATATGAAACCTTAGAACAGGGAAAACTAACCCAAGATAAAGAAAAAAATCAGAATATTGGTTCTGGGAGGGTAGAGAGGGAGACTGATGAGGAAGGAAAATGAGGTAACTTTCTGGATTTAATAGTAAATGTTCTATTTTTTGATAGGGGTTTGGGTTACATAGGTGTATGCATTTGTCAAAACTCAACAGAAGATGTACTTAAGATTTGTGTATTTCAGTGTATAAATTTAATATGTAAATTTTCATTAAATGCATAGAAACTAACATTGATGTCCAGTTAATATGTGTGTGCTTATATTTAGAAGGAAATGTATTTATGTAATTCACTTAGAAATATACCAAAAATAGGATGAATAGAGGGATGGATATAGAGATAACTGTAAAGAAAGTACAGTAAAATGGATGTTAGGCACACAGACTCATACTATAAAAAGTATTTAAGCTTATCAGTACATTTGAAATGTTTCATAATTAACTATTGGGACTAATAGTTTAAGTAAATAGAATCTAAATAGTTTAAATTCTAGTATGACAACCATACAGTACCACCAGGATTTATAGACAAATAGAGAAAAAGTAAAACAATTTCCCTAATAAAACCAGGCCAAGAAGCAGGTGAATTAAATAGCAAACCAAATACGGCCCTCGGGCGAGGCTCCCCACCTAGATGCTCTCTTCTGGAACCCATCCAGTGTCGTGTTTTTCCTGACATGCTCTCTTAGCCCTTGTCGATGATGGAGTAATAACAGTGACTGTAGAACTTCTCCACCATCCTGTGCCAGGCTTCTGTCACCTGTCTGGTTAGTACCACAGCTGTAACGTATTCCAGAAACACTGCAGTACTGATTACTATTCAGCTCATGGCCAACTATGACTTCTATGTGACCCTCTTTATTTGTCAAATCATTCATCAAAAAACTATTCAGCACTTTACCATGCGCTCTGCTCTCAAGAGGCTTACAATCTGGTGTGGGAAGCAGGGCTGTAAACATGACAGACAGGCAGCTCTAACAGGATAATTGGGGGGGCGGGGTGGAGGGGCAGTGACTCAGGAGGGAAGGCTCCCTGGAGGCAGTGTCTCCAGCTGGGTCTTTGACAGGCCAACAGAGGACTGTGGCTCAGCCGGACTAGAAAGTCCTGAACAAGAAAGTGGCCCCAGCCGCATTTCGTGGAACAGCCAGCGGTCACCCTATCCAGCACAACAGGAGGCAGCCACACCGGGAGCAAGACAGCAGGCTCACGGCAACAACGGCTGCCTACAACCCACAGCCTCAACGGCCAGCACTCATCGGTCTAAAGGACAACCAACTCCATGTAATCGGACTAGAACACTTACATCCCCCAGCCTCCTCCCCCTGCAGTTTTGGGCATAAAATCCAACCCTGAGAGGGCGGCTGGTGGAAGCCAGTGAGGCAGAGCCATGATGTTCCGTATGGAGGGCCTCGCATGAAGCTGGACCCTGAGGAGATAAAACGGAAGATGCGCGAGGATGTGACCTCCATACGGAACTTCCTCATCTACGTAGCCCTGCCGCGGGTCACTCCTTCTATCTTAAAGAAACTGGACAGCATATAAAGATTGGATGTTACATGTGAATGCATGAAGAACTGGTTACAGTTTCTGCTCTGCAAATAGATAGGCCCAGAAAGATGGGAGAGACTGGTGAAGGGACATAAAACTTGTGCTTGTTGAGAACAAGTTTGGTTGTGGTAACCGACCTAATATACACTATGTATCTAAAACAAAAAACTACTTGGGAAGCATGAAAACACGCTGCTTATGCCCGTGATACTCAGCCTCCATGAATGTTGGTATAATTATAAATAACGTCAAACTCCATTTTCTAGCAATTATTAATTATGTCTGCAGTGGCCCTGTCTTGTCAGTCATTTCTAGTGACCTGTTCACTTCTATCAGGAGTATATTTGTTGAAGAGTTCCTTATGATTAGTTATGTTTTATGGAAGCGAGCACACATCCACCACAACATTTAAGCACAGGACCATTAGTCTACACTTTTAATAAATGTACCAATTAAGAAAAAATAATTCAACCCCAAGGACAGTGGAAACTGAGTCCTAACCTTCCCCGGTTGGGGCTCCATCCCCATTCCCTCTAATAAACTCCCCTCTTGCTCACTGCGTCTGCCTGTTTCCTTGAGCAACTCCAATCTTAGTCTTAAACAATGGCAAACAGAAAAAAAGAACGTTACCCGAATAATAGTTCATTTCTATTGTGTGCCAAACAGTGGACTCGTCACATTTATACTAACTTTCAACATGTAAGATATGGCACGATTTTTGCTGTTTTACAGATGAAAGTTTAGAATAGATAACTGGAGATGGGCCTTGAGAACACTATGCTAAGTGAAATAAGTCAGAAAAAAGCTAAGAACCATTTGATTTCACTCATCTGTGGGATATAAAACTGAAACTCGTGAACACAAACAGAATGGTGGTTGCCAGAGGGGAGGTGGTGGGGGGAGAATGGGGTCCTAATATATGGTGACAGAAGAGTTGACTTTGGGTGGTGGGCACATGGTGGGTTACATCTTGTAACATAGAAACCCACACCTAAAACCTATATGTTAACGTTGACTAGTGTCACCCCAAACAATCTAATAGAGTAAATTGCTCCCCACCACAGTTTAATGGACAACCTAGGATTTGAACCCATGTAACCTATTCCAGAGCCCATACCCTTAACTGCAACATTATCCTTCCCAAACACATTTTTGTAAATATTTTGGAGCCGATTTCACTGGCAATACTATCAACCACTAACATTGGCCACTTTAGCTTACCTGGTTAAGTCCAAGCAGGAACTGTCAAGAGCCCATGTTCAGTAAAACGCCCATTTCTATAGCCTCGTGCAACTTCCTCAAGGCTCTCTGGTCCCAGGACAAATTACGACAAGATGGACAGTTGGAAGAATAGGAACATGGCAGTCAAAACTCCAGACCCAAGTAGGCATTCCCACCCTATATGACACATCTACCCGCCTCACCTGCGCAAATCTACCTGATCGACTGTCAACACTACTTGCAGGTATCAGACTTTTGGGTCCCACACGCTTAGGACTGTCAGTGTGACCCAAACTCCCAACCACAGAGCCTAGGACAGGAGCCCCCCCAACTCAACTTGCCCCAGTTTCCTGTCTTCTTTCCGATTTCCCCATCTGCGACACCTGACTCACGCTCTCTCCGAGGATGGCTTTGATCGCATAGCCAAGCAGTGGTCGCAGACACCAAAGGACTGGGCTCTGACAGTTGAGAAGCACCAACTAGACGTAGGTACTTTCAGTGACTCCTCGAATCTCAACAAAGCGACCTCTAGACCAACCGAGGTCACTCCAGGCCAACCCTGTCCTCTGTGCATTGGAACACGCGCACACAAGCTCCCCTGCACTCGCCACATCCACACGTTTTATTTATTTATTTTATATATATGTGTGTTATTGATTTTTTACAGAGAGGAAGGGAGAGGGATAGAGATAGAAACATCGACAAGAGGGAAACATCAATCAGGTAGGATATAAAATAAGACATTATCCCTATCCTCAAGTTCAATGTAGAAGACATTAAAGAAGTCAAAATTGCAATATGGGATGAAACACCCCATTATAATAAAAACAGAAACAACAGGAGTAATAATATAATAGACATTTGAATTTGTATGTACAAGGGATTTATCCACACTTGTATATGTTTGACATACATAATCTCATTTTATCCTAAAACTATGCCAAAGAAGTAAACATATCTTTAGTTCAGTTGCTATTATTTTTCTCACCAATATCAGCTTGCCTGCAGTGGCATTTTTCATTTATTTTTATTTTTTAATATATTCTGGTCTGTAATCTTTTTAAAAATATATTTATTGATTTTTTACAGAGAGGAAGGGAGAGGGATAGAGATAGAAACATGGATGAGAGGGAAACATCAATCAGCTGCCTCCTGCACAATCCCTACTGGGGATGTGCCCGCAACCAACGTATATGCCCCCGACCGGAATCGAACCTGGGACCTTTCAGTCCGCAGGCCGACGCTCCATCCACTGAGCCAAACCGGTCAGGGCCACATGTTTTAAAATTACCATGAAAAATTAAAGGTAGCATATATGCCACATGCCATCCCACATCCCACTCACACCTGTTAAATTACACCTGGATTCCTCTCTGACTGAGTAATTGCAGAAGCAGGCGCAGGCCAGGCAGCTGAGTCCATGCCTGTGTGCAGTGTCACCTGGGTTTAGGAATGCAGGCTACTCCAGGCTGTGCTCTGGTGGCACCCTGGAACCAGCAGGCACCTTCTCTCAGGTCACTCTCTGTCCTTGCAGAGGAAACCACAAAAGACCACCACACTGCTTGAGTTAGTCTCCATATATTTTATTTTTTTACAAAAATCCCATGTCAGACCATTGTGCTCATGACTAGAAAGGGTGGGCGGATAGACATGGCATGGATAGCAGAGAGCTCCCCCTTCTACGTGTCATCATCTCAAACCAGGAGCTTGTGAGCACACAGGCAGGCAACTACTAAAGGGGTTACCCTCCCGCACAGATGGACCCTCAGCCCTGTGCGCAGGCCCCGGCTGGACGTGCGCCCACAGCCAACAGAGCCTGGCCAGGTGCCCAGCGCAGAACGGCTGCCGAGCACCTTGGGAGGCCCTCACTCGGGATTCCCCTCACGGAGAAGAGCAAACCGCTACCTGGAGAGCAAGATGTCCTGGGCCCTGGGTGTTCCCTTCAACAGCCAAGGAAACCCACGTGGATCTTCAGAGCTGTTCCATGTTCCAGGTGAGTCACAGGTGGTGCAGGTGACATCAGGCTTCCCAAGGTAACGATCAGCACCAAAGGCCTTCTAAGCACAGAGCGCGCCCCCTTCCCCCCAAGCCACGTGGCAAAACCCAGCGGCCAAGCTCCAGGAGCACCTGACCCACAATCCAGAAGATCCGCCTACCCTGCTGCTTGCTGCTGAGGAGTGTCTAACAACACGGCTGTTTTCTTAGTGTCCACCAGAGCCTGCTGTGGGGTCCTTCATGTCAGTGTCCATCCAGGTCCCAATAGAGCATCCTTGTTTGAAACTGGCATCACAACCTTGCCTACAGCACGCGCTGACGTTCTCCATGATCTCAGCCCGTTTGGCTACCCCTGGATCCACCAACAACCTTCAGGGACCCAACGATCTGGCTCCTCTGGAGGGGATCCTAACACAGACGGCTCGTTTCCTACCATGTCCCACTGAAGGGCAGTATATTAGTTCCTCACATTGAAATAAGATAAAAATAGCAGCCACATACATAGCTCGACACACCACACTCTTTGGCTTCCCGAGGGAAGAAGGCTACTGCTAAAAAGAATACAGTCAGGAGTCAAGGAAAGGACGCTAGAAAGTTAGGATGCTGGGAGTCTGGACCCTTTGCTGGGTTGCTGAGCAGTGTAACTCAATCCCCTAGGCAGCCGCCTCAGCAGGACGGCCACGAGAAGAATGCCGCTGCGGACCTGGAGGACACCACCGCCCTGGGAGCAGCCCTGGTCCTGCTTGCCTGCGGAGAGGCCGCTTGGGTCAAGCTAGCCCTACGGTCCGGTGTATCTACAGGACAGAGCCTGGCTTCGAAATGATACTTGAAGAGAACCCACTGGTACAGGCAGGTCACGGGAGAATGTGCCCCCAAGAAATAGAAGCACAGGTGTCAAGGTCTGGGGAAGACGGACCGGTTTAAGGCATGTGCATGACCAGGACAGACCTGAGCTTTTGTTCAGGTGCAGAAAACCAGCTACACTCAACTTCACTGGAAGGAAGTGGGGTCCAGAAAATGGCCAAAGGTGTGGGCTGAATCCCTGCCAAATGCCACTAACACCCTCTTTGCTTATCCTACTGCCGTCACCACAAAAGAAAAATGAGCTTTTCTATCTCAGCCCAGGGAATGGAAATTTAAACCCAAGAAAGTGACCATGTGGGTGAAAATGCCTGTGATATTTCAGTCAGAAGTCAAGGAAAGGGCGTTAGATCCTCCCATGGTTCTGGCACATACCAAACCTCGGGCTGTTCTGGAACAACCAGGCCTTAGGGATCCAAAAACTACAGGTAACATACGGTGGAGGGGAAGGTGAATTTCACCCAGGTATTTATCCCAAGGCAGCTGCCTTGCGTAAGACTCACCGGCCAGCCGGGTGGGGGGCCACAAAGGACGCTTGCTTATTCCAAGTCACAGAGAGAAGGCCCACCTGCAAACCACTTCAGACCACACCTGGGAGGGCAGCCCGCCAGTTCTGTTCTCTTACACAGGAGACAACCCTCAGGAAAGCCTGAAGCCAAAACACATTTATAAAAGGGGGGCGGACTAAGAGCCACTTGGAAGTGCTGCCTTGGGGTCCCTTCCTTGCTCCTTCCTCTGGTTCCAACATGGAAGAGAAGGAAAAAGCAGGGACAGTCCTGGGACAGCATGACCTCATCGTGACTCTACACACACCAGTGATCCAGCACAAGGCAGCTCAACTGTCCCCGAGATGCAGGTCCGCCCTCCCCAGGGACTCAAGGGAGAGGAGACAGGAGTCACGGAGTGCCGTTGGCAGGGCAAAGGGAGAAGGAACAAACGGACAGGTCTTATCTCATCCCAGGCCCCATAAGAGGGCCAGCCGGCCCTTTTTTGTTTCTGCACATCCTCTGGGAAGAATGGAGATGATCTTTAAGGATGAGCCAGATACCTAAGGCCAGGATCCATCTCCACCAGAGAGAACATCAGGAGCCTTGGTGGGTCCCTCACTTTGTGAGACAGGCAGAAATTTCAAATTCCCCCCAAATATATATGTGTATATGCATGTGAGTATGTGTGCGATATATATACATACACATACATATGTATATACACACACACACATATATATATAAATAAGCCTCGAATGGCAAATCTGAAACATTTTCTTTTTAAATAATAATAATAGTTGTTACTGGATTTAAAAACCACAAACCAGCTGTCCTGGGCTTATGACCTGCGTGAGTGACTCTCCAGAGCCCCCATGTCCTCAGTGTAAGCTATCAGTCAGTGCCCTGTGCAGGGAGTCCCAGTGTCCTCTGTCCGGGTTGCAGGCCCAGCGTGGCAGCTTCAAGAGAAAGGCAACTATTTCCTTTCCACTCTTCCCGCCGCCTCTCCCAGCAGAGGGTCTGGGCCACCCACCCAGTGGATGTGCCTGGGGTCCTTCCACGTCTAGGAGCCACCTCCCTCACTCCGCTCATCCTCTCCCCAAACCTGCAAGGCCCCTAGATGAACTTGAAGCACTTGGTCTTGTCGTGGGGCAGGCGGGTCTTGAAGAGCACAGAGTCCACCCTGAACTGTGTGTACAGCAGGGGCATGTAGCCGTACACCTTGACAAAGAAGTTGATGCATTTGTGCCGCTCGTGAAAGTGGGAATCATCGTGGGACAGGGCCTGGGGGCATCCTGGGCATCGGAAAGTCCACCGTGAGGTCACCTTGGAACAGGGAAGAAGGAGCACAGTGAGGATCACAGGTGCCAACGCTGAGAAACCCCACAGCTTAACCAACCTGATGCGTCCACGTCCACAGGGAAGACATGGCCTCAGACAGCCACATGCGCTCAGAGGGAGTCAGGGCCAGTGCCCTGGCTGCCGCCTGCCACACACGTGGCTACAACACGTAAAGGGGCTCTTCCCAACGGTCTGTAATTAACAGGTATCAGGAGCTTTAAAATGGTCAGTGTTACCTGTTTAGTAACTGCGGCTAGTGTTCTTGGCTGCCCAGAAAAATGTAGGTATAAAGTTGTTTCTCAATATCTTAAATAGCAAAATACTGGAAAATGACCCATCAAAAGGGGACTAGTTAAATAATTATAAAATACTACACAACCATAAAAAGTTTTTAAAATTACAAAAGACATGGGACCCTGGTCAGTTTTTCCCAGTGGTCAGAGCATCAGCCCACAAACTGAAAGGGTTCGATTCCTGGTCAAAGGCACGTACCTCGATTGCAGGTTCAATCCCCAGCCCCAGTCAGGGTGCAAGCAGGAGGCAACGAATCAATGTGTCTCTAACACATCGGTGTTTCTCTCTCTTGCTCTCTCCCCCTCCCCCTTCCCTTCCACTCTCTCTAAAAATTAATGGGGGAAAATATCCTCACTCCTTGGGTGAGGATTTAAAAAAAAAAAAGAAAGAAAGAAAGGGGAGGGAAAAAGACATGGGAAAGTAGTCATATTACAGTTTAGTAGTATTAGGAAATTTGAAGCAATTAGAAAAGTATGGAGAATAATGTAACAGCTTCACTATCAACAATGTGGCCGACCACATAACATAAAACCCCTCAGCACAGAATACCTGGCGGAAAAAACCAGGGTAAGATATATGTAAACCATCTCTTTAAATATATGCCTGAGCTTGTAATGAAAAATAAAATCCTCAGAGGCCAAAAGAATGGAAAGGCCTGAATGTAGTGAGGCAGCCAGGGGCGTGGGGTCCTTATCAGACTCAGGAGGCAAGAGTGTGGAGTCAGACAGGAGACTGTGTGAAGCTCTGGGACCCGCTGTACCCAGACGCTGCGTGGAGAGAGGCAGCCACAGAGAGCAACAGGAAGGAAACGTTTTCTGCTCAGTCTCAGCTCTAAGCGGAGAAGAAACAGCACTCTGACCACTCTTAAGCACACGCTGGCCCTCACACACCTGAGGCTGGCATGTATGTTGCTGTGTGTCCTGAACGGTCCCAAGATGCTCACTTAGCTTACACGGGTCTCAAGTAGACCTGAGGGATGCAGGAGAAGGAAATGCAAATCCTCTCAGGTGCAAACTTAGACCTCAAAGAGACACAGGTAAAATCCCCAAAAATATAACCTCACAATCAAAAGTCACAAACTGTGCCCTAGCTGGTGTGGCCCAGCGACTAGAGCACCAGCCCAAGCATCGGGTTTGATTCCAGGTTAAAGGCATGTACCTGGGTTGTGGTTCACTCCCAGTTGGGGCACATGCGAGAAGCAACCAGTTGATGTGTCTCTCTCACATCAATGTTTTTCTCCTCCCCACCCCACCCCCCAACTCTCTGAAAAGCAATGGAAAACATATCCTCATGTGAGAATTAACAACAACAAAGTCACAAAGCCCTAACCAGTTTGGCTCAGTGGATAGAGCGTCGGCCTGTGGACCGAAGGGTGGGTCTCAGGTTCGACTCCTGGTCAAGGGCTTGTACCTTGGTTGCAAGCTCAATCCCTGGTGCTGTCTGGGCGTGTGCAGAAGGTAACCAATTGATGTCTGTCTCTCTCTCTCTCTCTCTCTCTCTCTCTCTCTGTCTCTCTCTCTCTCACATTGATGTTTCTCTGTCTCTCCCCTACCCTTCCACCCTTTAAAAATCAATGGAAAAATATTCTTGGGTGAGGATTAACAAGAAAAAAAGTCACAAGAATGGAAATGAGTCACATAAGGAAGAAACAAACAACAGAATCAGATCCCAAAACACTGCAAAATAGCAGGATTATCAGAGTGACTGTAACAATAAATGTGTATAATATTACGATGCAATTTTGAAAGATTTCTCAATTTTGATAGTCCCTGTTAATGGAAGAAACAGGGACTATCAAAAAAGTCCTAACAGATATGAAAAGGAACCAAATATGAAAAGGAACCAAATAGAACAACAGAAATGAAAAGTATATTGAGTTAAATCAAACTCAATTGATGGGCAATAAGAAAATGTTAGTGATAAAAAGTATAATAAAATTATTATATGGAAAATACTGACAAAAAGCTTTAAAAATATGAAAGCAAGATTAAGAGACATGGAGAAGTGACACTGTATGATTCCATTTATATAAAATTTAAAATGGCAAAGTGATCCTGGAACAGAAAATAGACACTGACTTCCTCCCCTTGTCCCATCTGAACTCCTTCCTGCTCGGAGCAGCACTCTGCCCCTGGGGCCCAGTGTGCTCTTTACCTGCCCCACCCCAGGGGAGGGTGTGGAGGACCCTCCCATTCTCATGATGATGCCCACCCACCTCCTCAGAGAGCCCTCCGCCTCCGGCAGTCCTGCTCTGTGTATGCTTGAGGCTGGGAAGTTTAGGTTCAGAAGTGAAAGCTCAGGGCCACCAGAGGGCAGACCCAGAAAGCTGGTAGGACCTGTACCAATCGGGCCAGGACAGCAGAACAGAACTTGCCACTGTGCCCACAGCAGAACACACATATCTCCCCCTCCCACCCTCTGTGTGGGACTCTAAGGGGGCCTTGGAATCTTTCACCTGCTCTGCCCGGTTCTGGTCAAGCTCACTGTGGAACTCATTTTGTACTTAACCCTGTTGACCAATGACCAAGCATTGGCTTAAAGGCATCTCCTGGGTTGCTCCTCTAACCTCTCCAGTTAGTGGGAATGTGGCTTAGGGAACTGTAGGGAATCGGTCGGCCCGGGGTGCATATGTCTGCTGCAGACTCTCCATGGTCCAGGAGTCCCTGCCAGTCCAGAGCCTCTCTACGGGCCTCCCTGGGGGAGCAGGTGTAGCTGTCCGGCCTCATTCCCGAGTGTGGCCTGCACCGTGGGTGTGGGCTAGTTACGCAGAGTCAGCTCCCCGTGCTCTCGTCAGGCTTTCTACCCCAGAGAGCCATGGAATGTGGTCCAAAAATGTGGGAACTGAGAGTTTAGGGCACACAGCTGCTCACATAAGCTCTTGGTTACACTTTACATTATTCTACTACATTATCATTCTAGCAAAAACTAAGGAAATCCAAAAAAAGGATAGACAAGTAATATGGTGTATCAATACTGGTTCCTTCACTGGGACCAGTGGACCACACTGATATAAGATGCTCATAACAAGGTAACTGCATGGAGTAGGTGGGAATTCTGTACTAGCTTCACAACTGTCTGTAAATCTAAATCTACTTTAACACAAAAAGGTTTATCTTACAAGTAAGCCACAGTGTTTAGGGATGGATGCTTAGGTGACAAAAGCATAAAGGAAAACAATGGTGTGAGCACCACTGAAGGCCTGATAGTGACTGTATTAGTGTCCTAGGGCTGCTAAAACAAATGACCACAAACCTAGAGACTTAGAAACAAACGTTTATCCTCTCACAGTTCTGGATGCTACAAGTCTGAAGTCAAGGTGTCCATCTCTCAGAAGGCTTGGGGAACAGCTTGTTCCCTGCCCCCTCAGTTCTGGTGTTGCCAGCAATCCTCGGCTTGCAATATGATAATGTTATCGCCCATAGCCATTATAACGCGCATTAGGTCTCCATGGCTTATTTACTACTCATTCTAAGTTTGTACCTAAACATCATTAATCTTACCCCCCAAATCCTTATTCTGCATAAAGCCTATTTGTAGTCTAGTTCTTTTTCCTCTTGGAAAATGTAACATTACAATATTCAAAGCAGCAATTGCTCTAAGAACATTAACTCCCTGTTCTTTAGTCAGTATTCTTAAGATATTAACATTATTAAAAGAACACTGCTAATCATAAAACCAACCAACCTTTCTAATTTTTTTGTTTGTTTTTTTTTGTGTGGTTTTTTCATTAATTCTCAACCAAGAATATTTTTCCACTGATTTTTAGAGAGAGAGTGAGAGGGAGAGGGAGAGAAACATTGATGTGAGAGAAACACATTGATTGGTTGCCTCCTGCACACACCCCAACCAGGGCTGAGGAACCTGCAACCAAGGTACGTGCCCTTGACTGGAATTGAGCCCAGGACCCTTCAGTCTGTGGTCAACACTCTATCTACTGAGCCAACTGGCTAGGGCCAACCTTTCTAATTTTAACAAGGGAGAGAACAGTTCAACAGTGTACTTTTAAAGTATTTAATACAAAAAAATTATTATTTTAGAATACAAAATAGTACATATACCTGATGCTATTGAAAGTAGGTAAGTTAAAAATAGTGCCAACTGGTTCTATACTATAAAGTGCATAACTGGACTCAGAATTTGAATAAATTAACTCAAAATTTGAAGGCATTCTTAATTTATTGGGCCTTTGATTTTAAAAAGTTCACCCTGGCTGAAACCGGTTTGGCTCAGTGGATAGAGCATCGGCCTGTGGACTGAGAGGTCCCAGGTTCGATTCCGGTCAAGGGCATGTACCTTGGTTGCGGGCACATCCCCAGTAGGTGGTGTGCAGGAGGCAGCTGACCGATGTTTCTCTCTCATCAATGTTTCTAACTCTCTATCTCTCTCCCTTCCTCTCTGTAAAAAAATCAATAAAATATATTTAAAAAAATAATAAAATAAAAATAAAAAGTTCACCCTGATCTTGAATTGAATTCCTCTTATATTCCCATAAGACTGAGAAAATTCACAGAGAATAATTACTTCTTAAGTTTTCTCTTGGTAAGAGGCATGTATACCATGTGCAAATTATTTCCATCTCATTCTCTACACTGAAGAGATTCGGCCAGTGTTTAATTAGTCTAATAATATAGACAAACACACTTTGATAAAAGTGTCTGTAAGAGTTTCAGGTGACACCTAATCGCTCAGAGCCTGACTTTCATGGCTGTCTCTGACCGATGAGGGAGGTATAAATGGAAGGACACATCTTGACTGACGTCCAGTCCCTGGCCACATAGGAAAGGAGAAGGAATAGAAAATTTCCCCAATCACTAACTTCTTTCTAAGGCCTTGTCTCCCAAACTGTAGAGTTTGCAAAGAAGTATGCTTTTCACTGTTTTACATTAGATCTATCACTGTACCTGGCAAACATACTACTTTTATGAAAATAACTGTGACTATTATCAGTCACAATTTCTAAAAAACCCACACAATTGGATGCATTATTTTGCTAATTATTCTTTTGTGAGCTTTAGCACAGCGGTTCTCAACCTGTGGGTCACGAACCCTTTGGCAGCCGAATGACCCTTTCACAGGGGTCACCTAAGACCATTCTGCATATCAGATATTTACATTACGATTCATAACAGTAGCAACATTACAGTGATGAAGTAGCAACGAAAATAATTTTATGGTTGGGTCACAACATGAGGAACTGTATTTAAAGGGCCAGAAGGTTGAGAACCACTGCTAGCAGAAGGCACTAGGATAGAAGAAACTATGGGGTTATCAGGAGTTAAAGTTATAACCCTGAGCCATACTTGGAAAAAGGCTTGCTAGGTATAAATGGATGCAGAAGGCCCCCAAATGCTTTTCTATCTCTCTTTTGTGTTGTTGTTTTACATAAACTTTTTTCTATTGCTGACAGTATTAAAATGTCCCTTCTTTCCACCCCCCTTTGTCCACCTCCACCTAGCCCCCACTTGTTACCCTTTGTTGCATGGATCCAATGTCCTTTGATTATCACAATGCTTCCCACCAAAGATATGATTTATCATTATTAGTACAGACTGCTGGTTATTTATATAAAACTTACCTTCAATATGTAAGAGTAAAATATTATATACTCATGGCAGTAATGATATCCATAAAGATAACTTATTATTTTGTAATATTAAATAATATGCCTTTTAAACAATAAAATAAGGCCTTAAGTAATGTTTCTAAGGACATCAGGCTATGGCATGAATACTGACAGAGCACAGTCATAAATACTGCTCATTTGAATTGACACACAGAGTCTCTAGTATTAATCACTATGAAGGCCATTACCAGGCCTCCCCTAGCCCTCACCAGGAGAGCTCTCACTCATCTGAACCTGCAGTGATGACAGAAAGGGTGATGGAAATGGTCTTTCTATGCGCTGAGCATGAAATTGGAATACTCTGATCAAATCTATTCAGCAACTCAAAGATAAAAACAAAACTCAAATTTCTAGAATTCTGACGGCACTTTTGCTCTTGTTTTAAACTAAATAACTTTTTTAGCAATTATTTATGTGCCAGGCATTATTCTTGGAGCTTTACATAATTTAACCCAGACATTCTTAAATCTGTGTGCCACAGGAGTCGCCTCCACTCTGACGTGGCAATCTGGGGAGACCTTTGGACTCCATCTCAGAATGTTTTTAAATGCATAATATTAACTACATGCGATTACAAAGGAAACAAGTTATACTGAAATACAGTAATACATGTGTTCTTTTCTAGATCTAAAGGCATTTGGTAGTTAATAGCAGTGATGATCACAAGTGGCACTTTGAGATACAACAGCAAATGTGATATGAAAATGTCTGAGTACTACTGGTGACAAATCACAATTACTGCAAAGGCTCTTATGAATTGTAGCTTGTTTCATAACTGATAAAAGTTCCAGTTAGAAATTAGTAAAACAAAGATGTAACATTTTTCCCAACCAAGTTCCAAATCCTCTGAGTTCTATCTATTTTACCCTTAAGAGTGAAGAGCCACTGAATTAACAACTAATTTAACCTTCAGACAATCCTTTTTTGGTTAATGGTATCATTATCCCCATTTACAGATGAGGACTCTGAGGTACGGTTACATGCTACACTACTGCAAACTACGTGAATTCAGTATTCATGCACCCCAGACCCATCAGTAGTGGAACCCTCACCTTGATAGGGGGTTTCCGAGTGATGTGGGAGACAAGGAAGTTCATGGCGATGTCCTCACAGTTGATGTATTCATCCACCATATCTCGGATGGCCTGGGGCATCACGTAAGAATACAGGTAGGCATAGTACTGTCAGGGAAAGAAAAAGAATCACACTCTGTTAGAGGCCATACTTCTTTGGCTTTCCCCAAAAATATGAGCAGATGCCCTGGCCAGTGTTGACTAAGTTGTTGGAGTGTCAGCCTATGCACCAAAGGGTCAAGAGTTTGATTTCCTGATCAAGGACATGTGCCTGTGTTGCAGGTTCGATCCCAGGCCTGTCAGGGCACGTGCAGGAGGAAACCAAGCAATGTGTCTCTCTCACATCAATGTTTCTCTCTCTCTTTATCTATCTATCCCCCCTCCCCCCTCTCATCCACTCTCTGAAAAATCAATGGGAAAATATATCCTCCAGTGAGGATTAACAACCACAACAGTGTGGACCTAGGGGCTGTTAGGAAGTGGGAGAAAAGAGGTAGCCATCACTGGCATTTAAGGAGTTGGGGCCAGGGTGGCTTAGCATCCTGCAAGGCAGAACTTCTGCAATGAATAATGACCCCTTCCAAGTTGCCATTATCACCCCCTTAGAGAATCGCAATTTCATTTAATTTCCTTAGTACCTCAGTGATTTTACAACAATCTAAAAATTTGTCAAATCAGGTCAGACACTGGTTCAGCTGAACAACATTCTCTCTGACAACAAAAGCCTGGCTATCTTCTCAGATTTCTCAGTAAGTCATTGAGCCATGAAATATCCAATCCTTCAGCACCTCACAGACAAAGTCTAGAATCTGATCACTTCTCACCACTGCTACTGGCCTCCCTGCTCCAAGTCACCATCATTTCTTGGCTGGATTACTCATATTGTCTAAATGGTCTCCCTGCTGGGCCTGCCTGGCATGGTTCAGTGGTTGAACCTTGACCTATGAACCAAGAGGTCATGGTTCGATTCCTGGTCAGGCCATATGTACAGGTTGCAGGCTCAATCAATGATTCTCTCTCATCATTGATGTTTCTATCTCTCTCCCCCTCTCCCTTCCTTTCTGAAATCAATAAAAATATATTTTAAAAAAATAAAAACTAAATGGTCTCTCTGATGCCATATTTTCTTCCCTACAGTCCATTCTCAGCACAGCAGAGTGATCATGTTAAAAGTCCAACTTAACATGTCACACTAAACCAGCGATTTTCAACCAGCATTTTAAAACATGCAATACCTGACTATTTAGTCAGGGACACTTACCTCTTTTCCCTTAGACTGTCGAATAAAAAACTGACACCAACCAACACAACAATAGCCATCAGTGTAAATTAATCAAAATTATACCTATTTTTTGTCAGATCAACAAAAAGGTTGAAAATCGCTGCTCTAAACCCCTCAATGGCTTCCCATCTCACTCAGACCAAAAGCCTAAGTTCTGAAATGTCCTGCAAGGCCCACAGAATGGTATGCCGAAGCTGGCTCACACCTGCTCATGAATGCTGACTGCTAAGTTTTCAGAAATGTTGTGAGACTATTTAGAAATTTTGTGAATTTGTTATGAAAAAATAACTATTATTAAAAATATAATTGTATAAACTTAAATAACTATAATAAAAAAAATCTAAAGCTCATCGCTTAATTAAAAAATTGTTATATTTTACTATCATTAACTAAATTTCACTGTTATCTTGAGGTTGTCTATGTCTATCATATTTATATGGTGAAAATACTATACAATGATGTGCAAATCCACATTTCTTCCCAACTCCATATTTAGTGATTATGTTGATAACCTGAAATCAGCCATAGTAAGAATATTTACACTACAGAAATGGGCAAATGCTATAAAACAGGATACATGTTAACTGTGATGTGTTGCAATAATGAATAAAGAGGTAAGGTGCTCAATAAAACTGATTTATGTATTTTATTACCTTAAATATGGAATCTATGTAATGAAAAACTGATCACACAATTTTTGTAGCATACAGTGGTTTGCTGGTTTGGTGGCAAAGTACTTAAGAGATGGTGAACTTAAAAGATGAGCGCTAGCTGGTTTGGCTCGGTGGATAGAGCATCGGCCTGAAGACTGAAGGGTACCAGATTCGATTCTGATCAAGGGCACATGCCGGGTTGTGGGCTCCCAGTAGGGGGCATGCAGGAGGCAGCCGATCAATGGTTCTCTCTCATTGATGTTTCTATCTTTCCCTCTCCCTCCGAAATCAATAAAAATGTATTTTGGGGGCAAAAAAGATGAATTATACATTTTTCTTTTAGAAAAAGGCAGGTGATTAAGATATGTTGACCCTTTAAATGCCAGTGGCTGCCATTATATGCTGATAAGAAAATGTATATTAACCACAACCCATATCATCAAGAGAAAGGTGAAATTATAACAAGAATTGCCTTTAAAAAACAGAGAAACCATTATGAAAACCCTTGCTTAGCAGTATTTTCACAATTATCTAATTTTAATGCCAAAAATAACTTACAAAAATTTTCAGATGTATACATTTTAAAAACACACAAAAAAACCTTCTGTAACCTGTTTAAAAATCTCCTGAACAAAAAGTTGAAATGAAGTTGGAAACTACTCTCAAATACAATAATGTAACACCTCATTGGTTTGCTTAAAAAACTGAATGGCGACATGGAAGATGGAAATTCTAGTCAATTTCAGCAACAAGCCACCAAATTGGTTGATGAGTATCATGACTTAGTAAGCCCAGCAATAAGGTATTCTTCCAGGGACAGTGATTAAAACCAAGTATCAAAAATATGCTTAATTTAGAAATAGATCTCTGACTTGCCATAACATAGTGTCAAATCAAGATTTTCAAAAACAATAAGGCATATTCAATCACACTGCTGTCATGAAAATTTAAGAATTAAGTGAGAATACTTTGAAACTATTTCATCTTTATCTCAACCTTACAAAAATTTCTATAAGTATGATAGTATACATTTATAAATATAACTCATAAATAAATATACATATTTGTGAGGTACAGGTTCAAAATTTCTATTGATAGGCACTTACAATAAAAAAAAACTTGATTGCTTCAATAGAGGGTATTATGCTAAGTGAAATAAGTCAGGCAAAGAAAGACAAACACCATAGGATTTCACTTATAAGTGGAATATAAAAAACAAAATAAAACACAAACTGACTCATAGATAGAGAGAACAAACTGATGGCTGTCAGATGAAAGGAGTACTGGGGGGCAGGTGGGTGAAAAAGGTGAAGGTATTAAAAAGTACTGATTGGCAGTTACAAATAGTCCTGGGGATATAAAGTACAGCATAGGGAACATCAACAATAATATACTAATAATGTGTGGTGTCAGGTGAGTACTAAACTTATGGGGGTGATCACTTAATACGTTATGTCAATCTCTAACCACTATGTTGTACACCAGAAACTAATGTAATATTGAATGTCAACTTTAACTGAAAAAAAGACTGTTCCAGATTAGGGAATGCCCACTTAATTGCTTTCCAGGATCAAACAAGTAAGGCAAATACACAACATTTTAAAGAAATGTGTGTAAGAAAAACAGAGTCATGGAGAAAATAAGCACGTACATGCCCAGGTACAGGAACAGCAGCTACGCAGCTCCAGCCAGTGTGTTTCAGGCAGAAACACTGCCCTGTGTGACCTGACTTTCATTTTCATTAAGGTCCCAATCTTTTTGTAAAGTAACATTCTATGAGCCACAGAAAGCTTGGGGGCTGCTAGTTTGTAAACTCTGCTCTAGATTTTCAAACAGAAAAAAAAACCCCAAAACCCTAAGTTTTATTAATTATTTATTACTTGGAAGTAAAGAGATCTGACTACTGTAACTTTTATAGAGCCATCAGAGAATTGAGAAGGCAGACTTTTCAGAAGACAAATTCTCAAGTTATATGAGCAGACACTGCTAAAAATCAGTGGCTCTTTCTCAGACAACCAGTGTGAAAATAAAAGACTCCCAGGTAGTTTTCAGCCAGATGCTCTCACCCCTCCTTGCAATCCCCAGCCCAGCCAAAGCCAATCCACGTTTAGAAAATTAGCACAGGGCAAGACTCAGGAGTGGGATGAGCATAACAGTTACACGTTAAAAAGAAAAATGAGCTGCAAGTTTAATGACTTCCTAGGCTGGTTCAAATGTCCCCAGCGAGATCACTTTCAAGGTCCTATTTGAGATGACTTGCAAGATGCCACCATCTGAGATATGAAATAAATGAGGAGCAAAGGAGTTGAGGGAATTGAAAGGGGTGGGAAATCATGGGCTTCTTGGAGGAAAATTCCGTTTGAAGGACCACAAGGGACATATAGGGGATGACCTGGAAACAAATATACAAGTACAGATCTCAAGGAAGGGCCAAGGCTGGAATATAGATAGAGAAATCATCAGCTTATGTGTAAGGAAAGCCACAAGACCTTGTGAGTATGAGAGAATGTCTAAGGAAAACACAAAGTAAGGAGATCACTAGATGAAGCTGGAACCATGAGATACTTCAACATTTATGGGGAAGACAGTACGGTGGGTGGGTCTTCATAAGGGGAATGAGTCACCCAGAATGACCGACAGCATGGAATGGAGATTAGGATGACGGGCCAGGTACTAACATCCTGATGACTGTGAGGGAATGATTATGAGGCTGGCGGACAGCAGCAACAAGACAGAAACCATGAGCCTCCGATGAGATTTCATATGTCAGTTGAGAATTGTCGAGATATGTCATTGATAAGCAGTGAAAAGTTCTCTACACCTTTCCTAATCCAAAGTATAAATCTGGGAGATGAGTGGCCTCAATCCCTGTTTGCAGAAAAAATACTTTTCTCCTTAGAGAAGAGTCAGGTTTCCATCAGGTCAAGGAGACAGAGGAGGTGTTCCATGGGTTGTAGGTGAGTTGGTTATCTGAGAACAGGGATTCTTCAGAGTCCAGAGGAAGGAACTGAGAGGGAAGGTACAGAGCAGCACTATCCAATGGAAATATGAGTCACACATGTAATTTTAAATTTTCCAGTAGCCACATTTTTAAAAGCAAAAAGAAACAGTAAAATTAATTAGTAATGTATTTTACTTAATCCAATATATCCAAAATAAGTGCATTTCAGCATTCAGTCAATATAAAAAATTATTGAAATAGTTTGCCTTCTTTCATGCTAAGTTTTCAAAGTCTGGTGTGTACTTTACACTACAGCACATCTCAACGTTTGAGCACCAGCCACATTTCAAGTGCTGAACAGTCACAAGTGGCCAGTGGCTACTTTATAGAACAGATGAGAAATTGAGAGAAGAGGAGTCAGGAGCAAACAAACAAAAAAAATAGAACAGTTTAGCAATAACAGTACAGGTGAGGAGTAATAACTGGAGGGGTTTGCATGTTGGATAATCAATGAAAATTGGGATGTGGAGGCATGAAGGTTACAAGCTCTAAGGAATCAAACAGAAAACAGAGCCACAACAGATAGAGGCCTGTGGTGGGCATGGGAGAGTGGTGGCGAGCCTGAGTCAGAAGAGTGCCAGGCTCAGCCCTCTATGCCAGGCCGTATCTGGAACAGCAATTCTGAGACTGGATGTTAGTTTAGCACAATGCTCTCAATTTTACAGATGACAAGGTAAGGCCCAGAAAGATGAACTTAATTCACCTAGTGGCCTACATACAATTGTATAGGCCGTCTTCTCACCCTGACTTTTTATTCCAGAGTTGCTCTAAGCATCTTGATCTCTGTCTTTAAAAACAGAAATAACTTATTTCTAGCAAAGAAGGGACATATGAGAAGCACTAGGAGAGATAAATTTAGGGCAGCATTACACTGCAACATAAAGGCTGAATTCTTAACAAGTTCATGCCATTCTAACCAAATCTTGTCTTACCTTGTGAAAAAAGGCAGCACCTGTCAGCACCATGGACAGCTCACAGGAGTAGTTGGAGTTGTAGAGCCAGGACTGATGGGGGATGTCCCACGCGTGGTAACGGCCAGGGAAGCCCACAATGCGGTCCCGTGCTTCTCTCCACACCCTCGAAAAGCACAAGTATATGTACACACCTAAGTACAAAGCTCTAAGATTATCAGAAACATTTAAGATTACTGCCTATGTCTTGCAGGTTCTGGTTCTTAGGCTGTTCCTTCTTTTTGTTGTTGTTGTTGTTTTTAATAACAAAATCGCAAGCCAAACAGGATAAAAACAAGTAATGAGCGACACATGCAGCTTCCTTAATAAGCACCAGCTTATTTTTACTGCTTCTCTAATTCCTGGCAGCCAGCATCTCTCCCACCCTTACAGAAAGAACAAGCTGGAATAACATGGGATGCATAATATTCTGCTAAGAAGCAGAAAGAAGATATAAATGTCTACTCCTATTTACTTCTTATCTAAAAAGTTTTATTTTTAATGAGCATGCTACATTAGTACACTAGGCATGTATGTATATAACTGATGTATATTGCATACTTAATTTTTCCTTTTCCTGAGTGAGTATACTATAAAAGAAGCTTAGAGACCACTGGTCTAAACACAGGAGACTGCTGCCTGGAGTAAGGTCCAACAGTCTTTCTTTTTTGCCTTTTTATTGAATTTATTGGGGTAACACTGGTTAATAAAACTGTACAGGTTAGCCCTAGCCACTTTGGCTCAGTGGATAGAGTGTTGGCCTGAGGACTGAGGGTCCCGGGTTCGATTCTGGTCAAGGGTATGTACCTCGGTTACAGGCTTGGGCACTGGTCAGGGCATGTACAGGAGGCAACCAATCAACGTGTCTCTCTCACATCAATGTTTCTCTGTCTTTCCCTCTCTTTTCTACTCCCTCTAAAATCAATGGGAAAATATCCTGGGGTGAGAATTAAAAAAAACACATAACTCTACAGGTTTCAGGTGCACAATTATACAATACATCATCTGTACACTCTACTGTGTGTTCATCACCCCAAGTCAAGTCTCTGTAAGGTCCAACAGTCTTAATTCCTGATTTAAGCAGAACTGAGGGAGAGACCTACACCATAAAAAGTGGTCTACAGAACCATGTAAATAAAAGATTTAATAAATGTAATAAATAAATTGAAAATTCAATGTTTCCAGGATAAAATTTTACATCATCCCCAAATTTACAAGTAAAACGACAAACAGAATCAGTCCCCAGGTTTTCCAGGCTAAAATCCTAGAGCTGAAAGCACTTCTGCTCTACAGAACCCATCAGCTCTGCTTCAAGGTCCTGTAAACAATGAACCACTACTTCCTACTTCACCTCAGCCCCAAAGAGAGCTTTAAACTGCTTGAGATGAGGGTGAGGGCAGGATTGAGGGGGTGAAGGGACATTGGGGGGATAAGGACACATTTGTAATATCTTATTCAGCCCTAACCGGTTTGGCTCAGTGGATAGAGCGCTGGCCTGCGGACTGAAGGGTCCCAGGTTTGATTCCAGTCAAGGGCATATACCTTGGTTGCAGGCACAACCCAGTAGGGGGTGTACAGGAGGCAGCTGATCGATGTTTCTCTCTCATTGAT
>NW_006299263.1:727464-734012 GCF_000327345.1 Myotis davidii | reverse complement strand
TCTTGAGTGTAACAGGGGGCGGTGCCCCAACCCCCCAATCGGCCCTACCCTGAGCGTGACTGAGGGTGGCATCGCAACCTCCCGATCCGCCCTGCTCTGTGCATGACAGGGGGCGGCGCCCCAACTCCCCAATCGGCCCTGCTCTGAGCCCGACCAGGGGCTGCACCTAGGGATTGGGCCTGCCCTCTGTCACCCGGGAGCAGGCCTAAGCCAGCAGGTCGTTATCTCCCTAGGGGTTCCAAACTGCAAGAGGGCACGGGCCAGGCAGAGGGTCCTCCCCACCCCGCCCCCCAGTGATTTTTGCGCACCGGGCCTCTAGTCTTATTCAATAAAGGGAAAAAAAATAAAATAAACTGCTTGAGAAAAGCCCTCATCACTTACATGGAAATTCAATTCCTAAAACACATTCGATTTCACTTCAAAACAATTCCTCTCCTATTAAATTCAGAAGCAACTAATCCAGTCCAACAGATAAGAAACCACACTTGTATCACCTGGGCTTTCTGCCATCTCCTGCCCAAGTCCCTACCTCTATCCTAATTTAGAACCTAAAATTGTCTCCAAATTACTAATTTAAAAAGCTATAAGAAATTTCTGTAATATAATTTGACATATCCAGGATTTAAAGATGGCTAGTAAGTACACCAAATATTATGTCAATATTTGGTGTAACCAAATATTATATCAATACCCCTATAAATTCTAATCTCGCCCTAACCGGTTTGGCTCAGTAGATAGAGCATCAGCCTGAAGGACTGAAAGGTCCCGGGTTTGATTCCCATCAAGGGCATGTACCTTTGTTGCAGGCACATCCCCAGTAGGGGGTGTGCAGGAGGCAGCTGATCGATGTTTCTCTCTCATCAATGTTTCTAACTCTCTATCCCTCTCCCTTCCTCTCTGTAAAAAATCAATAAAATATATATTTTTTAAAAATTCTAATCTCATCAAATGCATATTGCTCTTACTATCCCTGAAATACCATCAGAAGAAAGGATTGGAAACTGAGTGTTTCAGTTATCTGATGTGGTTGATTTAAGTCTAAAATGTAGACAGTTCTTAATAAAGCAAAACCTCACTTGCTATGCAATATTAAAAGGTAACATACCCAATTAGTTAAAGGCTGTCAACCATGAGATGGCTGACCAAATGTTAATTTTCTATTAAATAATAAAGAAAAAAATCAACGTGGAAGCACTGACACAAGATAAACTTAATTTAAAGACTTAAATAGCCGAAACCGGTTTGGCTCAGTGGATAGAGCGTCAGCCTGCGGACTGAAGGGTCCCAGGTTCGATTCTGGTCAGGGGCATGTACCTGGGTTGCGCGCACTTCCCCAGTGGGGGATGAGCAGGAGGCAGCTGATCGATGTTTCTCTCTCATCGATGTTTCTAACTCTCTATCTCTATCTCTCTCCTTTCCTCTCTGTAAAAAATCAATAAAATATATTTTAAAAAAAAAAGACTTAAATAAATTCCTGGGATGATGCATCAAGAGTTTTAGATAACACAGTCACAATACATATTTGAAAGTCAGATATTCAAAAATACTGATTATGTATAATGCTACCAATTTACATTTGAAAGTGTTATACATAATAAGTTCCTTAACATTATATTCAAACTTATGCTGCACTGAATATTTTTAATCTATATGCTATATCATAGATCATGCTTTGGCATACCTTCCCTTTGATAAATTATTCTTTAAATGTATTAAAAGGATAACAACTACCATACAAAATGAATGAAGTACTGACACATGCTACAAATGAATGGACCTTGAAAACACTATGTTAAGTGAAAAAAATCAGTTACAAAAGGGCATATATTTTGCCCTGGCCAGTGGGGCTCAGTTGAGATTTGGAGCATCATCTCATACACCAAAAAGTGGCAGGTTGAATTCCAGGTCAGGGCACATACCTAGGTTGCAGGTTTGATCCCCAGTCAGGGTGCGTAAAGGAGGCAACTGATCAATGTTTCTCTCTCACATCAATATTTTTCTTTCTGTGCATGTCTCTGTCTCTATCTCTCTCTCTTCCTTCCTCTCTCTAAAATCAATTTTTTTAAAAAGAGCACATATTTTATAGTACCATTTATATGAAATGTCCACAAGAGATTAATGATTGGCTAGGCTTTAGAGGGGCTGGAAGGAAATGTTAATGGGGACAGCGTTTCTTTTGATGGTAATGAAAATTTCTAAAATATACTATGGTGATGGTTGCACAACTTTGTAAATGTACTAAAAAACATTGAATGGCATATTTAAATGAGTGAATGATATTCAATGAATGTTACCAAAAGTGAATTGCAAGATAAACGATCAAACACCTGGATGTCACAGTAACTGTCAAATTGCTTTAAAAGTTTTTAAATGCTTACCTTCAATTTTAAGCTTAACTCTCTGTGAACAGGCACTAAACTGTCCACGGGCCCATACACCAGTCCATGACACACTCTGAGTAGCTCTGATCTACTCCATTCTCTTTCCTATGTTCCCTCAAGTGGTGGGAACATTATCTTGTTTGGGATATTTAAGCCCAAACAAGAACTACTAAATTTTTTTTAAAAGGTGCTTGAGTGGAAGTTCTGGAATCAGACAAGCCTGTTAGAATTCCCGCTCTGCCACTTACCTTCTAGCTTCACGATTTTGTTCTTTTGGATCTCAATTTACTCCTGGGTAACATGGAGATGACTACAACTTACACCAAGTTTTAGGAGGATGAATGAGATATGCCAATGCATTCAACTAGTCTCTGGCACACAGTACAGATTCAACAAATGTCATTCATCATAACCACCTCTTCTTCCTCCCCCAATTTTTCCTCCTGGATCTTTGCATCTGATCCCATCGTTGCTCAAATCTTTCAGGCACCAGGATTCTGGCACTGTTCCATTGCCCCAATAAACGGCAACATGTTTCTGCCTGCCTCACATTTCCTTTAGGGAACTACCCTTTGCTTCCATTCTCAGTCTATATGGTTTTCAGTTAGAGCAGTGGTTCTTGACCTTCCCAATGCCGCGCCCCTTTAATACAGTTCCTCATGTTGTGGTGACCCCCAACCATAAAATCATTTTTGTTGCTACTTCATAACTGTAATTTTGCTGTTATGAATGGCAATGTAAATATCTGATATGCAGGATGTATTTTCATTGTTACAAACTGAACATAATTAAAGCATAGTGATTCATCACAAAAACAATATGTAATTATATATGTGTTTTCCGATGGTCTTAGGCGCCCCCGGTGAAAGGGTCATTCGACCCCCAAAGGGGTCGCGACCCATAGGTTGAGAACCACGGAGTTAGAGGATGATCTACTCCAGGAATAGGCAGGTAACCCTGTCCAGCCAATCACAGAATTCCATCTTCCTCGCTTCTGACGAAGAGCCTATATGAGAGCACAGGCAACACAGAGGAAAACAGAACCTAGAGATGAAGAGAAATGGAGTTCTCTGATCTCACCTATGACCCTGGATCCAGCTTGTCTTAAGACCCTTACTACCTTCTAAGGATTTCTCAGCCAGCTACTATCAGTCAAGAAATTCATGTGGCTGCTGATTCAGGTTGACTTGGTTATCTTTTTTTTTTTTTTTTAAATATATTTTATTGACTTTTTACAGAGAGGAAGGGAGAGAGATAGTGCCCTTGACCAGAATCGAACCTGGGACCTTTCAGTCCACAGGCCGATACTCTATCCACTGAGCCAAACCAGCTAGGGCTGACTTGGTTATCTTCTACTTGCAAATGAAAATGTTTCTTGATTGAAAATCAGCTCCTCACCGAAACCCAAACATGATTTCATCATGCCGGAGATGAGCATCATCATCAATAGACAGGATGGCCTCTGTCTCAATTTCATTCCAGGGCAAGAATCGATTATTCAAACTGTTCTTCTCAGTACGGACCACCTGTAAAAAGAAAGGAAAAACACTAACGATCAATTCCACATTATAGAATGCAAAACCAAAACTGCCCTTAGGTCAAAGGAAACTGGCTAAATTTATTGAGAAATTTTGTCTGGTTACCTACCACTTGTATAATCCAGCATATGACTTTCAGGGATAAAAACTGCCTCATAATAATGAGGTGTACACATTTTAAGCCTTATTTATTTGCTAACTAATTTCCTGGTGAAACAAGCTAAAGCTGAGGATTACTTCACACATGTGATTAAACACATTCTAAGGAAATAAAAAATAACTTTCCCAAGAGAACACAAGTTGGCAGAGCCGAACTGAGATCTTATTCCCTGATCTGGAATACCCCGTTTTGCTCCTAAACTTTAAAACCAAACTCAGAAACCTCTTGAGTCTATGTCATTTCTGACCAATTTTAAGGCCTTTTTTGGTATTAAAAAAAACAGGATTGCCTATCTTACTGAGGTGAATTACTTCACCTGTACAATTTCTACCTGCAACACTGAGTACACATACAAAAGCTTTGTCTTTCAATGTGTACCTAACTTCAGTAAAACTAACAGTTTCTGTGTACAAAGCAAATCCCGATTCAAGCAATCTCTATCCAAAGTGACCTGTATGTGCAAAGCAGTATTTTCTTCATAAAACAAAGATTTGTGCCCAAACAGAACTACATTATAATTTTTAAAAGTTATATTTAAGCCCTATGTCAGATAAGCATAGTTTACCACAATGTAAGTAGTAGCTTTGTTATTCACCTTGTCCCATAATATGCAAATAAACAAGGATGACCATTCTTAGTCTTTGATAGCTCATTTTATTTTTATGGTATCTATTTCTAATTAATCCAACTAATGAAAAACCATCGTATTATTTTCAAAAACCAGAAACAAAGCGAGCTTCTTGGGAGGTGATCTTTTTAGAAACCCAGGATGGGTCATCTTATTCTAAACAGAATGCTTTACCTGTACTGAGGATAACTTCTACCTACCATGATGAATGTAATTATATTCAGGGTCTAAAGGTTTACAAATGATTTCAAAGGTATTTCCATAACCTCATGAGTATTGTTTCTTCAGCTTAAAATATTCTTTCTCCTGTTTTTCTACCAAAATTATTCTCTCCCTGGAGACCCAGCTCAGAGGGTTCCTGTCACTACCCTCCCCTTGTCAAAATTAATCACTTCTATATTCTTAAAACAAAGCCCTCATACTTCAATTAATTCAATTAATGCATTCTAGCACACTCAGAATCCAATTAGTTGAGAGGGAGAAGGACCTCAGAGATCATCCGGTCCACCTCTCACTTTATACATGGACAATTAGCAAGTGACAGAGCGAGACTCTCCTACCTTCTAACTCCAAATTAGTCTTTTTCTGCTAATCATATATTTATAAATCTCGTTAAACCAAAGCCCCAAGGCAAATGCATTATTAATTTCTGTAGCATCAAGAAAGAAAAATGCTGCTAAATAAGAAAGCTCATGAAATAGTTTATATGTTTACTTTATTAAAGAGCTTTTTAAGACTGCCTCAGCCCCAGATGAGTTTTTCTCAAGTCAGGACAAGGAAGAACCTGTAATAGATTTGCTACTCCATAGAACAGATGTCAGAGCTAAGCAACAGACACAGAAATCCATCTTGCCCTACAGCACATTTGACCAGTATAAAAACCCCTGAGCTCGTAGCCCAGAATCCCAGGCTCAGATACAGCAGTGACAGAACAAAGGCACTGAAGCCTGAATCAGGGGAAAGAGGAGGGGGAGACAGCCAAGTACACAGTGCAGTAGCTGCCAGGCTCCATTCTGCGGGGAATGGGAAGGTGGCCAGAAGTAGCAGAAGCCAAAAACCAAGCATGGCCATGGTGAAACATCATCTATCTTAAGACACACCTGAGTTCAGAATGTTAAAATGTAAAATAACATCTACCTTAGAATCAATGGACTATGTACAGTAGTTGTTCACACAAACGCCCCCAACAAACTACCCTTGCTCAGATCATTCATTTTATTTACATGCCTACTATTCACTTAAATACAGAACTGGAATTCTGCAGGTTCAGATGAACAAAGCTCCCCTCAACTCTAGCAATGAATAAACACAGCTTAAAATCCAGTAGAGAATACACACACCTTAAAATGAAGAAAAAATGATTGAAAAATCCAATTCTTTCTATGCCACTTTCTATTAACAATTTTGTGGGTTAATTACCAGGAGGATTAGCTACAGCAAAATTAGTAACCCAGGAACATAGCACAGAGCTTCAGTACTCAGGTGTGATTCAAAGACCAACAAGGCGGGCATCACCTGGCACTCTATTAAAATGCAGACCTGCAGACCTATCCCCAAAACTACCAAGTCAGAACCTACAGTTTAACAAAATCCCCAGGTGACTCCTATGCACATTAAGTTTTGAAAGGTGCTGGTACAGAGGATTTTAAAAGCCTGGCTTTGGAGTTAATCAGAAAAGCTTGAGTTCATATCCCAATTCCACCGCTTACTAGCTGTGCAAACATTGAAGTAAGCAGCCTTTTGCTAAATCAACACAGCACCATGTTGTATGCAAAAACTGAGGTTGTTTACCAGACAAACTTGGCAATCCTATAAACAACCTAATTCTTTTTTTTAAAATA
>NW_006299263.1:723239-727417 GCF_000327345.1 Myotis davidii | reverse complement strand
GAGCCACAGTCGGCTCGTTGGCCCCTTGAGTGTGGCTCTTCCTAAGCCTTAGGAGAACCCTAATTAAGTTAATAACAATGTACCTACCTATATAGTTTAAGTTTTAAAAATTTGGCTCTCAAAAGAAATTTCAATCGTTGTACTGTTGATACTTGGCTCTGTTGACTAATGAGTTTGCCAACCACTGGGCTAAAGCAAACAACCTAATTCTTAATCTAAAAGCAAGAAACAATAAAAACCTAAAATGATCGTGATGTGCTACCTAGAGTGTATCCAGTTTTTTTGTCCAATTTGCAAGGTAAATCAAATCAAGAGGACCTGTCTGTCCTTTGGAAGACTTAGGTCTAATACCAAAGTGTTTTGTCCTAGATTTCACATCCAGCTATTGAGCAAGCTTATTAAACTCCATTAGAACAACTGCTATGGGTTCCAGGAATACATACAGTGCTTGTCCTGGCACCACTTCTCTGGGCTGGATGACAGCAACTTTCAGGATTAGGGAAGTGAAGCAACAGCCATCAGAACAACAACAAAAAAGCTTTAAGGATTCACAGAAACACAACATCAAGTACTGCAGCAGCTTACTGTGGTTAGCTCACAAACAACTATGGACCATATGACTACCTTAAGAATTCAGAGCAGTGGTTCTCGACTAGAAGTGATTTCTACCTCACACTGGACATGTGACAGGATCTGTGGACATTTCTGGTTATCACAACTGTGGCAGCGGGGAGGTGAGCTATTTACATTCAGTGGGAAGAGGCCAGGAATGCTGCTAAATCCTACAAAGCACAGGACAGCCCCACACAACAAAGAATTATACAGCCCACAAGTCTCTGGTGCCACTGCTAAGACACCCTAATTTATAGTCAACCACCAGGAGACAGCAAAGCAAACTTCCAAGAATAAATGTAGCTCATTATTTAAGGACAGTCACCTTTCCCCCATAACAAAAAAGAGAGTTACAAACTCTGCAAATACAAACTGAAATTACTAGTAAAGCAGGGGCGGGGCGGGGGGGGCGGTGTTTTCTTCTAACAATTTTACTTCAAAGCTATAGTACTTAAAGGCTAGAAAAAGATCAGCAAACCACCATTATCCCTTCTGGCACCAAAATCAGAAGGAAAAAAAGACTCAAATATCTGTAATGCAGACATACAAATCAGCATTGGTGGCTGTTTAAGAATAGCCATCAGAATGTTAAGGAAATGAGTAATCAGAAAGGTAAGCCAAAGTAGTATATCATGTTTAGGAAATATTCTCATTTTTGTTAATGTTTTATTTCTACTTAAAACAATGCTCCTCTTCCTTAACAATGCCTATGATTACACCTTAGTAATGTGACCATGAAGACTTATCTTCAATTACTAATATAACTACTGGTGTAACACTGACCAGAATGTATAGAACACAGTGCCTGGCACACAGATGTTCAACAAATGTTCTATAAGTGAATGAATGAATGGATGAGTAGGAAGCAGTACCTAATTTAGCCCTGCACATTCTATTTTCAGAATGTGAAATAAAGACTTGAGAAGTTTATATATAAAAACCATAAACATTCAATATACTGACACCTCTTAGAATTGAGTCTAGTTTTCTACAGCAAAAAATCCATCAGCCTAGAACAATCAAGTCAGGAGTAATGTTCACTAACAATCGCTTTTTTGTTTCATGTGCAATGCTCCCGGATGATGCTTCACTAGTTCTTCTGTTTAACTATCATTCATAAAAGCCTTGATTTTCTCATTGTACCTTTCTTCTCATCACAATGGACCAGCACAGCAATCATGGCCAAGAACCCTACCATATGCAAATGTATACAAGTATATGCAAGATCAAGAAATTAGTAACTTCAGTTAACATTCAACTTGGTCTTGAGGAATTCTGGAGTTTCTGAATAATAAAATAACTACTACTCTAACAGGGTCCTTTCTCCTACTATGTTAACAAGGCATTTAAGTTCTAAATCCAAACAGAATCAACAATCTACATTAATTAGCAAAGTATCAATTCACATCATAAATTAACTACCATGATAAATCTGATTCCCAATTAGCAAAGATCTCTTAATATGCAAGGGATGGAAATGTATCAAGAACAAATGAACATTTCAACAATTTAGAGATAGTTGCTCAAGAGAAGCAGAATGAATTTGGATTCAAATGGAGGAACCACCTAAATGAAAGCAGCTCATAATTAGTCATAAGCAGGTCTAGGTAGGCAAGAAAAATAGAACATGAAGAGATTAAGTGAATTAACCCTAGTCATAAAGTAGACCACAGACAAAAAACACAAAAGTGCAGAATATACCTGAGAAGCAATAAAATTAGAAAATGTATGTGAAAAATATAAAACCATACAAACACAAATGCCACCTACTAAATTCAGCAATTTAAATATACTTACAATGTCCTTTTTTCTCTTTAAGGTCAAATTTTGCCCAGCCAAACCAAATCTCCAGTCATGCAATCAATACACACACATAATGGTAATGAATCCACTGCTGAGAATGAAACTTATCTTATAGGCAATAAAGGTAAACAGCTACAATTTTGTCTTCCATCCTATCCTTTCCTCTAACTTAAAGAAGTAACCCACCATAAAGCTTGATAATCAAGAAAATGAGGTCTAGGTAGAAGCACATCATCACATGTGCTTACTTGTAAGGTATGTGAAATAGAGTTTGAGGCGATTGGATGGGAGGTGATCCACAGAGAGAAAACAACTGAAAAAGGAGCATTAAAACTTCTCAGTTTTTCAAGAGATTCATTCATTCAATGAAATTGTGGGAGCAAAAAGTTAGGAAATGCAAAGATAGAAGGGAAAGGAATAAGAAGATAATACTGTGAATTGGTTTTCCATTTATAACTTAGTTTAAATTTGGATTATAAGTACATTTTAGATTATGAGATAAGTCTGCTGAACTTATGAGAAAAAGTTGGCAATGATCCCCATGAAATTGTAGGTAAAAACAGGATAGGTTAGGTTCACCATCAAATGAGAGAATGCATATAAACAGCATGACACTGTGTCTACCCAGCACATACAAAATGCTCAAAAATTGTAGTTATTATAACATGAGATTAGTATAACCTCTTCCTAATTTGTAAACACTTTATTTAAGTATACATATGTGATGTATGGATGTGTGTGGGGAGGCGGGGGGAGAGAGAGCGAGTGAGCGCGCGCACGCCTTTCCAAGAAAATTTGATCTGGCTGAAAACAGAAAAATATCCACTGAACTATGGTCAGAAGTCCTAACACCTAAGTTCTAATTTAGGTATTAATTAGTCAAATGGTCTAAAACAATACAATTCTCAGTCTCCCTACTCTTTTATATATATATATTTTATTGATTTTTTACAGAGAGGAAGGGAGAGGGATAGAGAGTTAGAAACATCGATGAGAGAGAAACATCGATCAGCTGCCTCCTGCACACTCCCCACTGGGGATGTGCCCGCAACCAAGGTACATGCCTTTGACTGGAATCGAACCCAGGACCCCTCAGTCTGCAGGCCGACGCTCTATCCACTGAGCCAAACCAGCTAGGGCTCAGTCTCCCTACTCTTAACTTTGAATTAGTAAAAAGAGAATATATAAACTAAGAGAGGGAGACATTACCTAAAGATTGATTTGCTGCAATTAGTAAATCATTTACACAACTTGACTTCAGCAATTCCTTTATACATCTAGAATATTTGCTACTAATTTCTAATTTCTAGTAGCTTTCTTCTATATGCTTAAACAGAAAAAGAGAGCCGTAGCATTAGCCACCAAGCTATTAAATAAAATATTATCTTACACACACCCAGATACACCAATATTTAGTGAAGTCTGGTAGTCCAAGAAGTTTTTACAATCTTGGACCAAAGAAATTGGACAAGGCTTTTCGTCTTAGCTTTGCTCAGAAATCATAATTTTAGAAAATTATCATCTGATATATTCAAGGAATGTTTTTAAAGAATGGGCACAGATAAAAAAAATAAAGCAAATGCCCTAGCCAGTTTTGCTCAGTGGACAGAGCGTCGGCCTGCGGACTGAAGGGTCCTGGGTTTGATTCCAGTCAAGAGCACATGCCCAGGTTTCAGGCTCAGTCCTGAGTAGGGGGCATGCAGGAGATAGCCAATCAATGATTCTCTCTCATCATTGGTGTTTCTATCTCTCCTCTCCCTCTC
>NW_006299263.1:716066-723217 GCF_000327345.1 Myotis davidii | reverse complement strand
TCAATGATTCTCTCTCATCATTGGTGTTTCTATCTCTCCTCTTCTTTCCTCTCTGAAATCAATAAAATATATTTTAAAAATAAATATAAATAAAATAAAGCCTATCAACTTTCTAAGAAATGAGACTTTTGAATTCTCTACTCTTGCCTGAGGTCTAGTCAGAAGTAAAACCTTTCACAGACTAATTGGCAGAGGCTCAACACTGAATATTAATGACAACAAGTTTACTACAGTATAGCCAGTTTCTCTTCCAGTCTTTCTCCTTTTCCCTAAGTAGACTATTAGGGAAATAGTATTAAAATCACTACCCTGGCATAACATCAAATTCCCCAAATGGAGCTCTCCTTTTTGAATTCTAATATTAAGGGCTGAAAAAAAGGGAAAGGGGCAGTGAAAAGTAATTTCATATCTCTATAATTTTCATTTGGGGGAAAAATTGTGCATTGTAGCCTTACTACTTCCACAGAGACTTTAGAGTCTACTAGGAGGTGCCATATGCTTATCGCTGAAGTCACCACCTCTACCACTACTGTGATGGTCCCAGCTGCCAGCATCCCTCACCTAGGCTACTGCAATAATAGCCTTTGAATTGTTTCTGCTCTTTTCCCCATAGCCCCACATATATCATTTACTAAAACCCTCCAATGGCACCCTCACATACATGAAATAAAATCTAGATTCCTTACCATGGCCAATATCATCTTACATGTGCTGCTCTCTACTTCTCCAAACTTCTTTCAAACTCTCCCCTTAATCACCCTACCCTAGACACCCTAAGTATTCTTGCCATGTCTTGAACATGACAAGCTTCTTGCACTTGCCATTCTCTGTATGTTCCTCCAGATTTTAGAATTTACATGGGCCATTCTCTCACTTCATTCAAGCTTCTGCTTAAATGTCACCTCTTCAAAGAGGCCTTCCCAGGCACCTGTGTAAATCAGCTATACCCTTTATGGAGAAAAGAAATAAAAATTAAAAATCACGGCACTGGCTGTCACAAAGCTGAGAAATGAGTATACAGTGTGAAGATGGGCAATGTTTTGAGTGAGCAAGAAAATACCGTTCATAACTGGAAGATGTCCCCTTCCATAACAACCCGAGTTTTAAAACTCAAAGAGGACAGATTCTGGTGTTTTCATTTCCATAAAATGCTCCAACAAGGCACCCCTGTTTATTGCTATTTTCCAGACTGTCCAGCAGAGTATGGAAGTTGTATTAATTGGTCAGAATAAAGTAATAACAAATCAAAATTTTGGGTGAGACTATGACTCCACAAGGGATTACTTGGAGGTTTCTGCTTCCAGGAATGCTGAACAGGCTCCTGCCAGACCCAATCATCATACAGATGGTAACTACAAACTCTGGGGGAAAAATACCAAAAAAAACAAGTACCTGAAGGTACTAGAACAGTGAACGGCAGTGACAAATTGTAGAGGGGAGCTGAAATTTAGGATGGAATTACCAACATGGGGTAACATTATTGCTTTTACCCTGAGAGTGGGCCAGAGTGGACACCATGCAGAGCAGCTTAAACTCACAAATGATACCCAAGTCTTTCTAGTCTGAAGAATAAGAGGGAAAAGTTTGGGGCAACCACAGCTCCTGGGAAGAAAGTAGGCTCCAGAAAGGAGTGAGCCAAACAGAAGGAGCTCCAACTGAATATAAATTACCCACACCAAAACCATGCATGCTTGGTACTATTTGTAAACAGACCAGCTAAAGTCTAAATTAATTGCCTACTAAAACTAAAATATCAACACTTTCAGAGAAACAAAACAAAATCCAAAGTCTCCACAACATAACATTCACAATATAAAGTTGTTTAAAGTACAAAGAACCAGAAAAACATGACCCAGTCCTCAAGAAAAAAAAATCAATTAAAACAAATCCCCAAATAACTCATGATTGAATTAGTTGTTATAGTAGACAAAGATGTCAAAGTAGTTATCATTATTTATACTCAATGAAGTAAAGTATACTCAGAATGGGGAAAAGACAGGAAATCTTAGCAGAAAAACAAACTATTATTTTAAAAACATGGAAATGTGGGAACTACAAAATACAGTATTTGAAATTTAAATCTACTGGACTATCTTACCTGACGAGATTAACAGTAGACACAAAAATCTGTGCCATGGATGATGGATTAATAGAAATTATCAAAACTAAAAAAGAGAAAAAAAGTATTTTAAAGAAATGAATAGAACCACTGAGAATTGTGGAACAATATAAAATGTCTGATATACATATAATGAAGCCCCCAAAGAGGGATAGAATGGGGCAGGAAAAAATATCTAAAGAAATAATAAAATTTCACCAAAATATGATGAGAAACATAAATGGACAAATTCAAGCTTAGTGAACCCCAATCTGAATAAAAATCAAAGGAAACTATGCTAAGGCACATCACACTCACACTGTTAAAAACCAAATACAAGAAAAAAAAATCTTGAAAGCAACCAGAGAAAAACAACACATTATATAGAAAAACAAAAATCTGAAACACTACTTATATAGCATCAGAAACAATGGTGGCCTAGAAACAGTGGAACCACCGCTACCGTTTTTTTAAAAAAGTGCATGAAAGTGGTGATCCCCAGATATTAAGGGGTTTTTTGTGTGTGTTTTTTTTCTCAAGACTAGCCTTCAAAACCTTGGCACAATACTGCTCTCCATTTGACTTCCATCAGGATTCTTTGTTGTTACTCTCCAGGAGCTAAGGAATCTGATTCAACTCTTTACAAAATAGGCAAGAGACAGAGAGCAGTCACCCACCATTACCACCTCTGCTCAGAAGCCCCACACCATTCACATGAAAGATCTACTTCAACTGGTGACACTACCCCATCTCTGTGGGTGGAATCCTGTCACCTTGCCCAGGCCCTATCCCATTTGAACTGAAATTGTCTTTACATAAAGCATTTGGGGCAGGAGGGACCAGGAATGGTGTCCATGAATAACATATTTACTCCAAGCCAGATCTGACTTAGTTCCCCCTTAGTTATGTAAATAGGAAAGAATGAAGAATTTTAATATATAAATCCCAGCAGGTACCCCTAAGACAATCTCCCTCTACTCAAACACCTAGAGCTCAATAAATTTCTTGCCAACAAATATCTAGCTTTTGTCCCAAGTGTTTAGATGGGAATCTGAGCATAAGAGAAGCACAAATTGTTCAGCATTTTCTGAAATGGCAAGTGGGTTCCTGGGTTGATTCATGCAGCCAATATGCTCATTTTAAATCATTTTCCCTGAAAGACTGAAATATGAGAGGCTGCCTGGGAACCACCCGCTGCTAATTTTAAAGAAGACCTGCTAACTATAATGTAATGGATAGGGTACATCTGCGTCTCAGGTAGAAAAACCACTCTGAGATGCCTCATAACAGAACCTTTTTTCCACAGGAGAGAACGCTGCAAGTCTCTCTTAACCCTAATACCTGGGAAATGCTGGCTCTTTCCCAAGAGGTCAGCAAATCAAGTGCTACCCCCAAACCCCGCTCTCTTTAATACAAAGCATAGACAAAATGTTTAGGGAATGGAGTGAAAATTCTCTAGTTTGAAACTGTTTTCTTGTTTGAGAAAGTTTCTGGCATTTTCCCACTAGGCACTGTATTATTGCAATAAGCTGCCCAGTAATCAAAGAGGACTACTTATTTCCCACCAGAATTAAAAGAAAGGATTAGTTCTGGTAAGTTCCCTGACAAATCTGTCATTGTTAACGGGGTGGCATCAGCTTCTCTATACCCCAATCGAATTCAAAGAAAACGCAGGAAAAATGAAAAACAAAAGCTGCTTTATTGTCCTGTTTGAGCAGCATCTACCTTTTACAGAACAATTTTTATTTAATTTCAATGACATTCCAAAGTTGTACCTGAGAAAGAAAAAAGTGAATGGGTGCAAGTCTATAAAGAAGTCTCCCCATTTATAACACTTTTCTTGATATACAAGATAAATTCTGGGATCAAAAATTTTAATTTATTTGTTGTTCTTTTAGAGAGTGGGAAAGGGAGAGACAGAGAGAGAGGAAACACTGATGTGAGAGAGACACATCGATTGGTTGCCTCCTGCACGTGCTCTGACAGGGCCCAGGCAGGGAGGGGCCTGCAATTGAGGTATGTGCCCTTGACTGGAATCAAACCCGGGACCCTTCAGTCCACAGGCTGACACTCTATCCACTGAGCCAAACCAGCTAGGGTGAGATCAAAAATTTTTAGAACCCTATGCAGTCCTGAATAGCCTCGGATTATAAAATCAATTAAAATACGAGAAACTATTAGCAGCAGTAGTAAGCAAGTAGCAGCAGTAGTATTAGTAAGAGAGAAAACTTAAAAGATTTGAACAGAAGAAAGTAGGCAATAATAGCTATGAAACAAAGGGAAATTATAAAGAGGACACAAGAAGAAGCCTTTATTAGTAAGTTAAAGCTGTCCAAAATATAGGCAGAATAGCCATACTGCTTCAACATAAAAGAATAAGTAGGAATTAATAATTGGGCATCTTTCTAGACTCTGTACTTGTATTATTTTCTATTCCTCTTTAACCTTAAAGTCAAAGAAGTTAATCAATCAAAGATCACAAAATGACTATTTAATCCCAGGTCTATATAGCACTTCCAAACTCAAACTTTTCTATTATATCATGCTGCTGCTTAGAAAATATTTCACATAACCAATGGACACGGAAATCGGAGAAAAAGGAGACATGTAATACTTTAAAGAATTTAAAAAAAAGGACTTGAAAAAAACATATTTCACATGAATTAGTTCTCAATGAAATAAATTTTTTAAAAACTGGTCTGGCCCAAACATTTCCCTGCCAGACAAATTCTTCCTAAAAATTACATTAATTTTCTTACCCGTCTAGCAACACATGCCTGATCAGATCTTCTGCCTGTCTTTACTACCTTTTTTCTTGAAAGCACCTATGCTGGAGAATAAGTAGTTGGACGTTTACTTAAGACCTACTGTAAGGCCTTGCATTTAAGAGAAATGGGTAATCTTCTAGATTGTCAAATCTACATCAGAAGGTGGATAAACAAAGTACTCAGAACTAAAATCCAATCCGGCATATTTGGCTATATTTTTCCTGTAAAATACAGCATCCTAACCATGACAAATAAAATAAAGAATGAGAAAGAACCTACAAGAGACTACAGGAAAGGTTCAGGATTGCCAACTCACAAATATAAACCCTGACTCATCTTCCAAAAGACTTCTATAATATCCTGATAAATGATACAGGTCTTCCTAAATCCTTTGGGAGGTGACTAAAACTGTAACTTCTGGAGTCAGACATACTAAAGCTCAGCCCCTCCGTTAAAAATCATGACTTTGAGCGAAATAATTAATCTCTCTGAGCCTCAGCTTCCACAGATATGAAATGAAATAGCAATAAGTTCTATAAATGCTAAATTACATTGCCAAGATCACAAGTGCTTCTTAAAGGTTAGCTTTTCATCATCAATCTCATCGTCTTTGTTATGATGTAGAAATCTATGGAGTAACTGAAGGGGTTTCATAAACCTTCATGAGGCCAGTATCAATTTTAGTTTTGAAGAGTCTTAGAAGATTTAAGGAGTAGCAGAGATGGAACTGGCAAGGCCTGAAAAGACTGAAAAAGAAGTAAGCAGAAATATCATGGGGAGGAAAAATCTGTATAGGTTAAAAAGGTGTATATATATATATTATACATGCATTTAGAAAAGAGATTAGAAGTTAAACACTATCTCATGCAATAAAACAAACTGCTCATTTTCTATTACCATGATGGGGACGCCAATGTCAGGCCACAGAAGGTCTTCTGATGGTAGTTTGGGAGAATTCCACACCACCACTACCTTGTTCAGGTAAGGGAGGCCGTTCAATCTCTCTAAAGAGTTCATAAGCACTTCCTCCCGCTCATAAGTCAACATCACAACTGTGAACTGCTCCCGTGGAACATTGCCTCCAAGTGCTGCCTGAAACTCCTTGCCAGAACCCCCAGCTCCACCACCAATCGGCCGAAATCCAGTCCCTGAGCCCAAGAATTTGGCCTCTGAGGGTAACACAGGGTCAAAGGGTGTGTGGGGGAAAAGATGGAAAGGCCCTGGAGCAGAGTTCCAGCTGCGGTAGAAGTCAGTGACGGTCAAGGTGAAGTTGCGGAGGTATTTGGGCGAGGCATAGGGCGGCTCAGTTTCTACTGGCCCCAGGTCCAGGTCCCCATTGTCAGCCATGTTGGGGTCTGTTCCAGCCGCCTTGCCTGAACGATGGGGGATCTCAGCTGCTGCCTCTTCCCGGATGGGAGCAGCTGGGATCTGTATTCGAGTCCTAATCATAGCCAGCACGGTACTGAAAATACTGTCAGCGGTTGAGAAGTAAGTCTCCCAGAGAAAGCGGCCTTGCCGCCTCATAGCCAGCAGATCACTATCAGAAAGACTTCGTAACAGGAAGTGAACCTCAGTAACACGGGGCTTGGGCACCACCAGGGCTGCCTCATTCCACTGCAGCATGTCATGGTAAGGAAGCTGGACTTGCTCCCCCAGCACAACGGGGACAGCACCAACTTCCAGAGCTTCGAAGAGCCGTGTTGCACATCCAGATGAAATAACCAAGTGAGGGTCCCCAGGAGTGATGATGAGGGCAAAGGTGGAAAGCTTCAGTAATTCTAAGCGGTCCTCCCGCTCCCCACACAGTGCCCACTCAGTAGGCAGACTGGGTTTAGGCTGGTTTTTGCAGGTAAATTCTACCAGGACCTGATCTAGCTTGCTGTCCTGTACAGCTTTTAGGGTGGCAATGATACGATCATCATAGTCAGCTGGGGGGTCACCTTCCATTTCTTCTTCAAAGGATCGGGCCTCCTGAAGGCTAGACCTTAGTGATTCAATCTTCTCACCCTGGAAGGTGAAGAGATATTTCCGTTTAACTGGCACCTGTGGTGGGATTTCCATGAAGTTGGGCTCTGACATGGCATGGACTAGTGGCGATACTACCAAGTCGAAGCCAGGTCTGTACTGGGCAGCATAGAAAGTGGACTGGGCCACCATGGCACGGCCAGTACTGACATTATATAGTAAGTTCTGTGTATCTGACTTGCGTGATAGATTGATGATGACATGGTTGTGTCCATCTGTCCGCCAATGTGGTAGAGAATACAACTGCTTCAAGTTCAGCA
>NW_006299263.1:697291-716055 GCF_000327345.1 Myotis davidii | reverse complement strand
GCACTACTGGCTCCTGCATCTCTCCCACTAATATCACATAGAGGCAGGCAATATCCGCATTTTCTGTAACATAGATGTTGGCTCGTACTGTAGCCTGAAAAGCCTGCTTGACCAAAGGATCCAGGTAGCTGCCAAAGGCAAACTGGTCACTGTCATAAACATAGACTGGAAAACCAGAGGTGAGAGGGCAGCGAGAGTAATCAAAACAATTGTGTAGCCGACAACCCCGGATGACCTTCGGGGGAGGAAGGCCAGCATCGTCCTTCTCTGGGAGCAATCGGATGGGCAGAGAAAGTTTGGGCTGATTTTGGGCCATCAGCTCCTTGTAAGAGTGCTCAGTCTGGCTAATGACATTCTTAAGTTGAAGCAGGTCCTGCTTGGCATTCTCAATACTCTTCTTACAGGCTTCAATCTTCAGGTTCAGCTTGGCAATTTCACTGTTCAGCTCTTGCCGCTTGGCTTCCAGCTGCAACAGCTCTTCACTTACAGACTCACGGATTCGGCAAAGATCCAGCACATGCTTTACCTCGCACAGCTCATTACCAGCCCGTGGGCCAAAAATCCTCTTGCCGGCCTCATCAGCCTCATCCAGAGTGGTGAGATAATAGTGAGCAATGAGCGGGAAGAAAACCAGAATGATGAAGAGCGTAAAACTGAGCCATGTGAGTCGGATACGGTTGGACCACCGTAACATACAGGTTTGACCTCCATTTCCCACACCCCCATTCCGCAACATGGTATAGCCTGTCATGAGTTCCTTTGTGGCTCTTGCCCTCTCTGATCACGTTGGGTCACTCGCCATAACCATGAGTTTCTAGTAGACAAAACTCAATCTCTTTTTACTCACACGTTTCCATAAGAGTTAGTGTGCTCCCTGTACAAGGCACCAAATAAAAAGGAAATTTCATTTTCCTCAGCTGTAGTTGAAATGGTCTCTGACTCTATTCCAGCAGATTTTAAGTTCTGGCTGTTGACCAAAGAACATGTCCTTAATCTTTATCAAATGGTAAAAGGTACCACACTGTTGAGATGAAAAGGAGGTCCCTGATGAAGAAACCCAGGAAAAATAACCTGGAATCAGACAGATTTTTTCAGCAGCCATAGCTCTTGTTCCTTGGTTTGGCTGACCAACAAATATGCATAGTTACTATTCACAGTCATAAAGTGGCTGGTTAGGACAGAAATAAATGCCAGCCAGTTGTCGATGTCATTGCCAACAATCAGGCCTGCAAAAAAAAAAAAAAAGAGAACTGTGTCAGTCTTAAAGAGATTATATTCAACAACCCTGCCCGCCCTCAGTATACTTCTAGAAAATCCTTAACTCTTTTTACACACAAACATACACCCTTCTTATTTAACTGGATATAGAGCAGCATTAGAGCTGTATAAAATGATGATCTCATTGATGTTTCTATCTCTTTCTCCTCCCTCTCTGAAATCAATAAAAATATTTTTTAAATAAATAAAATGATCAACTACATTCAACAGAGGGCCAAGATACTTGCAACATTTTGTTATTCTAGACTTAGAAATCGCCTTTAGTTGAGGAGAAACATCTTCTTATCCAACCATGGTAGCTATGTTCATTCTTAACATGAAAGTCTCCTTTAGAGCTACTTAAAAAAAAATCTATTAAGAAACTCAGTTTGTTATATTCAGAGATGAAAAGAGTTGAAGAGAACATCTCTGAGCTTTGCCCAGCAGTAGATGCAGTAATCCTGATACAAAATACATTTCCCAGTTTGCTTCTCTTTTATCATCTGTTAATAGACATCTTGTGCTCCTTCTTAAAATATAAATAGTAACTTGGCTTTTAAAAAGAACATTATACTTAGAAATGAGAGGCATTATTTCTTATCCTTTGGAGACAGATTTGCTCAGACCTTATGCCTCAGCTTTCTAATCTCCCAAAATGGAGATAAGTGATGGAGATAACAATACATTGTGTTGCTATGAAAATAAATGATAGAGGATGTGAGGGTACTTTGGCCTAATAAATCTTGAAACAACATTCCCAATACTGTTCTCTTACCAAACTTTACTATCACAGGCTACCAAAGCTCTTCATTTAGTTTCACCTCAAACTCAACATATCTAGAACTGAATTCATAATATGCTATGCCAATGAATACTCCCAATTTAATTCACTGATTCCCTCCAGGAAGTGTTTATACCCCATACTCTTAACGTGTCTAAAGCATGCTAAGTATAACTATGGGAGATTTTAAAACGTAAAGAATTCCTTGATCCCATGGAACTTCCTTTAGCTAAGAGATAAGACAAACAAATAGCAAGGGTACTACTACAAGGCAGTATAAAATAGTACTTCACAGATAATCACTCTTTATAGCTTCTACCTTTGTTCAAAATATATAACTATTAAGGGTTTGACAGTCTTCTCTCCCTTTAAATAAAAATAAAAGTTGATGACAATATTAAGGCTTGAGGATGTAGAGCAAAAGATAAGGACAACACCACCAAAAATATAGATCATGGAAAAGCTAAATCTGGATGATCTAAACTTAGATAATTAACAGCTGACCAAATATCCCAAAGGAGTGGAGGTTAATATTTCTAAAGCATTATCCTTCTCATTCCAATGTTAAAATCTTTTTGTTTTCAAAAGAATATTTTCTGCATTTATGAAGAAATCATAACAAAGACAGAGTGGATTAGAGGAAAAAAGGAAGGCATAATCCAGGCAGTCCAGCTAATTCATTCCCTCCTTACCATATGTTTAGGATCCTTCTTTTCTCTGACTCATATGGCATTATATTTTGGCATATAACTTCTTGATATAGTGAACTCCAGGGCTTGCTGTCCTGATAGAAAGTAAAAAAGTGACATGCTATTAGAAAAATATTCAATACTGAAGGTTCTATTAAAGAATTTATTTACTGTCCACTATGAAGAGGCCCCCCTTACATAAATAAGGTAACCATAGAATTTAAGGTCCAAAGAAAGAGGGACACTCTTTTAAGTGAAAAGGGGCACTAATCATAAACAATCCAGATATATGGTTATCTATATGTTCTAAGAGGGAATAAATCAAAACACTAAAATATAGAAGTATATGCCAACACATTTATAGAGGAAACAATTTATCTGGAATTGGCTTTAAAATAAACAGGATGAGGATGGTGAGAAGTGTTTGGAGATATAGATGAAATAAGATTAGTTGTGAACTGTTGTTGACACTAAAATGATGAGGATACATGAGGGTTTATTATATACTATACTCTCTTTTATATATGTTTGAATATTAAAAGCTCAAAAATACAGGGTCTAAACAAAACGTTTTTTAAAAGTCATTTGGAAACTGACTATACTTAATCTAATAATACTAGTGCTACCAATTTATATGTAAACAGCTGGAAATGAAAACAAATGTTCTAATGGAAACCAATATTTCAACACTGATTCAAAAGAATGTATCCCCTTCAGGTTTTCTCTACTTGACTCTCATCCTTCAGACCTTAACTTGCTTGGCATTCCCATTAAAGTGGCCTTTCTTAGGCCCTGACTATGGAAAGTTAAGAGTGTTCCATGGCGAGACCACTGCCTGTCCTGCAAGCTGGACCTAGTCCAGAATGGAGGTTGCTTTCCACAAACCCCCAGAGAGATTGTCTGATGTTAACCAATGTTCATTCTGACATTAATCAGCACCCTTCCCTTGCCTGCTGATATGTGCTGATTCCCGGAATAGGCTGTTGTCCTGACCTGGTCAAGCATGTAAAGTAATTCCTGTGCGTTGTAGCATTATGTACTAGTACCTGTGCTATTCCCCCAGTACCCTATATAAATCTTTGGCACCTGCCAAGCAGTGTGGGGATCCACTGCATCTTGCAGCTGCCCAAGACATGTCTCATATGTAAGTTCCTTTAATAAATTCTATTAATTACTGAAATGACCAGCCTCTTTCTCCGGACTTTCCCTGCCTTCCATTTACAGAGGTAGATTTTCACTCTCAGGGCTTTGCCCTGGGTCTATATGTACTAAAAGACACTTTCTGGCATTGATCTATTGATTTTCTTTATAGTATCTTTTCATTGATTTATTTATTACCTACCTTCCCTACCAAAACCTAATCCTTGAGGGCAGGACCTTGTCTGCTTGAATCGCCACTGTATCACCAGTACCCAGCACAGTGTCTGGCACACTATAAGTATTCTTTAAGTATCTGTTAAATAAATGAATTATATCACTGATCACTTCTTTCTACAAACTCTCAGCGTTTCCCTTTATTTTTCCATAAAACTGAACTTTCTGGTGTTTCACCTATTTCCTTGACTTATTCTCCCATTGTGCTTTGTTGGCACATCATCCTTGCTCTGCTATGTCTATCTAACTGCCTACTACAGTTCCATTTATTCATGCATTCATTTATTGATTCTTGTATGTGCCCTGACCGGGGATGGAACCCGAAACCTTGACATATTAGGATGATGCTCTAACCAACTACACTACCCGGCCAGGGTTATGTATTTTATATTTTTTACTGGCCCATTCTCTTGGTTCTCCATCCCAACAGCTCTTTCTCTGGTTCATTCCACCACTCTTGAAACACAGTTGTTCCTTCATGGGTTTGTCCTTTGCCCTCTTCTTTCTCTGTCTTCACTTACTAGAGCTTGCCAATTAGCTTCAATTAGCCCCCCTATATGGATAATTCTCAAATTTACCTTTCTAGCCCTGACCTCCCTCCTGATATATCTTTTCCAATGGTGTAGACATCCACACCTTAATAGTCCCATGGTTGCAAAGCTACATCTCCCTCTTCTCCCAGCAAAGAGGGGAAAAAATTTTCAAAATACCATACACAGTTAGAAATTTATAATTTAGATCATGACTGATGCCCTACTCTTCACTCTTTCTCTAATCAAAAATAATGTTTGCTCATAAATGGAAAGTAGAATTATTAATCTGCTAACCACTCAAGCGCTTAAAATAAGCTTGATCCTGGAAAGGTAAAATGGCAAATAATTCAAATGTCCCAGTGGTGAGCTGAGAAGTCAAGTGAGACAGAGCTGCCATTCAGAAATTCTGCATATACTACATTCTCCCTTCATCTTCTCAACATACCAACGCCCTCTATCATCTCCTCTACTTTGCAGAGCCGTCTCTTCTAACATTCCTTATCACAAAGGCAAATTATTACAGGACATTACTTTGAAGAGTTTTTTGATATAGCAACCATCCTACTGACTTTTCTTCTCTTAAAACTAAAACACTTTGATACTGAAATTTCCTATAATGGATTTGGGATAGCTCTCTGTGTATTTAGGTGTGAATGCCTTTCAACAAAGGTGCATAACTTTTTTCATACAAAAGCAAAACTAAACTAAACTGAACTGAACAAAGGTAAAATAATCCATGGACAAGATAAGGGAAACAGAAGGGAAGGAATAAGGGAATTGCTGCTTCCATCTGGACTGCTGTTATGCATTGCATCTGAAAGATATAAAGGGAAATGGGGCAAAAGAGAAGCTAGACACTTTCTAGATGTTCCAAATGCAACCAACTGACTTGAATATTTTAAATAATTATAATAGCTAACATTTACGGAAATTTTTTTTATATATTTTATTGATTTTTTACAGAGAGGAAGGGAGAGAGATAGAGAGTTAGAAACACCGATGAAAGAGAAACATCGATCAGCTGCCTCCTGCACGCCCCCCACTGGGGATGTGCCCGTAACCCAGGTACATGCCCTTGACCAGAATCGAACCTGGGACCTTTCAGTCCAAAGGCCGACGCTCTATCCACTGAGCCAAACCGGTTTCGGCTCATTTACTGAATTTTTAAAGTGTGCCAGGTTATACCTATTATGTACCTTAACATAGTTAATCTTCAAAACAATCCTATGAAGTAGGTACTACTATTATTCCCATTTTGTACATGAAGAAACCAAAGCACAAGCTTAGGTAATTTGTCCAAAGTCATCCACGTTGAGTAAAACTTGAATTCAAATCAAAGCAACGCTAACTCTAAAGCCCACACGTTCAATGTCTTAGTCATTAGGAAAAAATGCCTCTGATACTAACTCAAGGAACACAGTACACAGGCACATCATGCATAAATTACTTTTAGATTATCCACATTACTACTGCTCCACTGAAACCATGGACAATGATCAATTAAAAGCACATGGCAATACTACTCCAAAACCTAAAGCCACCTCTATATTCATAATTAAAGCATTTATGTGGACGAAAAAGTGATCACAACGGGACTAGCTCAGGGAAGGCCTGATTGGTGAGCCTTACAAACTTGGAAACCAAACGTTACCATAAAGAATGGTCTGAATGTAACAATTCCTAACTGTGTCATGGCAGGTAGTCACATCATAGGCCTGTAGGTTCCTTCTCAGAGGTCAATCTTTACCTTAAGTGAGCCTGTCTATTGTCTTTTTGCACCTAAGACAATATACCTTTACTTTTTTCTTTTACTTTTTTATTATTATTATTTTAATCTTTATTGTTCAGAGTATTATAGTTGTCCCCTTTTGCCCCATTGATCAGCCTTCATCCTGTTCCCACTCGGCCCCAGTCCTTCACCATTCTATATCCATAGATAATGCATAAATGCATTATCTGTCTATATCCATAGATAATGCATAAATGCATATAAGTTCTTTAGTTAATCTCTTCCCACCTCCCTCTCCCCCTTCCCTCTGAGATTCGTCAGTCTGGTCCATGTTTCCATGCCACTGGTTCTATTTTATTCATCAGTTTATTTTGTTCATTAGATTCCACATATAAGTGAGATCAAGTGATAGTTTGTCTTTCTCTGACTGGCTTATTTCACTTAGCATAATAATCTACAGGTCCCTCCATGCTGTCTCAAAAGGTAATAGATCCTTCTTTTTTACAGCTACATAGTATTCCATTGTATAAATTGTACCACAGTTTTTTTTTATCCCTCCATAACATATCTTTAAATACAAGAGTAACATGCCTTTAAAATGTAAGCGTAATCTTCATTTCCAGACCCCTCAAGGCACAACCACTGCACCAGAGCACGAGACCACAGAACCAACCCCTCATCATTATCGCATTCTCCACACACCATCCCTCTATGTGCTGTAAATGTTGATTAACTAACCTGTACCCACCAAAGTAAAAGAAGTATGTGTTTCTCGATTTAGCCTTTTATCCAATCCCAGAGATTTCTCTGCTTTGCTTTCTCCTGTCCCCTTAATCTACCACTAGTGGATTTCATGTAAACTTCCTTAAGGCTCCTCCTTTCATTCTAATGTATAAAATAAGCTGGAAATCTGCCATTTTCCATAGCATTTTTTTTTAATCAGTTGAGATTTTACTTCCCAGCAATTGTCATCAGTTTGGCTCAAATAAACTCATAAAAATTCTCCATTTAAAAAAAAAATTCTCCATAGGTTTGGATGTTTCTTACATCAACATCTACTAAACAAAACAAGAAAACATATACTCAGAGCAAAATATCTTTGCCTGTGTACCTATGACCTACCTGTGTATCTGTGCATATGTAGTATTATTTTTTTCATTTATATCAAAATTGGCCCATCAAACGGGCACAAATCCATTACCACCCAGAGGCAGGTTCTACAGAACTGTATGCACATTGTTGCTGTTACATCCACTCCCACAAGCGTTTCAAATTAGGTAAAGATAGTTCGGTACAGGAAATCATTTTAGTAAGGTTGTTGAAAGCAATATTTCAAATGTTTGGTTATGTTTTTTAAATCCAAAAGAAAACTATTTCCTGATTTCCCACTCAGCATGACAAAGAGCCCCTGCTTCACAGTACCTAGTTCAAAAATCAGGAAGCATTAAAACAAATTTCCTAGTGTTATCACTATTCCTAAGACTCTGACTTCTATTGTTCAAAACAACAAAAGGCACTTTCCAGGAAAGTTAACTGTAGATAAAGAATGACTTGTATTTATGTAATTCACAAGTTACAAGAGAGCAAAACAATGTGTTTTTCATAATACAACGACCATAGTAATTTATTTACTGGGTAAACTTAACCTAATTGTAAAATAAAACCAGGCATACTTCAGAGATACTGCAAGTTTGGTTCCAGACCCCTGGAATAGAGCAAGTCAGAATCTTTCTGCTAGTGGAGTGTCTGGCCTTCAAATTGTAAAAACACACATCTATGAAATGCAATCAGTCAAAGCACAATAAGTTATGTCTGTAGAAAATGGTCAGCAATTAAGAACTAAAATCAGGTGAGAAAAACTGCTGACATACTGAGTTGAGAGTAAAGATTATGATGCAATCACAGGACCAGAGAGTTAAGCTACCCTTATTACAGGGCGTTTAGGAAAGGAAAAAGGTATTCTTTGGGCTCAAGAGCAGATTTCTAATACAAAGATGTTCCACAAATGCCAACAGCAAACGAATCACAAAATACACAAAAGGAACTCATCAATAAGTTATAAGCATTCCTTCCACTGCTCAGTTCTATATAGGTATTAACAAGTAAACTAAGATCATTGATTAACCTGTTTAGTCAACAATGAACCTGAACCCAGAAGCGTCACCTCCCAGAATAGGTCCTCAGTTTGAAAATTATGCCACTTCTTACCTGTTTTCCCTTCCCGTAAGTTTGATAACATCCCACAAATTCAAATCCTACTGTCTCTCCAGTTAGCTTTTAGCTCATTACAATTCAGATTCACAACTCACCTAAGAATTTTTTCACATAAACCTAGATCCACCCAACATTAACTGAGTCAGAATTCTCAAAGGGGAGGTTGAGGGGGGGGAGCCCCAGGTGCCTGTAGTTTGACAAAGCCCACAGGTGATTTTAAAGCAGACCACAGAACTTTAACACAAAACCATTGGTTTAGCAAAGAACTAATGATATTCTCCAATGAGATTGATGACATCTGAATCAACGTAATTACAGACAACTGCAATATACCTTTTTCATATAGGATGTCTACAGACTATACCAGTGATGGCGAACCTATGACATGTGTGTCAGAGGTGACACGCAAACTCTTTTGGTTGATTTTTCTTTGTTAAATGGCATTTAAATATATAAAATAAATATCAAAAATATAAGTGTTTGTTTTACTATGGTTTCAAATGTCAAAAAATCTCTATATGTGACAAGGCACCAGAGTTAAGTTAGGGTTTTTCAAAATGCTGACACGCCGAGCTCCAAAGGTTCGCCATCACTGGACTATACCATACATCTTTGGAAGATGTGGGGAGTAGGAGGGATTTTCCACTTTTTATAACTGTATTTATATTTATAATGTAGTTGAGATAACACATTTTACATATGTTACCTCATTTAATCCTCACATCAACCATCTAGGGATAGATATTGTTCTTTCACTTACAGATAAAGAAGAGTGAATCACTGAGGTAGGTAAATCTTGTTCAAGGCCCTACAGCAAGCAAACAGAGGTGCCCAGATACAAATCCAGGACTACCTGACCAGTACCCTGCTACTCACATATTTACTACTTGTTTACTTAAAGAACTCATTTTGTCTTCATTCATTTTACAATAAGCAGTATTATTTTTGTAACTAAGAAAAATATTGGCCTGGCCATTGTGGCTCAGTTAGTTGAGCATCATCCCATACGTCGATTCCTGGGCAAATGCCCAGGTTGTGAATTCGGTTCCAGGTCAGGGTGCCTACGGAGGTAACCGATAGATGTTTCTCTCTCACATCTCTCACATCTCTCACATCTCTCTCTCTCGCTCTCTCTCTCTCTCTCTTTCCCCTCCCTCCTTCTCTATCTCTCTAAAAAAAAAATCAAAACATATTTAAAAAGAAAAATATTATCTTGCTGCAGTCACTTCAAAGTACAGCACACTATGCTCCAATGAACACATGAAAGACAGAAAGCTTTGTTGCTGATATGGAGAGTTTTAATGGTCTGGACAGAAGATCAAACTGGTTTTCTCACTGTTAAAATCTTAACAGATTTAGAAGCGAAGGAAGATTAGAATAACACCTTTAGTGTTCCATTGGAACTGGAGGTATCAGTGTGAATACCTAATCTAATAAGATTCCTTGAATTAGCAGCTGATTTCAGGACTGGACAAATAAAGTAAAAATGAGCCTGAAAAATCTTCTTTTGCCAGAAAGCAAAGATGTACTCAAAAAAAAAAAGTAGGGCATATGGAAAAAAGGACACTGGATCCAGTTTGAAGGAATCCAGCTGCCACTGGATAAATCTGGGACACTTTAGGAATCTAAATAAATAGTATTACCAACAAATTATCTCCCAATAAATGAAATACCATGTATTCATACAGAAATAAATGATTAATTATATAAAGAGAGAGAAGGAAAAAATTATTCATTTGGAGAATTCTATCTAATAAACATAGGATCATTTAGTGGCCATCAAATTAATAACTGTTGCAGGAAAGATTCAGCATCTATATATAAAAAAGCCTAAGCGACCGAACGACTGGTTGCTAGGACGTGCACTAACCACCAGGGGGAAGACGCACAATGCAGGAGCCGCCGTCTGGTGCGGCTCCCACAGCCAACCTCCCCCTGAATCAGCCCCAATCGCTGGCCAGGCCGAGGGAACCCATCTGTGCATGAATTCATGCACCAGGCGTCTAGTTGGATATTAAGATTCATTGGTAAAAGGTTTATGAGAAACAGTGTATAAAAATTATATATTATGGGCCCTGAGAAAGAAGACACCTACTAAGAAGGGCCCCTGGTGAGTTTATTGGTCTCAGAGCCTAGCAGATGTTTCTAAAGAGGGGCCTCTCCAGCAAACTGCACTTCAGAGAGAAAACCTACACTGAACTGTCTGCCTGCACTATGCTCCTAACAACTCAACCAGCCTGTACTAAGGAGCTCCTGGAACCAACAGGACTGAGACTTCCCACCCACCTGAAGCTGCACAGCTATATCTTCCATCAGCATCTTCACCTACCTATCAGAATAGCTCCATTCTGACGAATCAGAACAGTGCCTTTTGTACCAAACTGTGAGGATTTTGAGTCCTCATTAGCATGAGGGCAGATCAATCAGGGTCTAGGAGTGGGGCCTTCTATCTATATTAGTCAGCTGCCCTCTGGCTCAGAGAGCACATTTTCCCCTTGCACGCAAGACTGCCTTTCCCTGGCTGAAGCTGAAACACCAAAGATGAAACACCAAAGACATCTTGCTGGACCAGAGCAGAGGAGGCGGAGCAGGGCAGAGTGAAGTGGAGCAAACCAAAGCAGAACTGTCTAGCCAGAGAGGGGCCTGGGCCAATGCTGCCTGGCAGCTGTGATGCTTCGTAATTGAGCTGTAACACTATTGAGCGGTTCCAGTCTTGTTCTTACAGCTGTGCTGTATCATAACTTCATCATAAGTGTTAAATTATGTGAAAATAAAGTTACCAAAATGGGGGGGGGGATAATAAAGTACAGCACACTAGATTTTTCAATAAATAAGGTTACAATGAGCTCTTGGGGAAAAAATACAAGTCAGACTCCTGCACGACAAATCAAATCCAAAACTAAGTCCCAGATAGATTCAAGAGGTAATTGTAATAAATGACAGCATAAAAAGAACAAAAGGAAAACATACAAGTAATTTCATCCCAAGTATAGCCACTTTTATAGCAATCCAAGCAAAAGCAAAATCCATTTTTTAAAAGAAGTTCAACAGATTTAACTACGTAAGTATCAAAGGCTTCTGTATATTAAAAAAAAAAAGTTTAGATTCAATGAAAAGACTGAGGGAAGCATTTGTATCATGACGATACTTTAAAAGATGTGAAGGCAATACAACAGTCATTAAAGGAAATAAACAGGAAATTAAACCAAAAAAGGGGCCCAAATGATAAACATTTTTAAATGTTCAGTCATCCTAGCAATCAAAGAAATGGAAACAAGATATAGTGACATTTTCTATTTGTAAATCAATAAAGAATTGTAAAATTTATAATATGTGGTCTACCCAGGGGCAAGGGTAACATTTCCCACACTCTGCTGCAGGGAAGTGAAAACTGGCACACCTTTCTGGAGAACAATTTGACAATAAGTAATGAAAGCCCTAAAACTCTGCCTACCCTTTGACCCTACACTTCCATTTCCAGAAAATACTCTTAAGAATCATGAATGAGAAAAATATTTGGCTTCAAGGATATTCACACTAAAACATTACAAAGTATACCACTTATTAGTAACAAGGCACAGTATATGTGTGTACTATGCTGACAGCTGCAGTGTAACAGGTGTTTTTATACTGTACTAGAGGCCCGGTGCATGAAAATTTGTGCACTTGGGGGAGGAGGGGTATCCCTCAGCCTGGCCTGTGCCCTCTCACAGTCTGAGACCCCTCAGGGGATGTCCAACTGACGGCTTAGGACCGCTCCCTGGGGGATCGGGCCTAAGCTGGCAGTCAGACATCCCTCTGGAAGCCCAGGAGCCCTCAGGGGATGTCCAACAAATAGCTTAGGCCCGCTCCCCCTGTGGAAGTGGGCCTAAGCCATTAGTTGGACATCCTTAGCACTGCCACGGAAGCAGGAGAGGCTCCCACCACGGCCACTGCACTGGCCAGCCATGAGCTGGCTTCTGGCTGAGTGGCTTTCCCCCTGTGAAAGCACACTGACCACCAGGGGGCAGCTCCTGCCTTGAGCGTCTGCTTTCTGAGGTCAGTGCACATCATAGCGATTGGTCATTCCCGGTCATTCTGCTGTTAGTGTCAATTTGCATATTACCCTTTTATTATATAGGACTAGAGGCCCGGTGCACAAAAATTTGTGCACTAGGGGGTAGGGGGTCCCTCAGCCCGGCCTGTGCCCTCTCGCAGTCTGGGACCCCTCGAGGGTGACCACTTGCTGGCTTAGGCCTGCTCCCTGGGGGGTTGGGCCTAAGATGGCAATCAGACATCCCTCTGGCAGGATAGAGGCCTGGTGCATGGGGGGGGGCTGGGTGGTTTGCCCTGAAAGGGGTCCTGGATTAGGGTGGGGGTCCCCACTGGGGTGCCTGGCCAGCCTAGGTGAGGGGATGATAGCTGTTTGCAGCTGGTCACACCCCCTGCAGGGTGGGGGTCCCCACTGGGGTGCCTGGCCAGTCTGGGTGAGGGGCTGAGGACCGTTTTCAGGCTGGGGTGTGACTGAAGCTCCCAACCTCTCCTTTTTTTCTTTTTTATTCTGGGATTTATTTACCTTCTATGGCTGTCACTGGAACTGAGAGCCGGCTTTAACTCTGAGGCTCGGCTCCAGCTTTGAGACCTCAGCTGCTAAAAGCAGGTAACTGGGTGTTTGTTTGGCTTCTATAATTGAAACACTGTTGCAACTCCAGCTCTGAGGCCCGGCTGGCTGAAAGCAGGTATCTGGGGTTTTGTTTAGCTTCTATAATTGCAACATTGTTTCTTAGAGTGCAGCTCAGAGGCCGGCAGTGGCAGGCGGGGAACCTTGGCTTCCTCCATCACTGGAGCAAGCAAGCCTCCTGTTCGCTTCAGCTGCGTGGCTGCCAGCCGCCATCTTGGTTGGCAGTTAATTTGCATATCTCACTGATTAGCCAATGGGAAGGGTAGCGAAGTTATGGTTAATTACCATGTTTCTCTATTATTAGATAGGATTAGTAGGAAGATAAACTGAAAAATAATTTGCTACTTGTAACAAGTCTTTAAAATGTTGCTATCTTCAACGCAGCAATTTCACTTTCTAGGAATATATTCTATGTGGACAAAGATTTGTATTACAAAGATGTAATCACCATTATATTCTTTACATTACCCAAAAGGATTATAAACACCCAAGAATTAGAAGCAAGGTTAAAGGTAAAGTATGACAAATGCATTTCATTAATATGACTATCATGCTGTCAAAATGACTTATTTTCAATCATTTTAAATAAAAAGGGAAAATATTCACAATATAATATTAAGTGAAAAATGCAGACTAATATGTAAGGGAAGAGATAAAAGCAGAGTTGTTTTTTTTAAACTAAGGTCTTCAGATGGATTGTCCTACTTGATGTGCAAAGTATCTAGGGAGTAAACTGTAATTTCTCTAAGGTACCTGCTTCTCAAGAAAATGTGACTTTTATTTTATGCTATGGAGGCATTCTATAACTGATATCATTAGTGCCCCAAGCCACCCACCCTAAATGAGATAGAAAAATGAAGCGAAAGTCTGTTAAGCCATATATAAATCATCTTTATGGCTCTGGCATCCTACTTCATCCTTTGTGGGTGACTTCAATTTGAGGCTTCAGTTTTGCCATCCCTTTAGCCTTCTGATTCATCAGACTCCCTAACTTCACAATTCCTTGTCCTTCTTGACTTACATACTCCTTATCCTTTTTTAGCTCATAAAGGGTTGGACTAAATGACCTCAAAGATCCTCTTAGAATCTAGGACACCACTGACTTACAACTGCCTTGCACACAGAAAGCACATACAAATTTGTTTTATTGGGGGGAACACATTACCAATATCCCAACTCAAGGCAGCAAGGCTACTCCCAAGGCTATTCCTTTGGTTTCACCTCTAAGGTTTCAAGCACAGTGCCTTCCTTGAAAGCTCCCACTCCTTAATTTTCCATCGAATCCATTAATAAAGGTTTGGGTCCTCATCAACTATTTTCTCCATTCTAAGCCACAGTGTTTTCATACTGTATTTTACAGCTCTACTTCAGAAATAAAGAAATCATGCTAGGAAGAGTCAGGGCTGGAAAAAAAACAACAACAACAGGAAACAAAAAGATTTTTGGAATCTAGAATATCTAAACAGATAAAATTTCATAGAGAAAGGCAAAGTTCAACACTTAGGTCCATAACTATGTACATGGAAATGACTTAGTTTAACAGCAGCACATGCACACACAGAGTTATGGCTTGAGTTGACAATAATTTCAGTGAGTCAAGAATACATGACTATTTAGAACAAAAACCACCACCTTATTTTTCTGCGTGTGTGTGTTTTTTTAAACAAAGTATAGTGTCAAAAATGAAGGAGTTAAGGTTGCTGTCTATACTGTACTCTTTTAGGTGACACTGTATGCTGAATACTGTATTAACAAAGTAAATGGAGGGCAGAGGACTAAGAAGCTGGTGAGGGGATTTGAAACTGTAAAACAAGAAACATCAGAAAGAAATGGAAATATTTAGCCTGAGGAACAGAAGTCCTAGGAAAAGAAGAGACATGATGGCTAATCTCCAACATCTGAAGAACTTTACTATAGAATATGAATAGACTTGTCTATATGGCCCTGAAAGGTGTCCATCGTGGAGGCAAACTGCAGCTCAATAAGGAAAAGCCTCCTAAAAACTAGTATATAAATTAGAAAGGGTTTGTCCAGGGAGGTCCACGTCATTGTAAGTATTCAAATAGGGACAGGCCAGTAAATATTATTGGTCAGTTCAAGAATTCTGTCACTTACTACATCTAGCCTGGTAAAAAAATTAAGCCTCCCCAAGATTCAGTTTTCTTTCCTACCTTCCTTCCCCTCAAAAACAAAAAGGCATTTTGGCCCGGATGGTGTTGCCCAGTGGCAGAGCAGCAACCCTAGCACCAAAGGGTCTCTGGTTCCATTCCCCAGTCAAGGGCAAGCACCTGGGCTGCACGTGTAGGAAGCAACCAATGATATTTCTCTCTCGCATGTTTCTCTCTCTCTCTCTCCCCACCCCTCTCCCTCCCCGCCCCCCCCCCCTCAATCTAAAGGCAGAGGGAAAATATCCTTGGGCAAGGATTAAAAAGGAAAAAAATTTATAACATTTAGCCTCCTATTTCTCAGAGTTAAAGATCAAAATCTACATGAAAAAAAAATTATATGAAAGTACTATATGATGGAAAAGAACTACAGTAACCTAAGACATTGTAATCTACCATCACCACACATTTATGTCTTATCTCTCTTATCATACACAGGCTAATGGCATATTTTCAACCTAATTCATGTTTTTATTCCTCCTTCAGCATATCAAATATTTGTTGGGAAAAAAATTTAAAATGAAGTTGGAGAAGTGGGTTAAAATGACAACAATATAAGAAGATAAGATAACAAAGAAAACGTCACTAAAGCAAATATCCAGGATGTTAATCATTAATATCACTGACCAGTCTAAAAGGTACTGGGCACAGTCAAATGGAGAAATAAACAAAAGTAATGACATGTATTTGAGGAGGTGCCTATACTACACAGCCAGCTGCCTTGCTCATTCTGTTAAGGGTTGCATGCATATATGTACTGTCTATATTTCTTACCTATACGATGCTGCTTTCACTCTACAACAGCAGGGCTGAATAGTTGTAAACCTAAACAGTTACTATTTGGCCCTTCACAGAAAAAGTTTACCTACTTTTCTGTAAAAATACTCTCAGGTTATAAACCACAGAGGTGGCTGAATGCTGAGACATAATTCATCTTTCTATGGCTCCATCCCTGGGATTTTAATGGGTCATATCAGTGCATGTGAGCAGAATTCTACACTAACCATTATGGCCTACATGTAGGAGCGGTACTTATGTCACTAAATGGAGTCTCCATATACCTCTTATACACTCAAGAGTACAAAAATTTTAATCCTGCTTCTCTTCCACCTAGTAACATCACCAAAGAGATCTGAAAAATTCTAACTGTACAAGAAATGTGGGCTGGTTCAGGTAGAAAAAGATCATGCTTATAGGTGAGCCTAGCCTTGTCCCTCTTGAATTCTCAAACTCACTCTGCCTGAGCCCCACCACTTTCATGGAACCTACAAATATGTGAAAAATCCTTTCTTTCCCCTAAGTTATTCTATTATTACAGGTTTTCAAAAGAAAGTTACCAAAAATTAAGAGAAAACAAAAATAAAATGGAAATAAATATGTTAAGACAATTGTTGAATTAATATGAAGTTTTCCAAGTTAAACTTATTTCTTAATTAGTGCACACTTTTAGGACTTCACGAATGATTCCTATTCCTTACCTCACTCTGAAAAATAACTGTACGCAAAGGCACCTAAATCTCTGCCAAAAACAGATCTGGAGGGATCTTCATTTTTTTCTCTAATGCCTAACTATTGCTTCAGGCAATATTTCCAACCCTCCACCAGGGGACTACTTAACCAGTCTCACCTCAGATAGGGACCCTCCCCCCTTCCCACCCCCCCACACACACCCCTGCCACCACCTCACACCCCTACGGCTCACTCCTCAATGACTTTTCACTCAATAGCTAGCCCAGTGTCCCAAGGGAAAAGGCGTGTCCTTATCTATTCCCCATCCATTCTTCTGCTAGTTGCCAAACCATCCTTTGAACTTTCCCCACTCTCTTAGAACTCCATTTCTCAGGGTTAACCCTGACTCATTTCTCTCCAGCCTGTTTACGTCAAGTCTTTTCTGAGGCCTAATCATTAAGAGATTCCAACTACACACCAAACATCTAATGCCTATCACCACCCCTCCAGAAAATGAGGAGTGGGGGGGATGGACACAGATGCTTGTCAATCTTTTGGTTTGTAGGTATGCCTCCGGAGACCATCAACCATATCTTTGGGTAATAAATAACTAATGTTTCAAGTATGCTGAAGATCCACGATTCTGATTCTCTTTCCAGAAAGCATCTAAGCTAGTTGCCTACCTACTTCTGAGTACTTATAAGGGTTCCTCTGGCTCCCCACAGGATAAGGTATTTTTAACCCCGCAAATAAGAGTTTAAGAAGATAGCTTTTCTTTCATCGTGAAAAATTTAAACGTCCCCCTGCTAAGTAAGTTGCTGAGAATGCTTGGCTTCTACTCAACACTATCAAGGCCCCACAGGTTTTTATCCCGGAGCACTCTGGTAACAGCAGTGCTAATCAAGACTAATTGCCGAGCAACACAGGAGGAAATGTAGACGATCTACATGACGGTAACACACCAAGACTTTTTAGTAAAAACAAAAGAACATACGGGGAGCCCAGCCTTCAAACGTGAACCTGCCCACATTGGAAGAACAGCACGAAGTGAGAAGAAATGCTACAGATGCCGCTTCAGTAGCTCACACATGGAGGGAGCAAAAAACGGGCACGTGCTGTTCCGATTCCCTCCTCCTCGGGAGTCCCACCAAGAGGACCTGCTGAAGCCCTTAGAATGTTTGAAAAGGAAAGAAGACAAAGTCCAGGTGAAGGGAAGAAATCCACCAAACCCAAGTCCTTTGATCGCCGCAGATGTCTAAAAGGGAACTGAAACACTGGCTCATCGTGGGGAAGAGGCGAATTCCCTGGCTGCAGGGTGGCAGCCGAGCCAGTCTCCGGAGCGTCCGGGTCAGGACTACTCGGCCAGGGTTTCGGCAGCGTAGACATGCGCTCCGCAGCCCGTCTCCTGCCCCAGCGGCCCCAGGCCCAGCGTCCCAGAGCCCGGGCCTGGGCCCCAGCGCCCCATATGCTCCTGCCCCAGCAGCACCTGGACCCGAGCACAGGAAGTGGCTGTTCACCGGGAAAGGAGGTGAGCCTGGCGAAAAGGAGCCTGCGGGAGAGCAGCTGCAGGCGCCGGTCCGAATGCAGCGCAGAGCAGATGTGGGAGTGTGTGCACAGGGAGCCCAGGAGGGGGGCCGTGGGGAAAGTCCCTTCAGCGACCGCAGATGCTCGACACAAGCCGCTGGACAAATGAGGGGAGCAAAGGTGGGGGGTAGGCTTTAAAGCGCAGACGAGGCTGCACAGCTGAAACCGAGCTCTCAGTGGGTGGAGGCCAACAAACCGGGGCTGCAGGGGGCGTGCGGGGGTGGGGAGGGCGTGTTTAAAGCCCCACCGAGACCGGCTATGCCTCCTCGCCCGTGGCTGAGGGCCTGGGGGTCCCCTCCCCGGGCCGAGCCGCCTGGGAAGGCCTCCTC
>NW_006299263.1:685995-696927 GCF_000327345.1 Myotis davidii | reverse complement strand
CTGGGCGCTCAGACCCACGCCCTCCCGGCGCCCCTGGCTCCCTCGGAAGACCCCGTCCGGGGGGTGCGGAGAAGGCTCCCGGCTGCTCTGGAACGGGTTCCCCTCCGGAGCCGCAGCCGCCGGCCCCGTGAAATTCTAAAGATAAACCCAGCCCCGTAGAAAAGGCCTCCCTCAGTGAGCTGGCTGGACTCCAGAGATGGTCGGGAGTTTTGAAACACTGAATACTTAACCACAAGACAAAAGGCTGCATGCACGGCTTGAATGGTTAGGAAAGAAATACCGGAGTTTTGCAACAAAAAACAGCAACCAAAAAACCTTAACCCAGTCGTGTGGCAATAATTAACCAAAACGGAGAGGAACCATTTGAAATATTTAGAGCCAACCCCTGTGACCTTTTCTCCAGTCCTAAGCGACCGCTTGACTGTCCACTTCCACGCTTGCAAAGCCAGGGCAAGACTTAACGGAACCGATGGGGATGGATGGGGTTGGGCGAGGGAACTCTGACCAATCCTAAAAGGCACACCTGGTCATTCCTGTTAACTCAAGAATGAGTTAAAACCATTCTTTAAAATCTATAAAGAATCTTTAAAACTGCAATATAGCCGAAACCGGTTTGGCTCAGTGGATGGAGCATCGGCCTGCGGACTGAAAGGTCCCAGGTTCGATTCCGGTCAAGGGCATGTACCTGATTTGCGGGCACCTCCCCAGTGGGAGATGTGCAGGAGGCAGCTGATCGATGTCTCTCTCTCATCGATGTTTCTAACTCTCTATCTCTCTCCCTTCCTCTCTGTAAAAAATCAATAAAATATTTTTTTTTAAAAAACTGCAATATAATCTAAGCTCAAATCTCCATGAACGTGATGTTTCTTACATGTTTTTAATGCCCAAGGGGCAGGGCTTCTACTCCAGGGTTTTGTCACCAGGAAACCCAAACCACACCAGGACCTGGAGAAGCTGGCTCCCATCCCTGTGCCTGGGTGGTCTGCTGCTTTAGACAGACTGCATGCACCCCAGAGCGGGCTCCACAGCTGCCACAGCCCATCCACACACCCTTTTTGGTGGGGCCCAGACCCATGCTCAAGCCAGGAGGCCAACAAAACACGGAGGACTGCTTAGTGTCCCACAGGGGACAGTTTGAACTAAGGATTCCATTTCCAAAACAAAACTTTAAAAAACTTAGCAACCTGTTTTCCAAAGCGCACTCTTCATCTTCCATCCCCATCAGCCCCTCCTCTTACTGATGCTCCTTTTTTTTTTTTTAGTTCTTCATTTTTTTTATTTCTTAAAGTATTACAACGAGTATTACACATGTCTCCTTTTTTCTCCCCCTTGACACACTGTGCAAGAGAGAGCCTGCAGATAGTTGCTACCTAAAGGACACAGCCTAAAAGTCTTCTTACACATCCAAATGACTTAACACACGGCTGCCCCTTAAGTCAATTATTTGATTCCATCGATAACCAAGCTTTAGGAAGAAAAAGGATACTCATCCAAAATCTGGTGTACCCTCAACTTCACTGGAGCCCTGGTTGCTGCTGCTGACCACCTTCTGCCTCCTCTGTATCTTGTGAGCCTGTCCTCTCCTGCTGCTGCTTCCTGTCAAACAGCTCTAGCTCACACGGTTCGTATCTCCAACTAGGCAGGACTTGGGCTACCTTCTTTTTCCTCTCCACACTCTCTTCCTTGCCAGTTTCAATCAGCTTCCTTGCACCATCGTCTCCTCTAAGCAGATCCCCCACTGCCACACTCTGCCAGTTTGCCAGCTGCAGGCAGGCATCATCCCATCATCACCCTATTAATACATATTTTATAAATACTTAATTGCCAGGCAATACGCAAAACCCTTGATTGGCATTGTCTCATTTTAATCCTACATGGAGGTATCACCTTGCACTGTTTTTTAACAGTCATATATGTAGATATGTACCTGCTTCAAGGAAGCAGAAAAAACAAACCAGTGTGCTTTTGGTACCAAACAGCAGGAGCCTATGGGCTCTTCTCGCTAGAGCCGTGGTCGGCAAACCGCGTGCGGGCGCACACGTACAGTAGGATTAAAATTTTGTGGCCCATGTGCAGAAGTCGGTATTTTGTGGAAGAGCCAGTATTTTGTGGAAGAGCCACACTCAAGGGGCCAGAGAGCCGCACGTGGCTCGCGAGCCGCGGTTTGCTGACCACTGCTCTAGAGCAGTCATAGGGACTCAGCAGTACCCAATCTCTTTCTTAGTTACAGATTTTTAATTCCCAGAAAAGACATGATTGGCCTGGTTTGGGTCTCCTGTCCATCCTTCAATCAATAAGCTTAGGCGAACCAGCAGGTCAACCTTCTCTAAACATGGCTATTGGAACCGCTCCATATAGAGGGCTTGTTCTCAGAAAAATAAGTTGTGTGTATGTCTCTGTAGCCATACAACATTCACCCATTTGTTCATTCATTCCATCAACAAACCGTTGAGCACCTATCAAAATATATCAAGGTTCTTTCATGTATGCAAAATGTTTAAAATAATACTCTGCTCTATCATGAAAGTCACAACATAAAATGGTAAGAAATCACCAGATGAAATGCATAAAAATATTCATCCATAAGAGATAATCAATTCAATCACATGTGATGAAAGATAATTCACCACACCCTACATATATATAATATTTATAGTATTATACATATTATTATATGCATAATTAGTAGCAATGTATACATATTCAACAAAACAAGTTCATGGCAGCACCATTAGGAATAGACAATAACAGAAAACTGCCCAATGTCCTTAAGCAGTAGAAGGGATCAAGTATAGTGTATCCACACAATGGAATACAGCAATGAGACTGAAAGCTCCACAAATATATACAATATTGGTTTATCTTACAAACTATGTTAAGCAAAAGAAACCAGCTACACCCAAAAAAAGTATATAGGGTATGATTCTACTAATATAAAATATAAAAAACAGGCAAAACTACCCGTAAGGAATAGTAACCAGAGGGGAGTAAAAGGAGCCACATGAGTGCTAGTAATTCTGTTTCTTGAGCTGGGGAGTGGTTACACAGGTATGTTCAGTTTGTCAAAATCATTAAGCGTACACTTGCCATATGTGTCCTTCTCTAGAGATATATTATCCTATCTAATAAAAGAGAAACATGCAAATTGATCATAACCCCGACACCCTTCCCATTGGCTAATCAGTGAGATATGCAAATTAACTGCCAACCAAGATGGCAGCCGGCAGCCATGCAGCTGAAGCGAACAGGAGGCTTGCTTGCTCCAGTGACGGAGGAAGCCAAGGTTTCCCGCCTGCCACTGCCGGCCTCTGAGCTTGCACTCTAAGCAACTATGTTGCAATTATAGAAGCTAAACTAGCTCCAGAGACCTGCTTTCAGCCAGCTTCGGCCTCAGAGCTTAGAGCTGCTGTGATGGCAACAGAGTTTCAATTATAGAAGCCAAACAGACCCAGAAACCTGCTTTCAGCCCTCAGAGCTGGAGCCGGCTCTCAGCTCCAGTGACAGCTATAGAAGGTAAATAAATCCCAGAATTAAAAAAAAAGAAAAAAAGGAGAGGCTGGGAGCTTAAGTTGCCCTCCAGCCTGAAAACGGCTCTCAGGCCCTCACCTGGACTGGCCAGGCACCCCAGTGGGGACCCCCACCCTGAAGGGGGTGTGACCAGCTGTAAACAGCCTTCAGCCCATCTTCCAGGCTGGCCAGGCACCCAAACGGGACCCCCACCCTGATCCGGAACACTTTCAGGGCAAACCAGCCGGCCCCCACCCATGCACCAGGCCTCTATCCTATACTACAGGCAGGGCAGGACAGCTCAAGCTGCTATCTGGGCCCCATGTGCAGCCCTGGGCAGAGGGGCATAAGCCCCGCCCCCAGCCGGGACCCCTGTGTGCCACCTGTCCCCCAGCTGGGACCCCCGTGCCACCTAAGCCTGGCACTGCTAAGCCCCGCCCCCAGCCAGGACCCTATGACTATTGGAGAGCAGGAAAGTGCCGCTGGGCCCTGGGTCACTGTGGTGATCGGCCATCGGTAAGTAGAAAAGTGCGGCCTGTAGGCAGCCTCCAGCTGCGCCTGATCCGGGAGCAGGAAAGCAAGCCCGGCCTGCGGGCAGCCCCCAGCTATGCCTTCTCCCTGGTCACCACGAGGATCCAGGAGCAGGAAAATAAGCCTGGCCTGCGGACAGCCCCAAACTTTCCCTGCTCCCCAGTCGCCATGGTGATCCGGGAGCAGGAAAGCAAGCCTGGCCTGAGGGCAGCCCCCAGCTGCGCCTGATCCGGGAGCAGGAAAGCAAGCCTGGCCTGCAGGCAACCCCAAACTTTCCCTGCTCCCCGGTCGCCATGGTGATCCAGGAGCAGGAAAGCAAGCCTGGCCTGCGGGCAGCCCCAAGCTGGGCCTGATATGGGAGCAGGAAAGCCCGGCCTGTGGGCAGCCCCTAGCTGGGTCTGCTCCCAGGTCACCATGGGGATCCGGGAGCAGGAGAGCAAGCCTGGCCTGCGGGCAGCTCCAAGCTGGGCCTGCTCCCTGGTTGCCATGGAGACCTGGGAGCGGGAAAGCCGGGCCTGTGGGCAGCCCCCAGCTGGGCCTGCTCCCTGGTCGCCATGGCGATCCGGGAGCAGGAAAGCCCGGCTTGCAAGCAGCACCCCCATCCTGGCCATAGCTCAACCGGCCCCCCGCAGGGACACACACACACGGCAACTGTTCCAAGCCTACAAGGTGCAGTTGGGGGCACATACACACACACACACACACACACACGGGACGCCTGCTCCAAGCCTCTGCTGCCAGACTGTGGCCATCAGTAGGATATCCACTGAGGGCTCCCGGACTGTGAGAGGGGCAGGCTGGGCTGAGGGAACCCCACCCCCGTGCACAAATTTCATGCACCGGGCCTCTAGTCCTTCAATAAAACGGTATTTAAAAATAAGTAATTAATGGTCAAAGCAAGGGGCTTTTAATCGCCCTTGAACACTGCCACCATGATTATCATTGAGTTGCCAATTATTCCCAGCCCCACCCCCACCATTATACCACCTTCTTAGAGGCCCTGAGCACCATCAGCCTTTGGAAAGAGCCCCCATCCTACCCATGGCCTCCTCCCCTTCAGTCCCAGCTGACTGGGCTTCCTCTCATCTGGGAACTTGGGAGCGGGACACTATAAAGCCAAGCCAGGCGATGGGCAGTGGTTCATCTAATGACTTGTATAGATTTGGGGAAGGAAATTCTGGATACATGCCCAGTGATAAGCCAAGAAAGCTGGTCTGCAGAAAACAGAGCCAACATACAGAAGGAGACGAACCAGGCTATGGGAGGTGGAGGGAGAGCCTCTAAGGATGCTCATTTTCCAGGTACAGGCATGTGTTCCAGCTGTCACAGGGGAGCCTGAGCCTGGCCGGTCAAAATAAATAAGTGAAATTAATTTTTGAAACCTGACTTATTTAAGCTTGTATGAATAGCTTTCTGTTTGTGGCATGTATTATTTCATTTAGTTCTTAAAAGAACCCTACACAGTAACGATTCCCACTTCATAGATGAGAAAACTGAAGCCCAGAGCGGTTAAGGAACTTGCCATATCACACACCTGATGATGATGGTGCCAGGATTAGGACCCAGGCAGTCTGACTCGAGAGCATGAAACTTTAACAACTTGCAAGGCAAGAGAAATGCTGGAAATGCCAATGTGAATTATGTGTTGCATTCATGGATTTAACTAAGGCATCTCATTTTGTTTTAAATGAGTTCAAATGTAGAAAAGTTTACAAAAGATTAAAAGATGGGCTGTCTACATAGGTTGGTAAGCATTTCTTTCACAAGGGAATTATAGTTTGAGTTAGAGATGTTAAAGAAATATAAAATGCATATAGTGCGACCAATCATATTAAAGAAAACGGTTCTTATACCAGGAAATAGTTTAAGATTTAAGCAAAACGCTCTCTTACAGGGTCCTCACCAATTACCCATTCTTCCCCAAAACGTGACTATCCAGAAGGGGGTGTTAGTCCTATGGAAAGAGAAACTGATAAAAGTTACTTAAGTCCTAGGGAGGGAGATGCCAATGGTCATTTTTCGTGGTGACAGCTGCTAGCTAGACCCACAATCCACTCAGCAAGTCTTTCTAGACCAATTACAACAACCAAGCCTTTTAAAAAGTGTGATTCAGGAATCATCAGCGAGTTTAAGTCGATAAGAACTTGTCTACCTTTAATGCTTTGATTTTAAAAGAAAGAGCAGATAGCTACTATGCCAGATCTTTACCATACATAAATGACTGAGCAATCTGTGGCTTATAATTAGAACAATGCATGACAATTTCAGGATTAGAGTTCCAAGGTTACTCTTCCTGTTGGTCCACCAACACCAAAAAGACAAAAGGTCACCTTGTAAGGCTTCCCAGATAGCACCAGTAGCCTGCAAAATGGCTCACTCTGAAAGTCCTGGCTTTGACGTTATCCTTTAAAAGAGGCTTTTTAGCCAGCGACAGGGAGGACGTTTTGGGCGGTTTGCAAATAATGCAGTAAGAACGCTGAGTTAACATCACCTCCAAAACAAAACTCAGATTATTGCCAAAAATGGATTTGTTGCCCTAGATGGTTTGGTTCAGTGCATTGAGCATTGGCCTGTGGACTGAAGGATCCCAGGTTCGACTCTGGTCAAGGGCACGTACCTCAGTTGCAGGCTCCTCCCCAGCCCAGGCCCTGGTCAGGGTGCATACAAGAGACAGCCAATCAATGTGTTTCTCTCACATCGATATTTCTCTCTGTCTTTCCCTCTCTCTTCCACTCTCAAAAAAAAAAAAAAAAATCAGTGGAAAAATATCCTCCAATGAGGTTTTAAAAAACAACAACACAAAAACAAATTTGTTAACTCATCACCTCATGTCATAGTACTAACTACCGTGCATGTGGCTGTGAAAAATAAATTTTGTACTAGTTTCACATCAGGAAGCTTAGCCTGATTCAAACCTGCTATCTACATAAGATACCTAATTTGTAATGACCAATTAAGATTCTAAAAATTAGTTATTGTCCCTGAAATATAATGTATCTGTACCTTCTTCCTTCAAGAGCCCTCTCCCCTGTGAGTTTTTCTTCTCTGCCCACCATTTCAGCACAGCTTTGCAGAGGCAATCACATTTGATGATCAGTAGTTATTAAAAATGTCCTCAAAATTTCCTAAGCTTGCTCCTAGAAGTTCCAAATAAAGATACAAATGTTCCCGCCCTAGCCAGTTTGGTTCAGTGGATAGAGCAACAGCCCTCAGACTGAAGGGTCCCAGGTTTGATTCTGGTCAGGGGCACATGGCCAGGTTGCAGGCTCGATCCCCACTAGGGGGCATGTAGGAGGTAGCCGATCAATGATTCTCTCTCATCATTGATGTTTCTCTCTCTCTCCCCTTCTCACTTCCTCTCTGAAATCAATAAAATATATATATTTTTAAAAAGATACAGATGTTCCCAAAGGCAACCATAGAGGCACCTAGCATTTACCCCACATTCTGCCCATGAGTAGCTAAAATGTGTTTAGTTAGACACAACATGCCACAACATGGCACGTCTGACTGAAGAACAGTGTAATGAGAGCTATAATCAGAGAAAAGAAGGAAAATTATGTGAGTGTTGATGGCTGAGTTCCAATGTCATATATATAGGCAGCTCTATGACTGCAGGGCTGTCACCAAAAAAAGGTAGCCATAGTTTCAAAAAATCAACTGCTCACTACTTTTACTTAAAAACATCTCATGTAAACAAGGCATTCCAACTGAAAACTGGCAAGATGTCATAGAATATTTAAAGAACATCAGTTAACTTCTCAGTTTAACCAATTTGGCTGTAGAATCAAAACTGAAAGTAATCATGATTCAAAAAGTAATCATGCTAAAAACTTTTAAATATGTATATAACTTAATAACATGTGGAGTTTACGTATTTAAAAAACAACAACTCGTAGTTTCTATCATCCAGATTTTCAAAAGAAAAATGTGTAGATTTTTAACCAACTCATGAATGTTTGCAGCAAGATTGTATTGAAGAGAAATTTTTTCTCTATTTTCCTAAATATTGTTCAAAATTATTTCTCAACCTTCTTGGTGAGAGCATGATTCTACTGGGACCCAGTCAATCCCAAAGCAAAATAAATATTAATCCCTCCAACTCGAGCATTCAGCCTTGCAAATGTTATGCTACAGGTCAAAAATGGAACCAAATAAAAATGTGATCCCATTTCTACACATCCATCCATGCTGAGAGCCAAACTCACAACCCAGTCCTCATTATCATGGATAATATCACGTATTTTATACTCTTGTGAAAAGGGACACACATAATTACATTGTGTAGGTGATGAAGAAAAGCATATTTATAAAGTGAAGAGGTAATTATATAGGAAAAGGATGGCTGACATAAATTATGAGTACAGTGGGGCCTTGACTTACGAGTTTAATTCGTTCTGAGACTGAGCTTGTTAACTCAAATTACTCTGTCAGCTCAATGCAAAAAATCTGCGGAGAGACAGCTGGTATCTCAAAAAAACGTATTAGTCAGGACACTCGTAAGTCAAGGCCCCAAGTGTATAATCCAAAAATATGTTAACTACACATGAAATATTCTAACTCAATATGAAAATACTTTATTTTTAAATCTTTATTGTTGACAGTATTACATATGCCCCCTTTATCCCCCATGAACCCCCTCCAGCCTATTCCTGCCCCCCCACCCAAAAATACTTGAAAAGCTCAAATACCTCTATGCATTTGTATTACTTCCATTTGACTATGCTGCAATGATGCTCAATATTTTCCTCTTATGTTTCATATTTAACTAAACACTAAACATTAATAGCAGGAACACTAATTAACAGAAAAAAATCATAAAAACTGATAAATTAAATATTTGCCAACTCTGTGGCTTCCTTCCAGCTCAAGAGCAAAATTTTACACAATTGCTATCTTTATATATTGGTCCTTTCCATTTCTTCTTCTTTCACTTACTTTGAATGGACTAGTATGTGTTTCCACATGATTCTCATAGTCATCTCTAAAGGTACTAGAGCATTACATGTCTGTCTGAGGACATTTTGTGGAGCAAGATAGGATGAGGTTCTCATCAGTCCACAGTTAAATGAGAAAAGCAAAAGCAAGTTAGTGAGTTTTTAATAAAGCTGAATTTATTCAATTGAAAGGACTGTCCTTTATTTTGAGAGTATATTTCCTTCCTTTACTGTGTTAAAATGTGTGTGTGTGGCAGGGAGTGGGGCGGGGTGGTGAGGGGGGGGGCTTGTTTGTTTTTTGTTAATCCTCACTGGAGGATATTATTTCCATTGATTTTTTTTAGAGAGAGTGGAAGGGGCCGGGGGGAGAGAAAGATTGATGTGAGAGAAACACATCAATTGGTTGCCTCCTGCACACACTCCGACCTGGGCTAGATATCAAACCTGCCCTTGACTGGATTTGGAACCTGAAACCCTTTGGTGAGAGGGCCAAGGCTCTAACCACCTAGCTACTGGCCAGGGCAAAATGTGTTTTTTATTAAATGATGGTGGTGGTAAGTGGCAGCTTTTTCTTTATCTTCACTACATGACACAATATTGAAACATGCCTATTTTGCCTCTCACACACCAATTACTTTTTATTTTACTGGTCCATTAAGTCCAAAAGTTAGCCAACTGCCAGTCTTCATGGCATTTTAAAGTATGAAAATACACACACATACACACACACAAATGTTTTTGGAAAAACTCCCATGATAACCAGACTCCACAATGTCCCCAAGGGTCCCTGCCCCCTGGTATTCATACCCTTGTGTAGTCCCCTCCCGCCATGTACCAGGGATGGTCTATGTGACCCATAGAACACAGCAAAAGTGACTGACTACCTGTCACTCTTGAGATTAAGTTATACGAGGCATTTCAGCTCTCACTGTGGTTGCTCTCTCTCCTCCACCACTCGCTCTGGAAGAAGCTAGCTGCCACATCATGAGAAACACTCTGGAGGCCTATGTGGTAAATGGAGCCTTCCTGCCAACAGCCAGTGAGACTGGACACAGATCCTCCAGCCCCCATCAAACCTTCAGATGACTAAGCCCCGGTCAAGCCTTCAGATGACTAAGCCCCAGTCGAGCCTTCAGATGACTGGACCACAGCCTCACAAAAGACTCTGAGCCAGAACCACCCAGCGAAGCCACTCCTGAACTCCTGACCTACAGAAATCGGGAGATAAATCGCAGTTGTGTTTAAACGACTAAGCGTGAGATATTTGTTATGGAACAAGAAATGCAACTCCTCTTTCTTTTTCCAGCTGTGAGATGAACAGCTCTCCAGCCCCAGTGCAATGCTGAAACTGATTAACATGTATCTGTGCCTATAGTGGGAGAGAGAAAGGCTTAGCAAGGACTGTGACCTCCATTACCCTGGCTTTGGTTTCCTTGCACTGATTTTGTCCTTCTCTGTTGCTTTTTCAACTTTTCTCATACTGACTAGAGTACTCGGTAACTGAATAATCCATCTCTAGCAAGGGAATAGATTCTACACGTTTGTAGGCTTAAAGGAATCATTCTACGTAAAGATGGTATTTTATGATACTTTAGAAATCTGGTAAATTTCTATTGACAGAATCCCTCACCTTAGTTGTCAAATCTTTACTAGACCCATCCCTACCTCAACAGAGGAGCATATATCATATACAGTGAGAAAACAGAAGCTACAGACATGATCTCCTACTTTCCCTCTTCCTATCTTTAAATCTATTTTTAAGTACTGGGGCAAATATATATATATATAATATTACTTTTTAGCTGATGCCAGAGTTCCTCTTAGGGATAGAAAATGCTTTCTTGAGGAAATTACCTTGATATGACACTTGAAGATAAAAGAAGATTGACTTACAATAAATCTGTGAAACAAGGAGATAGCTATACAGATTACTTTTAAAAAAATATGAGAACTGAAA
>NW_006299263.1:682779-684763 GCF_000327345.1 Myotis davidii | reverse complement strand
CAGGGACTGTGACCTCCATTACCCTGGCTTTGGTTTCCTTGCACTGATTTTGTCCTTCTCTGTTGCTTTTTCAACTTTTCTCATACTGACTAGAGTACTCGGTAACTGAATAATCCATCTCTAGCAAGGGAATAGATTCTACACGTTTGTAGGCTTAAAGGAATCATTCTACGTAAAGATGGTATTTTATGATACTTTAGAAATCTGGTAAATTTCTATTGACAGAATCCCTCACCTTAGTTGTCAAATCTTTACTAGACCCATCCCTACCTCAACAGAGGAGCATATATCATATACAGTGAGAAAACAGAAGCTACAGACATGATCTCCTACTTTCCCTCTTCCTATCTTTAAATCTATTTTTAAGTACTGGGGCAAATATATATATATATAATATTACTTTTTAGCTGATGCCAGAGTTCCTCTTAGGGATAGAAAATGCTTTCTTGAGGAAATTACCTTGATATGACACTTGAAGATAAAAGAAGATTGACTTACAATAAATCTGTGAAACAAGGAGATAGCTATACAGATTACTTTTAAAAAAATATGAGAACTGAAAGAGAGCAAAGAGGAGAGGAAATTGGGGGGGGGGGCAGGAAATGACAGCGTGGGAGGTTAAGCTTGGGAAGAGAATTCCAGTAATGGGGGAACTGAAAGCCTGTTTAAAATAGAAATCTCTGTTATTGGACTTAACATTGTTTGTGTTGCTAAGGATCTGAAATCCCCTAAGCCTTCAGTAATATCACGTGATAAAGGCCTTATGTGAGTGATTTGTGGTAAAATCAAGGGAAAAAGATGGGGCGGGGGGGACAGGTCTGAGTTGTATAACTGGGTCAGCATGGAACCAAAGACTAAGAATTGAGTTACAGGGGTGGGAGCAGGCGGGGAGAGGTCAATAAGGGAAAAAGAAGACATATGTAATACTTTCAACAATAAAGAATTAAAATTAAAATAAATAAAAAATATATATTAAAGTTGTCCCAACAGTACTGCCAAAGATACCTAACAGAAGTAAAGAAGAGGTAGTTCCGGAGGTCAGGACTCAATTAATTTACTCAGATAAAATTCCAAGAAAAATGCACAGATCAGAAAGTACGCAAGGCAACGAGGCACCATGAATTAAGAACAGCAGAAACTACAGACCAGAGATTCAGACTTTCAAAGGCTTCACATATTAGACGTATTGCTAACATTAATTTTAATAAGCTTTTGAAAAAATGAATTCATGAGATTTAAATTTCTCATCAATTAAATATTATCTGAGCCCTGTCAAGAAGCACCCCAATGTTAGATAGAAATGATATCTTCAAAACTGGGACTTTAAGGTCTGCAAAGCATAAGTAAACTGCAGAACCAGGGGGCTTAGATGCCTAGGGTGCGTGCTTGACTGCCTGTCTTTCATCGCACACTAACGGGGTCACAGGGAGTGCTTATGGTAGTGAATAGAGGAGGAAAAGGCAAGAGCGTGTGTGTGGAGTGGTTTGCATGATGCCGGCACCAGCCAGAAGTGCTGCATGAACAGCCTGGTTAGAGGGGCCCTGAGGTTTGACAGTGAGTAAGGAAAATCCTTCCCAGAGAAAGAGGGATGGCCTAAGTTACGGATCCACGGTAATTCATGGACAGTGATAATGGGCTGACTGGTGGGTTGGTCAGGGTCTCAGAAAGGACAAAATAAGATTTATACAATGAGGTGTGTGGGAGAGTTATGTGAATGGACCTCTCTGAAGAGCTTGAGGTGTGAAGATATTTACTTTGAATAAAATTTAATTTTTAAATTAAAAATATTTTCAATATGGTTGACATTCAATATTATTTTATATTAGTTTCAGGTGTATAGCTTAGTGGTTAGACATTTATAATTTATGAAGTGATCCCTTCAATAAGTCTTGTATCCACCTGACACCATACAAAGTAATTGCAATACTAGAGGCCCGGTGCACGAAATTCGTGCTCAGGAATGGGTGTGTGTGTGGCCTTCAGT
>NW_006299263.1:681180-682319 GCF_000327345.1 Myotis davidii | reverse complement strand
CTGATTGGTGTGTCTGTTTTCTTGGGATACATTCCTAGAAGTGGTATTACTGGATCAAATGCAAGTTCCATTTTTAATTTTTTAAGGAAACTCCATGCTGTTTTCCACAGTGGCTGCACCAGTCTCCATTCCCACCAGCAGTGAAGGAGGGTTCATTTTTCTCCACATCCTCTGCAGCACTTGCCGTTTGTTGATTTGTTGATGATAGCCATTCTGACAGGTGTGAGATGAATCTCTTCAGGCCTCCATTAGGAATTCTTCTGCAGTACTTGGTAGTCCTAGTCACTCACCTTGACATGGTCCAATCTCATGACGCTGCTCTGTCGCCAGCCTTTCTCTTTCTTTCACTAACTCTTCTTTCCCTGTCATCCTTTGGGAGTGAGTGTGTCCAAGATTCTGCCTTGGCCACCTCTGTTCTCATGCAGCACTCCCTGGGTAAACACTCACGACTTCAGCAGCTCCGTCTCTAACTTTAACCTTCAACAATAAAGAATTTAAATTAAAATAAATAATAAAATATATAAGCAAAGAAAGAAAAAGAACTGAGTTACAATTGAGATGAGGAATTTAGTGGAAACAGGAGCTTCCAGGAATTAACAGAAATCTTGGCATTTGAAATTCCCAATTGATGTGAAATGGGGACTTAAGCCAATTTCACTTAAATCTCTAAAAAAGAACAATACCTTAGCTGACACCTGGGTCCATATTCATAGATTCTTCTCTCAGGTGTTCTGGCCTTTGACAAAGGAATGTTCAAAACTAGGCACTCTTTCTTTTAGTGTGATCTAATATCCATCTTTTAGACCATGCTCCATCAGTTCATTATTCTGTCTTTGTAAACTACCACCATCTTACATTACAGGCCTTGAACTCAGGAAGACTTAGAGTCCTGTCCATTATTTATTTGTGGTATAACCTTGGGCATATTGCTTAACTTCTCTACACTCTCTCAGCTACAATTTTATCAGAAAATGAGGATAATAATAGTGCCTATCTCAGTGATGGCGAACCTTTTGAGCTTGGCGTGTCAGCATTTTGAAAAATCCTAACTTAACTCTGGTGCCATGTCACATATAGAAATTTTTTGATATTTGCAACCATAGTAAAACAAAGACTTATATTTTTGATATTTATTTTAT
>NW_006299263.1:678565-679913 GCF_000327345.1 Myotis davidii | reverse complement strand
GGGCTTTAGGGCAGTGATGGCGAACCTATGACACGTGTGTCAGAGGTGACACGAGAATTCATTTTTTTGGTTTATTTTTCTTTGTTAAATGGCATTTAAACATATAAAATAAATATCAAAAATATAAATCTTTGTTTTACTCTGGTTGCAAATATCAAAAAATTTCTATATGTGACACGGCACCAGAGTTAGGGTTTTTCAAAATGCTGACATGCCGAGCTCAAAAGGTTCGCCATCACTGACCTACACCTTTCTTCTGAGCTCTTGAGCCAAACTGCCCACTAAATTTCTTGTATAAGGTGTTTCACAATCCCAAACCAAACCAAATTTACAGAGCCTGTTAACAAAACCATCATTTTCTCTACCTTCCCCAAGTCTTTCCTTTCCCTAGGAATCATTTTCATTGTTAACATCAGCTGTCATCTTTCCTGTCTCCCTTGCTGTGATTGGCTATCAGACAATGCTTCCCCCAGAATGCTACGGCTCCTTCGCAGTCCTGCTCCATCCCTCATGATCCCAATGTATTTCACACTGGATTCAAAGAGCAACTAAGCCACAAAGTTACTATGACTGCTCTTGGCCAAATCACTTAACGTCTCAGTTTTTTGTGACCATTAAATGAGATAGCATATGCAAAATGGCGGGCACATAGTAGGAATTCAGCAAGCATCCCCCTGCTTCCCCTTCCTCCAAGTCTTCCTCATCACCTGGTGTAATGCAATATCCACCTAGATCAAGCATGTCAAACTCACGCGTGTCATAGGTTCGCCATCACTGGCCTATCTCATATGAGTATTGTAAGGATTATCCTGGATAATGAGTATGAACTGTTAGTCCAGTGCCTGGTAAATAAATAGCAAACCCTCATTAATGTTAACGGCTATCATCTTCGTACACTAAAACTTCTAAAAGAATAATTTCTGCTCTATGTCTCCTTCCTCTGCCATTCACTCTTTAATCCCCAGAAGGCTGGCTCTTGCCAGTCTATTGAAATTGCCCTCATTAAGGTAACCTCACTCATTAATCCCACTGAATCTTTTTTTTCCTTCTTTTTTTTATTATTAAGGTATTGCAAATAGTAGTACATGTCTTTTTCCCCCCACTGACCTCCCCCTGCCTCCCCTACTTCCCCGGCACTTGCCCTCCCCGCCACCCCTACCCCCAGTGTCTTGCGTCTCTTGGTTGTGCTTATATATATGCATACAAGTCCTTCAGTTGGTCTCTTACCCTACCAACCCTCCCCTGCCTTCCTGCTGTAGTTTGACAGTCTGTTCGATGCTTCATATATTTTTTGTTCATCAGTTTATAATGTTCTTTACATTCCACAAATGAGTGAGATCATGTGGTA
>NW_006299263.1:674886-677817 GCF_000327345.1 Myotis davidii | reverse complement strand
AGAGCTGACACGCAAACTCATTGTTTTGGTTGATTTTTCTTTGTTAAATGGCATTTAAATACATAAAATAAATATCAAAAAATATAAATCTTTGTTTTACTCTGGTTGCAAATATCAAAAAATTTCTATATGTGACATGGCACCAGAGTTAGGGTTTTTCAAAATGCTGACATGCCGAGCTCAAAAGGTTCGCCATCACTGACCTACACCTTTCTTCTGAGCTCTTGAGCCAAACTGCCCACTAAATTTCTTGTATAAGGTGTTTCACAATCCCAAACCAAACCAAATTTACAGAGCCTGTTAACAAAACCATCATTTTCTCTACCTTCCCCAAGTCTTTCCTTTCCCTAGGAATCATTTTCATTGTTAACATCAGCTGTCATCTTTCCTGTCTCCCTTGCTGTGATTGGCTATCAGACAATGCTTCCCCCAGAATGCTACGGCTCCTTCGCAGTCCTGCTCCATCCCTCATGATCCCAATGTATTTCACACTGGATTCAAAGAGCAACTAAGCCACAAAGTTACTATGACTGCTCTTGGCCAAATCACTTAACGTCTCAGTTTTTTGTGACCATTAAATGAGATAGCATATGCAAAATGGCGGGCACATAGTAGGAATTCAGCAAGCATCCCCCTGCTTCCCCTTCCTCCAAGTCTTCCTCATCACCTGGTGTAATGCAATATCCACCTAGATCAAGCATGTCAAACTCACGGCCCTCGGGCTGCATGCCTTGTTTATTTGGCCCGTGTTAGCCTTTGAGTTTGACATGCTTGACCTAGATGGTCTCTCTAGCCCTTTCTCCCCCAAATTGTGCTCGAGTTAATTTTTCTAGAAAATAAATGTGATACTATGATCTCTTTGCTTTAAAATCTTCAACATTTTCTTGTTACTTATGGAACAAAGTTCAAATTCTTTAACATGATAAGCCCCAACTGCCTTTTTGGTCCATTCTCCCCCAGCCCAGTTACTCTAAAAAAAAAGTGGCTGGTCACCAGCTACTTCTTATACAAACTGGCTTACATTTCACACATGCTGATCCCTCTGGTTGTAATTCCCTTCTCACACCCGAGTTCTTTTGTTCAACTGGCAAGCTTTTTCATGCCCCTAAAGATCAATTTCAAACGCTGTCACTTATATGGCAACAAAAGCTCAGGCAACAAAAGCAAAAATAAGCTAAAGCCTCTGCGTGGCAAAGAAATCAATTGATAAAATGAAGTGGCAATCTATAGATTAGAAAATATTTGCAAACCATATAACTGATAGGGGTTAATATCCAAAATACACCATATAAAGAACTACAACTCAGTGTCAAAATCCAAACAATCCAATTAAAAAATTGGGAAAAACCTAAATAGACATTTTCCCGAAGACAACATACAAATGGTCAACAAGTACATTACTCAACATTACTAATCATCAGGAAATGCAAACCAAACCACCTCACAATATGTCACCTCACACTTGTTAGGATGGCTATTATTGAAAAAAGACGTGAGATAACATAAGTTGCTAAGGGTATGTAGAAAGGGACCCCTTGGAGACTGCTGGTGGGAATGCAATTGGTATAACCACTGTGAAGAACAATTTGGAGGTTCCTCAAAAAATAAAAATAAAACTACCATAAATGAACTGTCTATCAAAGGATAAATGGGTAAAGAAATTGTGGTATTATACAGACGGTCCTCGGGTCACGTTGGAAATCCGTTCCTACGGTACGACATAAGGCAATTTTCACCGTAAGTCGGAACCCACCTACATAAGTACCTACGCCACTCACATGGAGCACAGACACAGCAGTAATGAAGTGAAACAGTAAAACAAATTGAAAAGGAAGATAACAGTTCCTGACTTTTACTTGTGGTAAATAATAAAAAACATAAAGCATATATGTACATACGTTGAAATGACAGAACTTTTTTTTTTATAAGTAAATGGGAGATGGCGACGTAACCACGAAACAATGTACGTCGAGTCCAACATAACCTGAGGACTCCCTGTATGTGTATGTGTGTGTGTGTGTGTGTGTGTGTGTGTGTGTATCCTATATAATAAAATCCTAATATGCAAATCGAATGACCCGCAGAATGACCGGTCAGGGGAAGAAGGAGGGAGGGAGGGAGGGAGGGAGGAGGGGCAGGCTGAGGAAATGTGTTCCTGATCAAAGGAGACTAAAGAAGCATGACAACTGGGAGCATTTGAGATCTTGTTTCCCGGCAATTGTCGTCACCTTTGGCTCAAATAAACTCATAAAAAAAAAGAAGAAAAAGAAACATGACAACTAAAGGCAGTGTAAACCTGAGTTGGACGTTGGATTGGGGGGGGCGGGGGGGGGGAACTACTGTAGAATACATTATTGAAACAAGTAGTGAAATTTTGAAAATGGGTTCTTTATTATATAATAGCATGACAGCAATCCTGTATGAAAAGTATGGTCACTGGAGCATGCAGCATGAGGGATGTCTGAGGGCACAGGCTGGACTGAGGGGCCCCGCTCTCCCCACCCCCACCCCCATGCATGAATTTCATGTACCAAGCCTCTAATACACACCCCCACACACACCCACACACACATATACATTCATGCACTGGAGAGGGGGTTCCTCAGCCCGGCCTGCCCCCACTCACAGTACGGGAGACCTCAGGGGTGGGAGGCGACCCGTTGATCAGGGGAAGGCGATGCTCCATCCACACCTCTGCTGCTGCGCCACAAGCCTCAGCTGGCCCTGGTTACCTGAGCCTCGGGCGGCCCTGGGCGGCTGGGCAGCCACCATCCAAGGCTTGCCTGCACCTCGAAGATCAGCTGGGCAGCTGACATCTGAGGCTTGCCTGTGCCTCGGGCTGGCCCTGGGTGGCGGGGGGCTGAGGGGACTGAGGGACTCCAGAGACAGGCGTGCAGAGTGGCTGGTCCCACCTGGGGGCAGGCCCAGCTG
>NW_006299263.1:673584-674449 GCF_000327345.1 Myotis davidii | reverse complement strand
CAGGGGGCAGATGCTCAACACAGGAGAGGGAGGTGACCTGTAGCAGCAATCTAGGGTGGGGCCAGCTGGCAGGCGGTGCCAGGTCGCCAGCCAAGGCAGGTGCCAGTGGGGGTGGGGGGGGGCTGATCACCCCGCCTGCATAGCATATTCCCTCTTTATTAGATAGGATAGATACATATTAGTGGCTTGGTGCATGAAATTCATGCACTCAGAAGGGGTCCCCTAGCCTGGCCTGTGCCCTCTCACAGTGCAGGAGCCCCACGATCAATCGCCCCAAAGAGGTAGGCCCCACCCAACCATCCGGGGTCCTTAATGGATTGCCCCAAAGAGGTAGGCTGGAGCCACGGCCCCGCCTCCATGCTGCACCCACCCCTTCCAGCCCTTGTCCACTCACATGTACACACAGCCCCGCCCACCTGCGCATGGCCACTTCGCACGCAGCTTCCTGGTGATCACTCGTGGCGTGAGGGCATCATGGAGTGAGGGTGTGACGACCACATAGGCTTTTATTAATAGTATAGAAGCTATATATATGATTGATTAGCTGTTGATGGGATGGATCATGTAAGTGTTAGGGATAATATAATTTGAATCCACAAATTGATCTTCCCAAACCTGCTTTTCCTAGATCAGTCTTCCCCATTTTGCTAGGCAGTTAGCCAAGCCATTGCCTTGATTTCTCTCTTTTGTTTGCACTCCAGGGTCAGTCTCTCAGCAAGTTCCTTCAACTCCACTTCCAAGACATATCCTGAATCCAACTACTTCTCATTATTACCATCTCTACTCTCTTGGCCTCCCTATTTCCTCTCCCACATTTCCCATCTAGTTTCCATAAAACTACCAGAGTGGTCTTTTTAAAACAAAA
>NW_006299263.1:670588-672640 GCF_000327345.1 Myotis davidii | reverse complement strand
TTTGAAAATGGGTTCTTTATTATATAATAGCATGACAGCAATATTAAATTTTCTGAATTTAAAAATTGCACTAGGGTTATATGCAAGAGAATGTCTTTTTCTTAACAAATACATCCTGAGGTATTTAGGGGCAAAAGATTAGGATGTCGGCAACTTTAAAATGTTTCGGCAAAATTAACAGCAACAACAATAATGTAGGGATAGGGGTGGGGACTGTATCCAGAAAGAGAAGGAAAAAATACAGCAAAATGTTAACGACTGGTGAATCTGAGTTAATGTTTACCATGCTTGCATCTGTTCTGGAAGCTTGGAAATTTTTTCAAAACAAAAAAGTTTTTTTAAAAATCATTTATGTGAAACCTTTTCCCACTTTCTCAGAGAGAATTAATGCTGCCTCCCCTAAGCTGCTGTAAATGTTTTTATTTTACCCTCAAATGCTCAGATTGGGTTGTAATTATTTGTTTAAGCCTCTGTCTTATTCGATCAGACTGAGAGTTTCCAGAGGCAGGGACTTGAATTGCCTTCTGGGATTTAAGAATGGGAGGAGTGTTGTAACTCAGGGCCACTTAATGTTGCTGGCGTGGCGTGACTGGAGGACTTTGATGCTACAGTTTGAGGTCAGAGCAAAACATGGCTGGACATCTTGAAATGAAAACCAGGCTAGAAAATGAACCTTGATGTGGAGCAGAGTATAGTGCTGGGGTTAATTGAGTCAACATGCCGCTCTGTCCCGTTATGGACTCTTCTGCAGGCAAAGCTGAAAGCCCATGGCGGGTCCCAGGCAGGTACACAAAGGTGCTATGTTTATAAGGGAGAGGTCTCATGAAAGGCGGAGCCAAACTGCTGTTGATGTCTGGAATACAACCCCCTGAGAGTGGTCTTTTCATTCCAACACGCCTACTGCAGAAGGGCATCCCTGTCCTTGGTTGGCCAGAGGTCAACCCATGGGTTAAGTGCTCCAACAGTTAGATGATGTAAGAGAAAGCATGCTCTTCTTGCTCTGATGAAGAACATAACCAGCTCCTGCCCCAAAGAGGTAGGCTGGAGCCGGGGGTCCCACCTCCACTGCACACGTGGGGCCACGGGAACCCCAGCAGAAGCCGCGTGGGTCACATGCAGCGTTAAGCCCCACCCACCCTGGTGATGGATTGCAATGGCGTGATGGCATGAGGGCGTGACGACCACCTAGGCCAGCGGTTCTCAACCTGTGGGTCACGACCCCTTTGGTGGTCAAACGACCCTTTCACAGGGGTCGCCTAAGACCATCCCGCATATCAGATATTTACATTACGATTCATAACAGTAGCAACATTACAGTTATGAAGTAGCAACGAAAATAATTTTATGGTTGGGTCACAACATGAGGAACTGTATTTAAACAGCCAGAAGGTTGAGAACCACTGATAGGCTTTTATTAGTATAGGTATATATATATATGTGTATATATATATATAAATATAGACAATGGAATATTATTCAGCCTTAAAAGAGAATAATATTAAGGGGTCTTGACCCACAGGTTGAGAACCACTGGGTTAGAAAGTCATCCTGATGCACCAAGGTTTCAGGTTGGATTCCTGGTCAGCCTGGAGGACATTATACTAAGTGAAATAAGCCAGATGCAAAAATAAAAAAATCTGCATGATCTCCTTGGAATCTAAGAGTCAAATACACAGAGGCAGAGAATAGGATGATGGTTGCCAGGGGTAGGGAGGGGTGGGAAATGGGGAGTTATTGGATAAAGAGTACAACATTGCAGTTATGTAGGATGAGTAAGTCTAGAGATCTAACAACATAATGACTACAGTTAATAATACTGGATATAATACTGGAAATTTGCTAAGAGGTGGATTTCAGGTGCTCTCATCATACCAAAAAAACAAAAAAAAAGGTAACTATTTTGGGTTGAGAAAAATGGAAATATTAATTAGCTTAATTGTAATCATTTCAATATGTATATCTATACTAAATCATCATGTTGTACACCTTAAATATATATACAATTTTATTTTTTAAATTTATTTAATTTTATGTTGTCACTTAAAGGGTGAC
>NW_006299263.1:667344-668833 GCF_000327345.1 Myotis davidii | reverse complement strand
ATATATATATCCATATCCCTCGGCCCCTTCCTGTAAATTAAAAAAAAAAATTTTTTTGTTAAGAATATAGGAAACACTCTCTCCCCATGGTTTTGAAATAGCTTCCATCCTTCTCTCTGCCCATTTCTTTTACTTCCTCCTCCTCAAGGGAGATAACATTACTTACCTGACTAATGAGAACAGGTTCAGGGTCATTACACTCTTACTGCCCAGGCTGCTTTTGAATTTCTCTTTCAGAGATGTCTGCCCCACTGGCTGAATGCTTTCTTCCCTCCTTCACGTGGTAAGGGATAAAACAGTTCCCGGTGAGTTTGCCTATGTCTAGGGGAAAGTTTAACTTCTGGGGGAAAAAATGGGCCCAGCCAGTATGGCTCACTGAATTGAGCATCACCCCACATACCAAGAGGCCACCGGTTTGATTCCCAATCAGGGTACATGCCTGGGTTGTGGGCTCAATCTAGGGGGTTTCTATCTCTCTCTCCCTCTCCCTTCCTCTCTCTCTAAAAATATTTTTTTAATCCAATAAAAACATATTTTTTTTAAAAAAAAGAAAAGAAATGGGAAACCTATTTGGCATTGGGTCCAAGTTACACTCTCCCGACCAGCTTTCAGCAGCAAAAAAGATATTTTAATGCTGGTCTGTTTCCTCTACCTATTATCAGCTGGTCCAGGACTCGGAAAAGAAAGGGACATGAAGGACCCCCTCAGGTTCCCAGCCCTGTTTTGCTGAGCTTGGACCTTGGTGCCGTTTATGGTGCTTGTTCTGCGGCAGCCCTCAATAACTTTCTGTTGTCTTGAACTCCAACAGGGTGACACACACAGACGCAGAGCTGCTCACAGCTGTCACAGGAATGGTGGTCGGTTTCCTTTTTTAATCGTACAAAGTGACTTTTGAAGCCTCTCTAGCTTGTCCGAGGGCTCTGAGGCTACAGGGAAGCAGGCTTCAGAGAGCAGAGGAGAGCGAGCTGCGCCTTTGTTCCTCTCTCTGACTGCATTACCAGGGAGTGATGTCCCAGGGCAGCTGTCAAAGAGCTTGACGGCAATTCTAGCAAGAAGGTGGCCGAAGCACAATCCCAGCAACAGTGATCAAACATGTTTTTTGAAATCTCCCTTTATCCTTGAAATGCCTTGTGCTGCTGAAAGCAGAGAGAACAATATAACAAATTCAGCAAAATGTCAAAAATTGGTCAATCCGTGTAAGAATCATTTGAAAATTACAAGAAAAATAAGTTGTAAAACTATATAGTTCTGGCATTTATGTAAATCTGAAATTATTTCCAAAGGAGAAGAAAGTATGAGGCAAGGTAACCATGAGGTAACAATCAAACAAACCCAAGTTGAGGAACATTTTACCAAGCTGGTCTTTACTCTAAAAATGTCAATGGCATGAAAAAAGAAAGGAAGTTAGGAGGGAAGAAGGAGGGAGGGAGGGAGGGAGGGAGGAGGGGCAGGCTGAGGAAATGTGTTCCTGATCAAAGGAGACTAAAGA
>NW_006299263.1:659711-665703 GCF_000327345.1 Myotis davidii | reverse complement strand
AAAAAATGGGCCCAGCCAGTATGGCTAACTGGATTGAGCATCGCCCCACATACCAAGAGGCCACCGGTTTGATTCCCAATCAGGGTACATGCCTGGGTTGTGGGCTCAATCTAGGGGGTTTCTATCTCTCTCTCCCTCTCCCTTCCTCTCTCTCTAAAAATATTTTTTTAATCCAATAAAAACATATTTTTTTTAAAAAAAAGAAAAGAAATGGGAAACCTATTTGGCATTGGGTCCAAGTTACACTCTCCCGACCAGCTTTCAGCAGCAAAAAAGATATTTTAATGCTGGTCTGTTTCCTCTACCTATTATCAGCTGGTCCAGGACTCGGAAAAGAAAGGGACATGAAGGACCCCCTCAGGTTCCCAGCCCTGTTTTGCTGAGCTTGGACCTTGGTGCCGTTTATGGTGCTTGTTCTGCGGCAGCCCTCAATAACTTTCTGTTGTCTTGAACTCCAACAGGGTGACACACACAGACGCAGAGCTGCTCACAGCTGTCACAGGAATGGTGGTCGGTTTCCTTTTTTAATCGTACAAAGTGACTTTTGAAGCCTCTCTAGCTTGTCCGAGGGCTCTGAGGCTACAGGGAAGCAGGCTTCAGAGAGCAGAGGAGAGCGAGCTGCGCCTTTGTTCCTCTCTCTGACTGCATTACCAGGGAGTGATGTCCCAGGGCAGCTGTCAAAGAGCTTGACGGCAATTCTAGCAAGAAGGTGGCCGAAGCACAATCCCAGCAACAGTGATCAAACATGTTTTTTGAAATCTCCCTTTATCCTTGAAATGCCTTGTGCTGCTGAAAGCCTATTCATCGCTGATCACTCGTCTGTAGCGAGTCGTCTCCTTCTGTGTCTGTACAGGGAAGTGACAGCCCGGAGGATCTGGGCAGAGACCACGGCTCCTAGGCACCGTGGGGGAGTCGAAAGGTCAGGTAAACAGCAGCTCGAGGAGGTAGGAGATAAAAAGGCCAAACAGAAGAAGGAGAAGCTACAAGACAATCACCTTACTCAAAGGGGCTTTGGTTTTCAAAGTGGACGCCACGGCCCTGTACTCCTTGTACTGTGACCATCTCCGGGGCCTCCATCTTCCTTGCATGCCATTCCTCTTACCTTGTCGGCGCCTCTCCTTCATTCATCCTCCCTTCTCTCTCCAGGCTGTCCAGTTTCCCTGTGAGTCTGCTACCTCCTTCACCTCCACCTATAAACATGCCCACGGGCGTCACACCCCAGAAACTTCAACCTACCCTCCAATGACCACTCTCTGGCCTATTCCAATGTCACCCAGAGTGTGGCATGGGCCAGCAGCGTCGGCACTGCATGGAGTGCATTTCAAATGCAATGCAATTCTCAGCCCCCTCCAGCCCCACTAAATCAGAGCCTCTGTGTGTGGGAGCCCATGATCTGTTTCAACAAGCTCTCCAGCGATTCTGACACACCGATTTGAGAAGTGCTGCCTGGACTCCATGTCTCTGCTTCCTACCACTCTGGATTGCCTTCCTCTGTCCCTTCTTTTGTTTGTTTGTTTGCTTTTTAATAATCCTCACCCAAGGATAATTTTTCCATTGATTTTATTTATTTATTTATTTATTTTAAGGAGAGTGGAAGTAAGGGGGAGAAACAGAGAGAAACATCAACGTGAGAGAGACACATTGATGGGTTCCCTCCCACACCCCAAGCAGGGCCTGGGATCAAGCCTGCAACCAAGGTATGTGCTCTTGACTGGAATCAAACCCAGGACCCTTCATTCCTCGGGCCGATGCTCTATCCACTGAGCCAAACTGGCTAGGCTCTTCCCTGTCCCTTTAATGTCCAGGCCCCTTCTTTTATGGAGCTATATTCTTTCTCTAAATGACCTCAGCCACCCAGAGGTGGATGTGGTTATTTGTTTAAACACAGGTATGCTACGTTTGAGAATCACTCACCCCTGGCCTCTTCTCTGAGCCCCCAAAATGTTCAGTTGCTTTCTGGACCTTCCTAAACTTAGTATGTCTAAAATGAACGTAATATCTCCTCCGACACCTACCCAGCATCTATTTTAACCACCTGGGCTGTAGGGTAGCACTGCCACCCAATTAGTCACCTTCAACTCCTCAGTGTCCTACTTCCTCTCACTCACTCTGGTTGGTCTCCAAGTACAGACAGTTCCATGACCACCACTGCCTGGGTGTGGGCGCCGACAACTCTCATCTTCCCTAATCATTTCATCCCGCATGCTGCCACCTCACCTCCTCCTTGGTTAAATCTCTTTAACGAATCCCCACTGTTTATATGATAACTTCTGAGCCCAGGAAGAGAACCTGAGACCCAGGCATATCAGGATGATGCTCTAACCAACTGAGCTACCTGGCCAGGACTCAAAGATTTGTGGGTGCTTTTTTTAAACAGAGCCCAGGAAGCATTCAGTCCTTTGGTTGCTGACAGTAACAGTAAGTGTGCTTAAACACTGTTCACATATCATGAGCTTCTTCAACCTGATCTTCAGAGGCTCTGTCAGCCCACAGAGGTAAGGAAATGCTAAAAGGCACAACCACGATAGCAAATTTACTTGCATGAGTCTCCTCTCCCTCCTCCATGTCACAGCATTTGGACCACAGGAAGTATAACCTGTGTTTCAATTGTTCAGCAATCTAGGTTTGCCTGTTCTATACTTTTCACAGAAGAACACGAGTTCTTATCTTCTTTATCGCACTACCAAAAGACATCGAAGTTCTCTGGGATTATGGGTTGTTGCCCTTTTAGCTTTTGGCTCAATTTCAAGATATGCATCACCACCAAGCATCTTAACTGCAAATAGACTAGACCCGAGGTTCTCAGGGTTTTTTTTGTTTTGTTTTTCTTTTTAAAATATATTTTTATTGATTTCAGAGAGGAAGGGAGAGGAGAGGAGAGGAGAGGAGAGGAGAGGGGAGGAGGGGAGAGGATTCAGAGAGAGGAGAGGACAGGAGAGGAGAGGAGAGGAGAGAGGAGAGGGAGGGTTAGATAGATACATCAAAGATGAGAATCATTGATCAGCTGCCTCCTGCATGCCCCCCACTGGGTGGTCGAGCCTGCAACCCAGGCATGGGCCCTTGACCAGAATTGAATCCGGGCCCCTTCAGCCCACAGGCTGATGCTCTATCCACTGAGCCAAACCGGCTAGGGCATCTCAAGTTTTGAGTAGGCATCAGAATCACCCAGGAAGCTTGTTATGATGCAGAGTTCTGGGTCCCACCCTGGGAGTTTCTGATTCAGTCGGTTTGGAGGGAACCGAGATTTTTCTCGTTCTAACACATTCCAGGTGATACTGAGGCTGCTGGACCAGGCACTACACTTTGAGAACCGGATATCTGTACTTCCAAGAGAGACTGATCTGATCTGCCTAAAGAAAACCCTATCATAAGGAAAGCAAATAATAATTACAACTACCCAGTTCCACAACCTCCACCTCCATCAAGTGACTTAAGGGAGGAAATGTCAGCCAAGGACGTAAAAGCTAAGTGTTGGGAAAGCAGGAGGACACGGGTTCTAAACACTCTAAATTCTGTTCACTGAAAAATAACTGCAGCAAAGGAAGGCCACACATCACATACAAACCACACCCATAACTCCCATCCTCCTGGGGCTCCAGTGGAAAGAAGAATTTTAGCAACGACGACTCTTACCCCAGTCCAGAGACTGATGTGTCAGCATTAGGTGAGTCTGAGTAAAGAATCCAACAGTATGTGAAGCAGGGGCTGCGGTGCCGATAGGAAAAGAATTAAGGATTTGCTCTCACACTATTCTCTCTACCTTTATGTTTTCGAAAGTTGAAGGGAATTAAATAGCATAAATACCAAAATAATACAGAAGAGGAGGCACTTGTGGTTAATTTTATGTGTCAATTTGACAGGAGGGGTGACAGGGTCCAGATATTTGGTCAAACATGATTCTGGGTGTGTCTGTGAGCGTCTTTTTGGATGAGATTAACACCTGAATCTCAGTAGACAGAGTAAAACAGATTGCCCTCCCCTGTGTGGGTGAGCCTCACCCGGCAGTTGAAGGCCTGAATATAACCAAAAGGCTGAGTGAGAGGGAACTCTTTCTGCCTGTCCGCCCTCAGCTGGCACACTGGCCTTTTCCTGCTCCTAACTCAAATGGAAACATTGGCTTTTTGGTGTCAAGTCGTAGGCCTTTGGACCATCAGCTCTCCTGGTCTCCGGCTGCAGATCTGAGGACTTCTCAACCTTCATAACTGGGTAAGTCAATCCTTAGAATAAATCTCTTTACATATTTGTATATACAGATGCTCCTCGACTTACAATAGGGTTACATCCCAATAAACCCATTGTAAGTTGAACATCTAGTAAGTAAAAAATGCATTTAATGCACTTAACCTGCTAACCATCATAGCTTGGTTTAGTCTATCTTAAACGTGCTCCGTACATTTACATTATCCTACCATTGGGCAAAAGCATCTCACTGCTGCTGCCCAGCATCATGCTAGAGTATGGTACTACATACCACTTTTGCACCATTGTAAAGTAAAAAAATCCTGAGATCAAACCATCAGTAGTTGGAGACTGTCTGTATGTCTACACACACACACACACACACACACACACATATGTATATGTATATGTATATGTATATGTATATGTATATGTATATGTATATGTATATTTATATGTGTATGTGTATGCATATATCGCCTATTAGTTCTGTTTTTTAGGAGAATCCTCTTTAATACAAGAGTGGACATAAATTCCTTTGTAAATCACCTGTTTCCTGCTTTTACTTCCATTTCACTAAATCAGCACTATGTCTAGCACCTCTACCAATGTCCTTTAAAGGATGTCTGTAACTTGACATTTCAGTAGAGGTGATTCCGACTCAGTGACTCACTAATGATTTCAGCTCTGCTGTGCAGTCAGGGTTGGGACTTGCTGGAAGAGAAGCACACCCCCTGTAATATCCTAAGTAATGCAGATTTTTCTCTGTTATTGTCTGAGAGTAGGGAAGTTAGAGATGGTATCAAAAGCAGAAACAACATTTGCGTCTTTGTGATTTGCAAGGATCCTGTTCTATTTCTGTCCTTTGTCTTCAATCTTCTGTGTGTTCTACTACAAAAAGGACAGGGTGGTCTCCTCTGTTTGCCCCTAATTTTGTAGCCCACACACCTACCTTCTCAAACTTCTGAAGCTTTTAGGTGTACTTTTTTGTTGTTAATTCTCACCCAAAGATATTTTTTTCCATTGATTTTTAGAGAGAGTGGAAGGGAGGAGGAGAGACAGAGAGAGAGAAGCATCGATGTGAGAGAGACAGATCAATTGGGTTGTCTCCTGCACACACCCCAACCAGGCCAGGTATGGAGCCTGCAACCGAGGTATGTGCCCTTGACTGGAATCGAACATGCAACCCTTCAGTCTGAGGACCAGGTGTACTTTTGAAAGTAAAGAGGCCATGGAAGACATATCAATTAAGTTAGTAAAAGTGATAGCATTTTGGAGGAGTTGGTAACATTGAGAGAAGCATCTGATAGGCATGAAAGAACAGACAGACTGTATACCTTAAAACCACTTGATGTACTGATGCAGGTAACTACTTTCATAACTATTCCATAATAAAATAATGTCTAAGGGCCTTGATATGCAACACAATTGGCATAAAGTTAGACACTTTCCTTGGAGTCAATGCAGTGCAAGTTTAAGGAACTCTGGAACCCCATTCAGAGTAAGAGAGCTACCATCCAGGGCCTCAGGATTCTGCTTCCCCTGGAGCCGACAGGGCTGTTGTAATAGGTTCCTGGCACCTAGTGGATATTTGCCAATCTACCAAGCCCAGGTAAGTTCATATATTAGTCATGATGCAGGGCATCCTGCTGGGGCTGGCTTGTGAAGACCCAGATGATGGGATATGCATGGTAGCTTCCATTTATTGAGCAATGATAATTACGGTAATACTTAACTCTAGGAAGAAGATAGTTTTAAGCAATCTGCCCAAAGTCATACAGCTAATAAGTAACAGAGCTGACCCCAAGTGCTT
>NW_006299263.1:647625-659551 GCF_000327345.1 Myotis davidii | reverse complement strand
GATAGAGAGTCAGAAACATCGATGAGAGAGAAGCATCGATCAGCTGCCTCCTGAACACCCCCCACTGGGGATGTGTCCGCAGCCAAGGTACATGCCCTTGACCTGACCGGAATCGAATCCGCGACCCTTGAGTCCGCAGCCCGACGTTCCATCCACTGAGCCAAACCGGCCAGGGCCAAAGTACCTACTCTTAACCACAATTCACTTCTGCCTTCCAAAGTGTTATCAATGACTAATCTTTAAGGAAATATATCACCAATCAAGACTAGGTGAAAAAAAAAAAGATATCACATTAGGCATGGGCTAACTATTGAATCAGGATGGTAGCCACTTGGCCAGGAGGCCAAGAATTCCAATATTGAACAAAAATATTCACAGTATCTTTTATGCAGAATGAGGGAGGGGCTGACAAGAACCCCTTCTCTGACCAAACTTGGTTCGGTTCCTCTGAGCTCTCTTCATTAGCCTGTGTCCTGGACCTACCATCCTCAGCCTGCTGAAGTCAAGTTCAAAAAGAGTCCTGCCAAACCAGTTTAGCAAGGATCCCCCAACCATTAGTATCTAATCAAGTTCCTCTTAGTAACTGTCTATCCATTGATGCACCTTATCCAGTCCGTTGGCTACAAACCCCAGCTACCCCTGTTGTATTCAGAGTTGATTTCAATCTCTCACCCTGATTGCAACAGTCTTGAGCCCTATTGCATTACTGTAATCTTGAATAAAATCTTCCTTGCCTATTTACTTGTTCAATACAATTTTGCTTTGTAGGGGCATAGGTAAGCACTGGAAGAACTCGGTTAGTACCACCGCATTCTCTCATCCTTGCAAAGTAGTATCAAAGTAGCTGTTATGAGTCAACAAGACTACCTGCACTGCGAGCTCCCAGATCTTCAAGTCCAATCGGCCAAGGAAATTGTCCAGAATGCTTCACTGAGGGAACCTTTCTGCAAGTGGGAGGGGAAAAGAGAGGACTGGGCTACCATTTTAAGAAAGAAAAGAACCTTCCAGTTTAAACTGCTGAACTGAGTACAAGATCCCCTCTCCTCTCCCAACCAAGGGCCCATTGAAATGCCAAAAGAGATATTTTGAGGAAGAATGAAATAGTAACAGCAGTGCAAAGGTGGCCATCGGCAGACCAGAAATCTTGAGAACTCCTAGAGTGTGAAAAGTGTTAGCATGGGTTTGACCAAGAAAAAGCTAAGGAAGCCTGGCTGGTTTGGCTCAGTGGATAGAGTGTCAGCCTGGGGACTGAAGGGTCCCAGGTTCGATTCCGATCAAGGGCATGCATGTACCTTGGTTGTGGGCACATCCCCAGTAGGGGATGTGCAGGAGGCAGCTGATCGATGTTTCTCTCTCATCGGTGTTTCTAACTCTCTATCCCTCTCCCTGCCTCTCTGTAAAAAATCAATCAATATATTAAAAAAAAAAAAAAAAAGCTAAGGAAACCACAGCTCACATACTTCAGGGAAACATGGGTCTCTAAAAGGAGTTCCCAGGAGGCTTCAAATTGGGTGGCAACAGACAGAAAGTGCAGAAGTATCCAAAGACCATCATTAGGGCACTTGGTTAACAAACGTCTTTGTGAGCACCCGGGAAAGTTGGGCTCCCAGTGTCTGCCACCTAAACAAATTAGGCTTCTGCCTTCAAAATAAACATGAAAAGCCAATCTAGAAAAGAACAAAAAAAAAAGAGTGTTTGGTAATTAAAGTATGACTGGGGGGCAGGGTGCTGGGGGAGCCAATAGAAGGACTAAGTTTATCAGAATGTACACAAGCAAAGACTCAATCTGGAAGTAAAGGAGAGCTTCCAGAATAATGAAAAAATAGACACTGTGAGTTTTAGTTGTATATCAGATAGCACTGTAATTAACCTAATTATTAAAAACTAGAGGCCCGGTACATGAAATTCGTGCACTGGAGGGAGGTACCTCAGGCCCGCCTGCGCCCTCTTTCAGTCCGGGACTCCTTGGAGGATGCCCGCCTGCCGGCTTAGAGCCTAAGCAGTCTGGGGCTCTCGCAGTCTGGGACCTTTCGCTCCTTACCGCCCACCTGCAGTAGAGGCAGGAGAGGCTCCCGCCGCCACCACTGCTGTGCTAGCCAGCCAGGAGCCCGGCTTCTGGCTTAGTGGAGCTCCCTCCTGCATTGAGCATCTGCCCTCTGGTGGTCAGTGCACGTCATAGAGACTGGTTGTTCTGCCGGTCATTCCAACATTTGGTTGATTTGCATATTAGGGTTTTATTATATAGGAAAGGAAAGGGGCATAGGGAAGGCCAAATATTATAGGCATGTCATTTGTGTAGTTTTGGCAGGAAGCTGCAGTCTAACACTCCCCAGGTAGACACTGGTTTATTCCCCTCAGATCCCTGGGGGAAGGGCCTGGACGGGAGGAGAACAGATACATGCCCAGCACAGTCTGGGTAAAATAGGGAAAGTACTTGTCTGTTAGTCACACCTGGGAACAGGCCATTGGCCAGAGTAGGCATGGCCACTGCAAGCATGGGAAGATTTGAGGTATTTAATCCCCTAAACAAAGGAAGTTTGCTCTCTTGGTCTCTCTTGGTTGCCTTGGGACTCTTGTTGGAGGGGCACGCTCTCTTGGCTCCACTGCATTCACCCACATGGCCCACAGCCTCATGGACCCCACCCAATGGACGACTGGACTGCAACTAGCCTGATGTCAAACCAGACCTAATTCCACTGGAACATAAACTCTGGACACTGGATTTGCTTTTAGCTCTCCTAAACCCCCAGCTGCACTTCTTCCAGGACTGGATTAAGGAAAACGGGACTTTGGAAAGCCAGGGATGTAATTCCACACAAATGAAAATCACTCACCCTCCCATGGGAGTCTCAGAAAACCCTTTTTCTCAAGATATCATAAGGAGCCCACCCCAGCACCCAGGGGGGAAGGGAATAGCCACTTCCACTGATAACATATCTACCATAATTTTAAATGTCAAACTCACCCTTCTGAAAATATCCATGGCTTAAACACACACACACACACACACACTTGGATATTTATGTACTATAAAATGTAATTTTACTTTTTACTGAGTATCAGCTCTGGGAATTCATTATAATAGACAATAAACAAGCACATTCACCTTGTGCATAATGATGAGGTAGACTGACCTAACACCGGGTTAGGACCCACTTGTATTTTTAAAGGGTAATATTTTTAGAAAGCAATATTTTCTCATTTATTTTCTTCCTCTTTTCCCAGAAGTCTAGTCTCTTTGTAACTCCTATGCACTGGGCAGCCATCTTCTTGAGCCTTAATTTGAGAGAAAGATGGGGGGAAAGGCAATAAACCGATCTCGTCTAAGTCACTATTACAGGAACTTTTAAGATTAGGAAGAATCTGGACCCCAAGTGTTGGGGGTCCTGTGACCAGCCGATGGCAGCCATTTCCTCAGCCCTCTCACAGAGAGGAACGAAGAGATGAGCACAGCCTCTCCCTGCAATGCGTTCCACCCAGGGGAGGTCTGAGAAAGCAGTCCTACAAAGTGGAAGAGAGTAGGGGTTTCAGTGAACAGTGGTGGTTCGACATGGTATGAAGCACCAGCAGTTTTAGGGAATCGGTTACCAGATATTCAACATAAATTCAACAATTTAGCTGCCTGAGACCTTGCCTGGGATGAAGGAGCAAATTCTTCCTCCCCCCAAGGGTCCTTCTTCCACTTTATGAAAGAGTACAACCTCTCGCCCATCCCAGTCTCGCTGTGGCACATTTCCCTGTGCCCCCAACAAAGAGGGTTGGAACGACCAGTGCTGGATTTATATATATTTTGTGTTAAGGCTCTATAGTTTAGCATCTATAGTTTATATAACTATGTTTACATTTGATATTGTATTATATACAACATATTATTTGTATAACCTATGTATACAAAATAGACATATGTATTATTTATATAATACACAGTCTTGATAGGAATATACATAAATATATAGATACATATATTGCTATTATGTATCTATTCCTGTATATACTATAAATATATTCATATTAAGGCTGTCTATTTAGATGTGTATATTTTAATACATATACATCCACATACATACATACATGTACATTTACATTTATACTAAGGCTTTATACCATCATAAATACATACACCTATTGTGCATATATGCATGCGTGGATAAACACACACACACACACACACACACACATATATATATAATAATAAAGCCTCAACATGAATATACTGTGTGGTGAGATTATGCAATTATTTATGATTACCAAACTTCATCAAACTGCATACTTTAAGTTGACATATTTTATTGTATGTAAGCAAAAAAAAAAAACACAGAAAGGAAAACATCCCTATTAAAATAGGAATAGAGGGATATTTCTTTAGTATAATTGACAATATTCATGTGTGTATAAGGGCTTAACATACACACATATATACACATATGTATTCAGCAATTACTTTTTTTAAATATATTTTATTGATTTTTTACAGAGAGGAAGGGAGAGGGATAGAAAGTTAGAAACATTGATGAGAGAGAGAAACATCGATCAGCTGCCTCCTGCACACTCCCGACTGGGGATGTGACCGCAACTAAGGTACATGCCCCTGACTGGAATCAAACCTGGGACCCTTCAGTCTGCAGGCCGACGCTCTATCCACTGAGCCAAACTGGTTAGGGCTCAGCAATTACTTTTAAGGTCAATATAGACCATCCTATATAATAAAAGCCTAATATGCAAATTGACCAAATGGCAGAACGACCAGTCACTATGATGCACACTGACCACCAGGGAGCAGACACTCAATGCAGGAGCTGCCCCCAGCCCGCAGGCCTCAGGTCAGCCAAGGAGGGTGCCAGCAGGAGACTCCTCCCAATCGCCCTGCTGGTCGCCCTGCAGATCAGCCCCGATTGCCAGCCAGGCCTAGGGACCCTACCCATGCACGAATTTCATGCACTGGGCCTCTAGCCTACTATAAAATATGTGCTTTACAACTATGTTAGCTTAAAAATATCTTAATGTATGAGTGGGCATGTAATTTTACAAAATTCCTCTGGAGAACATGCAAGCCAAATAGTTGGGAGACCACTGGATACCAACACAGGATAATGCATATGGGTGAAGCCACTAGAGTAGAAACTGAGAGAACAAAGACACAATTAAGTCCATTTCTTGCTACTAGGATGTAGGCAAACTAAATTACAGTGACTAAATGTTTACATTCGTGGTAGACAGAATACGTGTAAAAGCAGCTCTTTGTTCTCCTGCTCACTGTGGGGCAGGTGCTGGCACAGGCTGAGGAAAAGAAGTGACGGGACAGGCATGCGATTAGACTTGCTGATGCGGAGTCACTGGATTGAATCTGGATAGGAGCCCACACAGGGGCAAGAGAATCTGTGAGCCCAAGTCACAACGCCTCATCCCAGCATCCATTCCGTAACTGCTTGAAACAGGCCTCATGATAACTACGTTGGGACAGAAGTCGGTTCCGTTGAACTCTACCCAAGTATAAGAACTTTATATCAGTGAGGTTTCAATGCCTTATTCTCCCAAATTACACTGGCAACGAATTTACTGTGCTCCTAGGATGCCGTGTTATATTATTTATAAATGCAATTCAAAAGCAGTAAAAGGCTTGGCCCTTGCTCTCAATAAATTCGCCTTCTAATTAGAAGGACAAGTTCCAAATTAAAACAACTTGAGAACAATTCAAAGCAACATGTAAGAAGCATATAATAATCCCCCAAGAGAAACAAGTATTCTCGTTCTTTCTGGGCGGTTAATATAAATTGACACAACTCCCTGTGGAAAGAACTTGAGCACAGAGATCAAAATTAAAACTAAATACCTCCTTTGACCTAGGAATTTAACTGCTGGGAATTTATCCTTCTGCCATGCTTCAGAAATAACATGGTATACAAAGTTGCTCACTGCAGCATTATTGTAAATAACAAAAGATCAGAAAGAACTCAAGTAACCTTGACTAGAGGGCTGGTTAAATAAATCATGCCACCTATAAAATGGGGTATTTCAAAAGTATAAAAATGCATGAGGAAGCTTTCAATGCACGGAGAAGTTTAAAAGTCCCCAAGATACATTAAGAGGGGATGGGGAGGAGAACAGCAAGGTGCAGAAAGTGTGTACACAAGGCATCCTTTTGTTTACAAGAAAGGAAAAACAAGAATACAGACTATACTTGTATTTGCTTGAATATTCATAAGGTAAACTGTAGACCAGTGGTTCTCAACCTGTGGGTCGTGACCCCTTTGCGGGTCGAACGACCCTTTCACAGGGGTCGCCTAGGACCATCGGAAAAAACCTATATAATTACATATTGCTTTTGTGATTAATCACTATGCTTTAATTATGTTCAATTTGTAACAATGAAAATACATCCTGCATATCAGATATTTACATTACGATTCATAACAGTGCCAAATTACAGTAATGAAGGAGCAACGCAAATAATTTTATGGTTGGGGGTCACCACAACATGAGGAGCTGTATTAAAGGGTCACGGCATTAGGAGGGTTGAGAACCACTGCTGTAGACAAACACACTCCAACACTAAAAGCTAATTACTTGCAGTAACTTGCCAGAGGGTGAACACAGGGTGGAAGAGGGAGGGGCAGAAAAGGAGACTTTTGCTCTATAAAACACAGATATATTTTGAACCATGTGACTCTCTTCCTATTCAAAACAATTCAGAAGAGAACAATAAAAACAAACATGCCCCCAGGAGGCCTCGCATCAGGAGGAGGAAGCTGGTTCCTGTGGTAATCCTCCAGCCGCCACCCCGTGGAGCCTGGACCTCAGCTCTGCCAACAGGCAGGGAAATGAAAAGGAGGAGAGCAAGGTTTCTGGGCTGTTTCTGCCGGTGCCACCGTGTCCCAGGGTTTCTGAGCCACTGCCCAGCTGACAAGCTCCCTGCCAGGTGCCTCTCCTTCACCAGGGCCCTTCCTCCCGTCTCCAGGGAATGCTCATGACCAGCCATCCACACCAGTTAGCAGAATCCTCAAGCAGCTGGCTTTAATTTTTGCTATGGGAGGGCAGAAGGGGGCGGGCAGGGTCGATTAAGTAAACTTCTATTAAGGGAGGAGTGAAGCAAAGAGGTCAAAGAGTCTGGGACAGATGTCTGGCCGGCGGCCAAGTCAAGCTTGGAAAATACTCCCCAAGATACCACAGAGAGATCTGCCCGAATGCGAATGCTTCTGGCTTCACGCTGTGTGATCACGGGTGATTTTTTTTCTGTCTTTATGCTTTGATGTGCTTTTCAATGAAACATTTTAATGAGTACAGATTACTCTTAAAACCCCCAAAAATATTGCATACAATGTATCTACCAAAAACCAAATCAAACCTCTGTTTTTAGGTAATACAGAAACTGCAAGGGAGAGGAAGCTCAGTCAGATAGGTAGCAAAAGAATTTTACATACATAAACAATAAAAATAAGAATACTAGAATGCTGAAGATACCACCTGACTGTAGCTTGGGGCGACCTGCCGAGTGAGGCCAGGGAGGGTGGAACTGTCCAGGGTTCCAGGGCAGGAAGGACCATCATTAAAGAGATGGCTGCACAGGTCAAGAGCCAGCCCCGCTGTCTTCCTCCCGCTGGGTTGGAAACTTGATGTCCACCTCTTCTAAACACTTCCCTCCATCCACTCTCTAAACCCAAATGGTGATGGTGGCCCCATTCATGTCAGAAACTTAACAAGGACATTTTGAAACTTGGCCAACCTTTCCTCGGCTCCTTCGTAATCATGGGAAAAGTAAACTACCATTCAAATGACTTCAGTAGGTTTGGGCATAGCTGAGGCTAACAAAGTTTTTCACCATTTAACAAATGTCTTATTTAAAGGAAAGTCCGTCAAGTTAGATGCAAAATCCAGCCCCTCGATGCTTGGAAAACATACAGTGCACCTTGATACTTACAAGGGATCTACCCTAAAACCTTCCTGAATCCCAAATGTGGGGGCAGCACTATTTTACAAAACTTCCTTCTTTATTAGCTGGAATCCTTTTTTTTTTTAAATTGATTTCAGAGAGGAAGGAAGAGAGAGATAGAAACATCAATGATGAGAGAGAATCATCCATCGGCTGACACCTGCACACACCCCACTGGGGATGGAGCCTGCAACCTGGGCATATGCCCTGATGGGGAATTGAACTGTGACCTCCTGGTTCATAGGTCGATGTTCACCCACTGAGCCACGCCAGCTGGGCTAGCTGGGACTCATTTGATTGTAAATGATAGAAACTCAAAAGACAGAGAGGGGAGTGTACTGGAGGACAGAATTCAAGGAATGGTTGGACAGCCAAAGTTAGGCAAGGACAGGTGCTCTAGGCTTCCACGAAAGGACCCAGAGGCACATACACCCCCAGGGCTCTGTCCAGCTCACCCTATGGTTCTCACTGCCAATCTTTTTCACCATCTTCTCCACATGGCGGGAAATATGGCCACGGAAAGGTCAAGAACCACCACCAGCAAGTAGCTCCTCGAGCTTTTCCGATTCGTGATACCGTGGAGTCTCTGGCCAGTGAAGGTCAGGTGTCCACCAATCCGCTGAAAAACATGGCAGTTCCTGTTAGAACCACTTGGTTCAAGTGAACCAGCAGCAGTTCGAAGAACCAGGTGGGTGCTGGAGGGACCCAAAGGGGGGAGAAAAAAAAAAGAAAAAGAAAAAGGCTACTACACTACAGTAAAAAGGAATGATGTAAAACTGAAAAATGTAAATGGCATTTCAGACCTTCATGGGAGCCCTTTATTCAATTATGTATGCAGTGGGATGAAGAGGCTGGGCCTGTGCCTGGACACTCTCAGAAGCCAGGCGCTTCCTTCCTGTACACCAGCCTCACAGCACACAGAATTCGAGATCATTCTGAAAATGTGAGATGTTGAGTCCAAGTTCGCTGTCTCACTAAAATCAAAGAATGAAGTTGAGGACAAAAAGTTTAGCAGGAGCAAAGTTTACTGAGAGCATCCATGCAGATTAAAGTCTACTAGCCCAGGTATGGAGGCCCATATGGCCATAAGCCACGTGGGCACCGGGTACGCGCCCCTGCAACAGGAACGTCAGGTGTCCATTGTGTGTTGAACCAGGGAGGGCGAGAAGAAGCGCTTGACTTTTACTAGTAATTTAGGGGGTAGAGACAGTCTTGCTAGCACCTGATTGGTCTTTTCAAAGAATTCTGCCTTCATAACATTCTTGGGATTGGTTATAAGCCTCAGTGCCTTGTGATTGGTTATCTGCAAGCTGTCTGTCTCAGCAATATTCATACATTTTAAAGCTCATGACACACACACACACACACACACACACACACACACACACACACCCCTACCTTCTCAAACTTCTGAAGCTTCTAGGTGTACATTTTTGTTGTTAATCCTCAACCAAGGATGTTTTTTCCATTGATTTTGAGAGAGAGAGAGTGGAAGGAAGGGGGAGAGACAGAGAGAAACATCAATGAGAGACAGACAAGGTATGTGTCCTTGACCAGAATCAAACCTGTGACCCTTCTGTCTGGGCCACCATTGTAACCACTGAACCAAACTGACTAGGAATAACCCCTACCCCATTTTTTTAAATTGATTTCAGAGAGGAAGGGAGAGGGAGAGAGAGATCATTGACTGGCTGCCTCCTGCATGCCCCACACTGGAGATCGAGCCCACAACCTCAGGCATGTGCCCTGTCCGGGAATTGAACCGTGACCTCCTGGATCATTGGTTGAATCTCAACCACTGAGCCACACTGGCTGGGCTGGCCTGCTTTTTAAACTTTAAGGCCCTCGATTTATAAGACAAAATTAGACCCAAACACCTCATTTTCCATTGTAATACAGCATGGCCACAATATAAATTAGACAATCAAAAGACCTGACCCCAGAATGGCACCCTTAATTATAACTCCGTTCTCCAATTGTATTTGTACTGCCGCCCAGGCAAATGGTCCAAGATTGCCCTGTCCGGGAATTGAACCGTGACCTCCTGGATCATTGGTTGAATCTCAACCACTGAGCCACACTGGCTGGGCTGGCCTGCCTTTTAAACTTTAAGGCCCTCGATTTATAAGACAAAATTAGACCCAAACACCTCATTTTCCATTGCAATACAGCATGGCCACAATATAAATTAGACAATCAAAAGACCTGACCCCAGAATGGCACCCTTAATTATAACTCCGTTCTCCAATTGTATTTGTACTGCCGCCCAGGCAAATGGTCCAAGATTCCCTACGTTCAGGCCTTCTTGGAGTTCCACCGCCACCCTAAACTCTGCTCCTCCTCTTGCATCTTTTATGCCTACACCTTCAGGCCCCTATAACCACAAGACATCTCAGATTTTGCCTCTTCTCACCCCACCCTTCCCAAAGAGCAAGCTGCTGCTTTTTAACCTCTTCTTCACTACAAAACTGCAAACACTTAATAGTCCTGATACTACTATCAGAAGCAGAACTCATTATCACCCCAACCTAGCTTGTTATCTCTAAGGAAAGAATGTGGCAGTTTTAAATCCAAACAGCTAAAGTCCTGAAAACTGCAGTCCTGGGAACAAACTTTGGGGCCTACTCCCTCCTCCCTCTGCCTTTTCTCCAGCCTCACACACCCATACATACTTTTCCAAAGTTTTTGATAACTTAACCCTTTTCGGTCCAACCTTGAGGCTGACTTGACAGACCAGGCGCTAGGAACAGGTCCAATGTGGAGCAATAATAACATTAAAAAGTCCAACATTCAATCTAAATATTTAATATTAAAACTGGTTTAAGTTTAATTAATATCCTTTAAAGTTATTACCATAATACATACATTTGTTTTACCTGGATTTACAAAAGATTTATAATATAATCTTTTGGTTAAATATATTTGACAACCTTCCCAAAGTTTAAATTACAAAGACTTTTTTTCAGAGAAATAACTTTGAGTTATTACAATAAGCCCTGAAATACCGCAAGGATTCATTATGTCTCCTAAGTTGTTAAACTAATCAGGCTCATTTAATATACTTAAAAAATTAAAAGTTTTGCCAAATAAGAATATACATATATTTTTATTAAAATGAATCTTCTAGAAATTTCATCTGATACTACTATCAGAAGCAGAACTCATTATCACCCCAACCTAGCTTGTTATCTCTAAGGAAAGAATGTGGCAGTTTTAAATCCAAACAGCTAAAGTCCTGAAAACTGCAGTCCTGGGAACAAACTTTGGGGCCTACTCCCTCCTCCCTCTGCCTTTTCTCCAGCCTCACACACCCATACATACTTTTCCAAAGTTTTTGATAACTTAACCCTTTTCGGTCCAACCTTGAGGCTGACTTGACAGACCAGACGCTAGGAACAGGTCCAATGTGGAGCAATAATAACATTAAAAAGTCCAACATTCAATCTCGTCAATTAATTTGGACCAGACTGTTTGAATTCCAAAAATAACATTGGACTGTAAAGGGCTAAAAAAGTTGGAGCATCGCTGGGTTAAATGATAAACATGTAGATATTTTAAAATAACATGAACTACTGAAACATTGATTGCTAGGTAAGTTTTATGTTCACCTGCTTTTAGCTTTTATTACAGAAAGTCTATAAAGTAGATGTGTTTCTTAAAAATAAGAGTATGCTTAAGATGTGTTCATAAATGTCAAAATCATGTGAATGGTCTTCATGTATTTGTCTGTATGTTATATATAATGTGTTTTTTGCCTCCAGATGGCAACACTAGGATATAATGTTTTATTGGCCCACAGAGATTACTTATATAAATCAAATAGGATCCTATGGTCTAGACCAGTGATGGTGAACCTATGACATGCATGTCAGAGGTGACACGCGAACTCATTTTTTTGGTTGATTTTTCTTTGTTAAATGGCATTTAAATATATAAAATAAATATAAAAAATATAAATCTTTGTTTTACTATGGTTGCAAATATCAAAAAATTTCTATA
>NW_006299263.1:645653-647594 GCF_000327345.1 Myotis davidii | reverse complement strand
TTAGGTGTTTTCAAAATGCTGGCACGCCGAGCTCAAAAGGTTTGCCATCACTGGTCTAGACAAAATATTTAATATTAAAACTGGTTTAAGTTTAATTAATATCCTTTAAAGTTATTACCATAATACATACATTTGTTTTACCTGGATTTACAAAAGATTTATAATATAATCTTTTGGTTAAATATATTTGACAACCTTCCCAAAGTTTAAATTACAAAGACTTTTTTTCAGAGAAATAACTTTGAGTTATTACAATAAGCCCTGAAATACCGCAAGGATTCATTATGTCTCCTAAGTTGTTAAACTAATCAGGCTCATTTAATATACTTAAAAAATTAAAAGTTTTGCCAAATAAGAATATACATATATTTTTATTAAAATGAATCTTCTAGAAATTTCATTCTGCTCTAGGAAAGAACTTGCAAAGATTCAGAGCTGAGTTCAAACAGGAAATTCTCAGGAGTAACAGATATATTGTCAGTGACACCGGACTAGCCTAGAGTAATAGTTCCTTATGGAAGGCCCCTGGCAGTAGTACTCTAGATGTTTGTAACCCACACACTGGGGTGTTCATAAATTATTTCCTGTGCTTAATACACACTTCCAATGAGCCATGTATAACACTTAAAACCTTGCATGTTGTTTGTTTTTTATATATATATTTTTAAACTCTGCATTGAATCTAGAAATATAAACTTTATATTGCCTGTTTGTCATTTCATAATCATTATTACTTACCAAGTTTTATGTTCACCTTGAGGTGTTATGTCTTACAGAAAAGCAAGGTTCTTTGTCGATTGTTTTATGATCAAGTCTATAACCATGTCATTTAAGTTTTCATTTACTATTGTTTTGCTTGGATGCATTTATAAATGTGTTAGTTAAGTCTTTGGAAAGATTCATAACAAGGACACTGACTTACTCTACATTATAGGTTTCTAAACAGTCATCTCTTTAAAGTAAAAAATTATAGAACTCTAAATAACTGAAAATATGAAATACCAGCAAATAATCAGGATAAACAAAAGATTATTTATTCAGTCTTTCAGAGATATGAAAGCTTGTTTTATTTCCCTAGAACAGTTTGGTAAATTATACTTCCACTATGGAAGCTTTTCTATTTTTCTCCTTGCCTGATCCCTCCAGAAATTGGCAATTCTTTATGAGTTATGACAATATGCTTCTTTGCATGAATTCAATAAGAGCAGTTTCCAATTGTGGTTTTATTACCCAAGATTTTGACGGGGATGTCATGTCTAAGAGAGACATGCCTGTCACTGGATGTCACCAGAAAGCCTTAAGAAGCCAGTAAGAGCCCCTTGGAGAAAGCCTGGTACCTTGCTTGATCATGTGGTTCATGGCAGTCTTTCCAAGTAAGGAACAAAGACTGCTTTTCTGAGACATGGCAAGGAAGGTACCTCAAGACATCATTGAGGAATTCACCCAAGTCTACAGGTACTGCAGAAAAACTTGATAGCAGCTAGGTGGCTCAGTTTCTTTGCCCTGAGGAACTAGTTAAAGCTCAGTGATGAGATTCCAGCAAAGCAGGTTTTTTAAAAGACTATATAATCAATTGCTATTCATATTGTGTTCATACAAACAATCAGGCAAAATTGCAACTAGACTTAATTTGGCTCTTTAATAAAAATGAGTGTAATTTGGGGGGGGATGTGTTTCAATAGACTCTATAATACACATTTGTGAATTATGTCGTCAATTAATTGTCTTCAAAGTTTTCTTGCTGTTCTAGCTTTTGGCCCAATAATAGTAAGATATGTAACACAGTTTGTCTCCACCAGGTTACAAGCCCTACTTTCACTTAGGAAATACCACCCCTAGACACCATCACAACCTCCTTCTGCGCCCAGGTCTCACTGTCCCTCTGACAGAGAGCAAGGATCTTTTGGCTTTGAAGGAAAATGTCACTCCCTTTTCAGCAGG
>NW_006299263.1:641179-645546 GCF_000327345.1 Myotis davidii | reverse complement strand
ATGCCCCTTTTCTCTGAAAGAATTCAGTGCCAAAAATCCTTGAGGGAGGCGGGGATTTAGATAGACCGCCCCCTCCATGCCCAGTAAGGACGATGGACCAGGTACAGAAACTCACCAGGGCAGAAAGCTCCAGGTGCCTAGCACGGGGCAAAACGGGGAAAACAAGAACCTTGCCCCCAGGGTAACATATCTTCCCCTAGCAGATCACAGGTCAGGCAGTTTAGACCCCTTGACCTTTTCCTCCCTGAAAATAACATCTAAGCCTCAGTTGTATTTCAGCTCCTGGCCCAGAAAAGCAGCAAAACCAGACAAGTGATGTGGTGGCTGCTCAGGACCAACTTTTACCTCCCATGTCACTCAACCCAAGGTTGCCTCGGCCTTGGGTATTACATACAAACTCCACTCAGCATACTACCCCCAATCTTTGGGGGGTGGGATAGAAAATGAAGCATACCCTGAAGAAGAATATAGTCAAACTATGTCAGGAGGCTTGTCTGCATTGGCATTGGGTATTGCCAACTGCCCTGCTCAGGATTAGAGTAGCTCCCTAAAGTGGACTGAGTCCCTACGAAAAAATATATGGGCGACCCTTTCAGGCTGCTACAGGAACAGATGCATATGTAGATCATGTTGTTAAAAATCAAGAGTTATATGCAACATATAATCAAACACTGACTGTACTTAATAATGCAGCATGTGTTAGAGATTTTTTTCTGTCACAGGTCCACTACATCCCTTCTTAGCAGGAGACAGAGTTCTACTCAAAACATGGAAAACCAGATCACCAGACAGTCAACATGGAAGGGACCCTGGAACATGCTTCTCACCATTCCAACTGCTCAGAGGCTGGCAGGGGTAAAGCCCTGGATCCATCATACCAGAGTGAAGAGGGCACCAGAAGGGGAAGAATGGGTGACTGAACCCAAGGAACACCTCAAGGTGGAACCTATGTAAACAGACCTTTACATCTTGCCTAGTAGGAGTTGGGACACCTATTGCTAATATACAGAATTACACTCATCCTATTCATTTTGGGAAGAAAGTCACATATGGGGACCTTTATGCTTTGGGACCCACTGACCAGGAAAAGGATGCAGGGATGTTTTCTCTAATGGTTGCTGCAGTAGCTCCTGTGGCAAATGTCTGACTTTGACCAGGTGTTCTAGTTATTGTCTTTTAGTATTAATAACTTCAATATAAACTATTCTGATAATTCCACCCTAGTAATGGACATACTAAGCTGCCAGCTGGTTTCTGATTCCAAAAGAATAATTACTAACAAATAGAAAGGGGAAGCGGGGGGAGGTCAATATGATTGGGGAAGGGGAAGGGGAAAGGGCTGTAGGTCAATATGATTCTGAATGGCCATTTGTAAGCTTCCAGCCACAGGAGAACAAAGACCAGAAGGAAAAACAACAGCAAAACCTCGCTGGACACCAGGAATCAGATCACATAAGGAATTGACATTTTCCAGAAGACACCTAATCACAAACCTGCATTCCATCCGCATACCAAGCTCACTGACCCAGAACCACTAACGCAAGAGCTTCTTGCCAGTGACTGCACATAAGGATGAAACTGCAGCTCCTGGGTGCTGCCAACACACCCAATGTCCCCTTGGCTCAGTGCTGTGCAGCCCTTCCCTTTGGATAGCCCACCCCCCAATCCCTTTCTTTAAATAAATTCAATTTTTCTTTATCCACCATCTGAGATGGCTATTTAGCCTGCCCGTGTACCACCATGTTAACCTTTCATTTAATATTTGTCTTTCTGACTTACTGTGAAGATTAAATCAGGTGACAGATTTTAAAGTGCCCAGAATATTATAGGAACATTCAGTATATGCTGCTAATATTAGAGGACTCATGTAACCTTACAGAGGTCAATTGACAAATGCAAGTGGAGTGCAGAGGCCAGAAGACTGAATCAGCCCCCTCCTCCCATCTTGCATGGGCTCCCAAAGATTGCAATTCTCTCCCTATAAGGTTTCCCTTATTAAACACTGTCTTGATGTAGAACCATTATATGAAGGGAAAGTTTTGGAGCCATTCTCTCTTGGGACTGGGTATAGCCAGATTCTATATTTAAGGAGACAGAAAAGTTTAAGAATACTAATTTCTTTTTTAAAAAACTGCATTTTATTGATTTTTTACAGAGAGGAAGGGAGAAGGATAGAGAGTTAGAAACATCGATGAGAGAGAAACATCGATCAGCTGCCTCCTGCACACCTCCCTACTGGGGATGTGCCCGCAACCAAGGTACATGCCCTTGACCGGAATTGACCCCCGGACCATTCAGTCTGCAGCCGATGCTCTATCCACTGAGCCAAACCGGTTAGGGCAAGAATACTAATTTCTTAAATAGTTAGGGAAATGTAAGTAATTTAAGTAATCTTCATGACATATTGCTGAACTTAATGATGAGGAGAAGGGTGTGTGGCATATGCCAGTAAATTTGAAAGTTTGAAAAATTATGACTAAGTTGGGGTATGAGAGAGAAGGTAGGGCTTCAAGAAGTCAAACCCCTGAAGTATTTGGTCCAATGTTATTATGTGATGCAGACTATAATATAAATATGATGATAGAAGACTGAATTAGAGAAAATATTGTAATAACAGTTCAACAATGAAATCTTCCTGAAAAAAAATTTTTAAGTCAAATTCAGCACAGGATAAACTAATGTCTGCTCTACCAACTGGAAATAATGACATCAACAAAATCCCCAAGAATCTGCAAACCAGACAAGCTTTTAGGAAAATATACATATGATTATGGAATGGAAGGAATTTTTAAAAAATAAAACCTGAAAGCATAAATAATAAAGAAAACATTGTGAAATAGCTGATGATGTCAAAATTAAACTTGTCTATACATCAAAATACATAAAAAACAAAGTAAAAGACAAACAAGAGACTTGAAGAGCTCTCTGCATGGTATATGATTGGTAAAGAAGTAGCAACCAGAACACACAATGAACTACTTCAAGTCTTGGAGAAAGAGAAGGAGAGAGAGAGAGAGAGAGAGAGAGAGAGAGAGAGAGAGAGAGAGAGAGAATACAATGAACAAAAAAAAAGCAAAGAACATAAACAGATACTTCAACAAAGAGGAGCTACAAATGGCCAATAAACACATGAAAAGATGCTTAGCCTCATTAGTGATCAGGAAAACACAAACATCTGTGAGACACCATTTCACATGAATCAGATTGACAAAAAATTTTAAAAGTCAGACAACAGGAAGCATGGCTGAGGCAGTGGAGAAGCAGAAGCTGTCATGTACATCCTCAGAGGGTACTACCATTGTGGAGAGAAATTTGGCCCTCGGCCCTATCAATGTGCATTCACTACGACCCAGCAATTTTAGCTGGGTCAGGGGTGGGGAACCCTTTTTCTGCCAAGGGCCATTCAAAACTACCAACTTAAGCCCTAGCTGGTTTTGCTCAGTAGATACAGCGTGGGCCTGAGGACTGAAGGGTCTCAGGTTCGATTCTGAACAATGGCACATGCCTGGGTTGTTTGATTCCCAGTAGAGGATATACAGGAGGTAGCCAATCAGCTGCCAATCAATGATTCTCTATCTCTCTCCCTTCCTTTCTAAAATTGATAAAAATATATATTTTTAAAAACTATCAACTTAAAAATTAGCCTGCTATATTTGGTCAAACATTTAATAAACTCATCTCTAATGCCTTGGCAGGGTCAGACCGAATGATTTCACTGGCCTTATATGGCCCACTGGCTGGATGTTCCCCACCCCTGCCTAGATCAACACCCCAGAGAGAAATTCCTGAACATGTGTACCAGGACACAAGTACAAGGATGTGCCCTAGAGCATCATGGGTAAGGGTATTTATCCATACAAATATAGGTAGCAAGTGACAGGAGAAAAGCATGCACAGTAATGATAATTCAGGACAATGGTGGCCTCTGGAAGGGAGGGAGGGAGAAGAGTGAAATTGGGGAGAGCTACACAGGGGGTTTCCACTACACCTAGTTTTATTTTTATGACTATAATTGAGATATATTATATTAGTTGCAGGTGTACAACATTGTGATTCGACATTTATATACCTTATAAAGTGATCATCACAATAAGTCTAATAACCACCTGTCATGTTACAGTTATCATATTATTTACTGTAATATCATATTATTATTTACTATATTCCCTATGTTGTACATTACATCCCTGTGAGTTATTTTAAAACTGAAAGTTTGGCCCTAACCGGTTTGGCTCAGTGGATAGAGCGTTGGCCTGTGGACTCAAGGGTCCTGGGTTCGATTCCGGTCAAGGGCATGTACCTTGGTTGCGGGCACATCGCCAGTAGGGGGTGTGCAAGAGGCAGCTGATCGATGTTTCTCTCTCATT
>NW_006299263.1:627296-639785 GCF_000327345.1 Myotis davidii | reverse complement strand
TGGACTGAAGGGTCCCAGGTTCGATTCCGGTCAAGGGCATGTACCTGGGTTGCAGGCACATCCCCAGTGGGAGATGTGCGGGAGGCAGCTGATCGATGTTTCTCTCTCATCGACATTTCTAACTCTCTATCTCTCTCCCTTCCTCTCTGTAAAAAATCAATAAAATATATTTAAAAAACAAACAAAAAACAACAACAAAAAACTGAAAGTTTATTCTTTATTTTTTTTTAAAGAAGGGTTTATTGATTTTTGGAGGGAGCAGAAGGGAGAAGAGAGAAACATTGATGTGAAAGCTAACATCGATCGCCTGTCTCTCGCATACCCCCTACTGGTGATGAAGCCCCCAACCTGGGCATGTGCCCTGACCAGGAATAGAACCAGCAACCTCTCCATGCACGAGAAGATGCCCACCCACTGAGCCACACCAGCCAGGGCAGAAAAAACGTTTGTACTTCTTTTTTCCTTTAGCTAGGTAACATTTTTAAAATTTTAACTTCATTTTATTTTTCACACCACCATTTATCCCCTCTGTGCCCTCTACTACCTCCATCTACCCCCACCCCGACCCCTCACCATCACCACACTGTTGTCCATGTCCAGGAGTTCTCTCTTTTTTAAAAAAATTTTAGTTCAATCTCTCCACCACCCCAACCCCAACACACACCTCTCACCAGAACTGTCTGCCTGCTCTCTACTTACGAGTTTGTCTCTACTTTACTTGGTAGTTCAGTTTGTTCATTAAATTCCACACCAAAAATAAATAAATAAATTCAATTAAAAAATGGACAAAAGACCTGAATAGACACTTCTCCAAAGAGTACATACAGTAGATGAGTGGATTAAAAAAAGCAGTGGTACATTTACACAATGGAAGATACATACTTAAAAAGGAAGATTTTATGGAGAACATTATGCTAAGTGAAATAAGCCAGTAAGAGAAAGACAAGTACCATATGATTCCACTCATATGTGGAATTTAATAAAAGTTTGTACTTCTTAATCCTCTTCCCCTTTTCCACTCATCCCCCTACCCACCCCTTTGGCAACCATTAGTTTCTTCTCCGTATCTATGAGTTTGTTTCATTTTGTTTGCTTCTGGTTTTTGTTTTAGATTCCACATATAAGTGAAACCATATGGTATTTGTCTTTCTCGGTGACTTACATCTATATTTTTTTCTTTTAAAAAAAGTAACTGGAGCAAAAAGCAAGATGGTACGACATGACAAAACTAAGCTGTGAGCACATGATATTCTTTGTACTGTTCTGAATGCTTGAAAGATTTCATAACAATAATTTTTCAAATTCCAGCAGTACTTATCCAGCATTATTTTGATGGCATGAACATTCCAGATAGTTGGGCAACTGTAAAACAGGAGGAAGAGGGATATTTAGAGCTGGAGTCTTTCCAAGACTCTGGGCTAGGAAATGAAGATGCATCACTGTGAGATGTATACAGGAGGCATCAACTGTTTCCTTCAAGTTAGCCTGCTAGGGTGACCAGCACAACATAAGGAATTCCTCTGGGAGCCCCTACCCACCCCCATCTATGCACCTCTTTCAAGGCTGCATCCTGACCTCTCCCTCTAATTGTGACCTCTTTTCTACACAGCGGGGAGAGTCAGCTGGGATTCCTAACTGATTCAAAGAAATACTCTAAGCAGAGCTGTTACTTATTCTTTCTCTGATCACTTCCTGCAGAGATAATTAAGTATTTTAATTAAAAATGAGAAAAATCAAATTTCATTCCCTCACTGCTCCTACTACAGAGCAGAAAAGTATTGGCAAGAATGTCAAGAAAGAACCATAAGCAAAAATACATACATACATACATACTTAGCACCAATGACTCACTAAGTGAAGGTAGGAAGGTGGTAAAGTGAGCTTTATTATTTTTTAATGTTTTTTTATTAATTTTGAGAGAGAGAAACAATGTGATTGCTGCCTCCTGTACGTCTCCTACTGAGCCCACAGCCTGGGCATGTGCCCTGACAAGGAATCAAATCAGCAACTTTTCGGTGCATGAGACGATGCCCAGCCAACTGGGCCACACAGGCCAGGGCGGTGAAGTGAGCTTTAGAGTCAGACAACCTGGGCTTGCATATCCAGCTCTTACACTTGTTTCTCAATTTACCTGACATATCCTCTCTGATGCTCATTTTCTGTACTATCGAGTAACAACAATAATCCCTACCTCACAGGGTTAATGGGAAAATAAGATTATGTATGCAAATCACTGGCACATAATACATTAATAGTCATAATAGTAATTCTTATCAATAACCATGGATTGGACTACATTGTATTTAACCTTTGCTTCTACTAGGATGTAAGCTCCATGATAACAGGGAAGTAAGTGTGTTTTGTCTGTTTTGTTCACTGATGTAAACTCCGACACCTAGAACATTGGCCCAATCTAAGCACTCAATGTTTGTTGACTGAACGAATGTGAATCTTAGTATTTGGCAAATAGTAGGCATTTAACAATTACTATTTATGGAGAGCTTACTCTGTGCTGGGCATTACACATTTTGCATCTCATTTAATTCTTACACTAGCAATATATTATACTACTCATTTCTGGGCATGATACATTTTGTATCTCCTTTAACCCTTACAAAAATAATGTATTATCCTATTCATTTTATAAATGAGGAAACTGCGGCCCAGAGAAATTCACCTACTTCCCCAAGCTCACAGAGTTAGATGGGAGAGCCAGAATTTGAATCCAGTTTGACACTTTTCAGATATTTGTTAAATCAATTAATAAGTAATGGCTCAGAATTAACTTGACGATTTGGTGAATGCTCACAGTAGTTAAGAGTGACGAGTTACCCTGGGTGGCCAGGTCAACTATTACTAGTATTAATTAAACAATAAATGAATTACTGTTAATTTAGTACTTATATGTATCTATGGCTTTGTAGCAGAGATCGGCCATGTTCCAGTGCACTGACATTTTCAGTACATCTGCTGGGGTAGAAATGAGCGGGGAGCTCCCCACAGTTTACAGAGAGCGTTACAGAGCAAAAAGCTGAAGAGTAAATGTCGCAAGGTGACAAAGAGAATTAGTGAGTAAACTAGAACTAAAACCCAGTCACCTGCTCTCTTCTAGCAAGACTCCAGCTTAATGTAGCTACGAATTTGGAATCTGCCACAGAGAGGAAAAGTGGTACCAAGGCAAGAAAGTAAAAGCAATGTTGCCCTTCGGGCCCCTATTAGGCATTTTAACAGTTACTATGTATGGAGAACTCAACTATTAACATATTCATTTACAATCAAATACTTGTGAGGAAAAAGTCATATAAAATAATGACATTAATGGAAACCATTTTGTTTGGAGTTTTTTAATTTAAAAATAACTTTATGGAAGTTTATTGCAGAAAAGTTGTAAACACGGGTGAGGAAAACTTAATTTCATTACCACCGTATAATATACAGTCTGTGTACTAGTATATCCTCCTAGTCATTTGTGTATATTTTTATTTTTTTAATAAGGGATAAAACTGTACACATCTTATAACTTAAGCTTTCCAATTAATAAATTGTAACCATCTTCATATGTCAGTAAACACATTATTTTAAACTGAGGAATTCCATTGTGTTTATTATATGTTAGGTCCCCATGGTTGAAAAATCAAGTTGTTCCTAATTCTTTCCCATTATAAACAAGGCTGAGATGAACATGTTAGAGCTAACTCTTTTTGCCTGTGTTCAATTATTTCCATAGGATAGATTTCCAGAAGTAGACTTGCTAGGTCAAAGGGTTGCATTTGGAATTTTTTAATTTAAGCACAAACATCTGTTTCAAATATATTTTTAACTTGTCTTTCTAGTTTCTTTTTTAGAAACAAAAACTATCATAAATGCACGGCAAGCCCCAATGGAGATTGGTTGATTGAGCATCTCCTTACATATTCCCTTTCTCTCTCCTCTCAGGAAAACAACATCCCCAAGTTAAGAAGAAGGAAGGAGAAACGACGAAAACAAAACAATAATGTTGACCCCGAGTGAGAAAGACTGGTTGGCACCACTCACATTCAGGGACATAAAATTCCATCATCAGAGGCATACACAGAACATTGCATTAGGCACCGTGATAGGATTTCAAAGAAATTAGATATGTAGGTCTAGTCCTAGCCCTAGAGAAGCTTAAAGTTTAGTTCTAAAGCAAAAACATTAACTCCTTGACAAGACTCAGAAACATATAACAAGTCCACATGCAAGAGGTAAAGGGTAGGTAACTCAATTAACTGAAATAATCAGGTAAAGCAAGGGATCATAATGAAAAGGTACATTGAACATTTCACTATAAATTAATGCTTGAAGAACACTTATATACAATCTCTGAATTTTCAAGGAATTTCCTTTTAGAATAGGTCCATTATTGAAGTCTTCTAATGCTTTGGTCAACCAGTTCCATTTGGGGGTTCCTTAAAATGCTTTTTAAATTTTTTAATAAATTAAAATTCATAAATAAAATTTTAAAAAATTAACTAAAAATTGCCTCCAGTATTTACTTTCTCACCATACCCAATTCTATTTTAATTGGTTTTAGAAAGTCACTCTTACCCAGTCTATTCCAAACATCAACATGGTTTTCAGGGAAGCAAATCTCTTTCCCAGCTCCTAGCTCATAATGGACATCCATCAGTGAGCCTCCCAGAGGAATGGAGAGCAGTTCACACAAAGAGTTAAACAGAGGAGTCTGCTATTTCTCTTACACAACATGAGTGTGTGCCTCAGATCAAATCCAGATGGCATCTCCTCAGTAATTACCCTTCTGAGGTGAAATGGTGGAACAACTAAATCAAATGTGTAACTTCCAGTTTTTCGTGGTGGTGTTAGCGGGCCAACAACATAGGATGTCAACCCAACCTGACCCGATCCGTGAGGACAGACTCTATGGGATACTTTAGACATCCCTAGACCAGCCAGTAAATTTTCATCCTAAGAAACTGATAGAACCTATTGACAGGTAGAGCATCTGGAAGTACATTTTAAGAAGGAAAACATGTGCCCAGCCAGTGTGGCTCAGTGGTTGAGCATCGACCTATCAACCAAGAGGCCATGGTTCGATTCCTGGTCAGAGCACATGCCCAGGTGGCAGGCTTGATCCCCGGTGAGGGGTGTGTAGGAGGCAGCTGATCAATGATTCTCTCTCAGCAATGATGTTTTTCTTCTCCCTCTCCTTCCCAAAATCAATAAAAACACATAAAATATATTTTTAAGGTAAAACATGTGAGCTATAGGCATAAGATTCCTTTGTGATAATATAAAAATCATACTACACTAGTCTGATAAAAGCACTGATATCATAAGCTGCTCTGGACTGAAAGTCATGACCTCTGAGTTCTAGTCCAATTATGTAAATAGCTCTGTGGTTTGTACAAGATACTGAGCCACTCTGAGCTCCCCCTTCCTAATCTGTTAAATGAAGTGAATTAGTGCTAGATGATTACTAAGATCCTCTTCAATTCTAAAACGTAACTATTCTTTAAGGAGGACCAATAAGCATATAAAAAAGAGAAGCAATAGGCATTAAACTTTTAGATTTTCCAGTAGCAAATCGAATCTATCCAGATTCTAATATCTAGAAGAGAATGGGAAAATCACCCAGCACAATCACATCTCATTTTATTTTACAAGTCGACAAATATTCATTGAGTGTCTACTCTGTAATGCTGGGGATATTTCACAAAACAAAGGAAATGCCTGCCTTCACAGACCTTATTAAATTTAATAAGCAATTACAATAAAGTGTGCTAAGTGCTAAGATGGAAAAGAAGGATGCTCTAACAGGAAGAGTATGTACATAACGCATTATGGAAGGCTCTTCTCAATACAGTCATGGCTTATGTTGAGACCTGAAAGGACACGAAGTAGTTACTTAGGAAAGGGGTCCAGAGGGAAGTGGTGCAGGAGGAGGGAGCACCACGTGAAAAGGTGTGGAGCTGGGAGAGAGCTGGCTAGCCTGGCACCTGTGGCTGAACTGTCCAGAACAAGGGATGAAGTGAGAAGTGAAAAGAGAGGCAGTTGCTGTGTCACTCAAAGCCTTCAATAAGAACATAAGAAGTTTTGCTTCAGGCTTTCTAGCAAAGGTTTGTGTAGGCAAGTGATGGGATCAGATAAACATTTCCAAAAAGATTACCCTGGCTGTGCTGTGAAGAACAGATTGTAGGGCAGCAAAACCCAGAGCAGGAAAGCACTGGGAGGCTATTACAGGAATCTAGACAAAAAGACAGTGACCTGAACTTGAATATGAACAGCAGGTATGAAGAGATATTTAGAAGCTAAGCCCAGCCGGTGTGGCTCAGTGGCTGAGTGTTGACCTATGAACCAAGAGGTCACAATTCAATTCCTGGGCAGGGCAGGGCACATGGGCATGCCCAGTAGGGGGCATGCAGCCAATCAATGATTCTCTCTCATCATTGGTGTTTTTCTCTTTCTCCTCATCTCCCTTCCTCTCTGAAATCAATAAAAATATATTTTTTAAAAACTTGGCAATTAAGCAGTTGGGGAAAGGGGGTGAGGAATTAAAAATGATTCCTAACCCTGACTGGTTTGGCTCAGTGGATAGAGTGTCAGCCTGCGGACTGAGGGGTCCCAGGTTCAATTCCGGTCGGGGGCATGTACCTTGGTTGCAGGCACATTCCCGGTGGGAGGTGTGCAGGAGGCTGCTGATCGATATTTCTCTCTCATCGAGTTTCTGGCTGTCTGTCCTTCTCCCTTCCTCTCAGTAAAAAAATCAATAAAATATATATATATTTTAAAATGATTCCTAGACATCCAGCTTAAGAAATTGGGTAGAAAATTTTCCATTGTGTTTGCTAAGAGGATTGGATATAAACCCACAGTTGCTGGGAGGCGTTCTGCCTTCATTTGGAAAGAAGCTGCCTGAGAATGAAGCCACACAGAGGAAAACAAAGCAAAGAGACAGGGGTGAAGCTGTTTGTGACACCCTTATTTCACGTCTTGAGACCAGCTGTCCCTGATCTATCCCTGGACTTTTCAGGCACATGAATCATCCATTTTCTTAGTTGTGGTTTTTGGTGCTGGTGGTTTGGTGAGTTGGTTGTTTAGTTCACTTTGAGTTGGGGTTCTGTCACTTGGAACCAGGAGAGTTATGGGAAGAGTGGGGACAGTGACAGCAGAAAGCCCAGGGTAGAACTACCACTGAAGACATGACACTGAGGAAGATGAGCCCAAGGAGAAAGCAAGAGGAGAAGCCCAGGTAAGTACAATGCCAAAGAGAGGCATGTGGTCAGTAAAGGCAGATGCTATTGAGAGACAAGACAATTACTAAGACATAAGCATTGGGTTTACCAACAAGGTAGTAGCTGGTGGCCTTCGTGAGGAAGGTTTCCATGGAGGGATGGGAGTAGAAACCCAGCTGAAGGAGGCTGAAGAGTTGAAGGAGGAAGAACAGTGAACAGAAACGGTTCTAAAGCTGTGTTGTGAAGGGGAGGGTTGCCAGAGGGAGATGTTTTCAGTTGGATAAGATAGAAGAATGTGTAAAGGCTAATTAGAAGGATGCAGGAGAGGGAATAATTACCTGAGAGAGGCCCTGAGAAGGGAGGAGGAAGAAGGTCAAGAGAACAGGTCAAGGCACAGATTGAAATGCTGGCCCTAATTCAAGGGAAGGATCCCTCTTCCATTGAAACAGGACAAAGGAAAAAGGAGGATGGCTGCAGGATTAACAAGATTTCTTAGCATAACAGCAGAAACTTCAAGGTGTTACTGCCTGACAGCCTCTATCTTCTTAAAGTAACAGGCAGGGTCATTTGCCAAGAGTGAGGAGAACATGGGAGTGGGAGTTTTAAAGAGAATGGAGGCTGTTTGAAAAATTGCTGTGGAGAACAGGAGAGAGACTAGAAAAATACAGAAGAATTGGCTGGGAACTAGGAGGGCCCACCCAGTGACAAAATCCATCCCACAATTTTACCAAAATCTTAGAAACCAAAGAAAAGATGGAATCTGTGTGTAAATATTTGATTAACCTGACACTGACTTATAAAAGCTCTCTTTTATAAATGAAAAGTGTTAGTACATGTTCATATTTTTCATTACTGATCTAAAAGGGGAACTTCTCAGTATACTGATGGGACACTCAAAGTTTCTGCACAGCAAACTGCCAACCTGATGAAGATAAGCCACAAATGGTGTGGCAGAGCCCAACATGGCCGATGAAACTCAGCAGGCTAGCATGTAATCATGAATCTGGGTTTTAACAAACAAAACAAGACTCAAACTGTCACTTTGAGATCTCAGTGGTCATCCAATTCAGAGATCAAAGTTACCAGCAACAAAACCTTAAGAGCAGATACAGCCCTCGGGTTGAGCAAATACCAAACACCAAGAGGCTACTAGATAAGGTCCTTCTCAGTGTCAAGACTCTCAAGTTTTCATCGAGAGTGATAAGAGTTCATGTGAGACATTTGCACTTGAAAGATCTCATCTACTGGCCACGAGTCATGAATATAAGGTGGGGCAAAAGTAGATTTACAGTTGTTCGTATGGCAAATACAATAGCTAATTAATAAATAATACAAGAATAAACCATGTTTCAAGTACTCACAACTGTAAACCTACTTTTGCCCCATTCTGTATTTTCAAGTTCTATCCTTACATTTCGTTTCAACAACAACAAAGTGTTTGGACCATATTGTCTCGGCATTTCCTAAAATGTCTTCTCTGAATTGCAATGTATTTTTTTTTAAATCTTCATTGTTGAAAATATTACATATGTCCCCTACTTCCTCTCATTGAGCTCTTCTAGCCCACCCCTGCCCTGTACCCCAGGCTTTCAGCACCCTATTGTCTGTGTCCATGGGTTATGCATATGTGCATACAAGTTCTTTGGTTGATCTCTTCCCACCCATCCACCCTCCCCGCCTTCCCTCTGGGATTTCACAGTCTGTTCCATGCTTCTATGACTCTGGAGTTTTATGATATCTACTTCAGAGAAGCATGACATGAATACTGGGAATAGTGTCATCTTTTAGAGAATATTTCCTATTGAATTATCCAACATTTTTCATAAGGGAAAAACAAACAAAATAAGAAACCCAGGCAGGAACTTTGCCATCCTAGGCCTTCCTTGCATGGGTTTTTATTTATCTGCCCCACTTCTCACCTATCATTTCCAGGTTCTTGAGCTAGAAAGTTCATCACTCCTGGCCCTGCAGGTACTCTGATTCTCTTTTTCAGTCTTCACACATTTAGGAAACCATGTCCCAAAAGCGAGGGGATGTGCTAAGTAAGATTACATCATCCCTAACCTTGAAGGAGTCAACAATGGATGCCAGTAGAGTGACAGGTGCTGTGATAGCAAGTAGAGGAGCAAAGATGTTGATAGGATCATCCCTTCCAGGAAAGCCTCACTGAGGAGCTGACATTTCAGCAGTCCTGAAGAAGGAGGATTTCTCCAGGCAGGGGAGATGTGTAATGCGGAGGCTAACACCAACAGTCGTTAGCATAAATGCAAAAAGACTCATTGGAAGGCCAATAGACTTTGATATTCAGCAGGGCTGAAAACCAGCATAATATTGCCCTGCTGTGGGCTCAATGGCTGAAGGCAATTCCCTAACCTGATCATCCTTTTACTGTTTACCAAACTTTACCTCTGACATGCCTGTATGCATTCCTAAAGGGCAAATGTGTATTCAAGTGAATAAAAGCTTATGGGACCCAGAAGTCAGTGAGTCTCTCCACTAGAGAAAGGTTTCCACCTGGCCCCCCATGCCTTCTAAATTCATATTTCTTGTCTAGTGCATTCATTTGTGCGAGGCCCCTTCTCCAGATCCTGGATCCTCGCTGCAAAAGGATGTTTGGAAGAGAATTTTTTGCTAAAACACAAAAGGAAAAGTAAACAAATACAAATAAAAAGCAAACATACAAAGGTATAAAAAGAACAACTTGCAAGCCTCATTCTAGATGAAAATGGACACCGTTGTTCATGGTGTCCAGAAACTGTTAATGTGGCTGCATTGAGAACACAGGTTATTTCTATCACAGTAACTTTATTGTAGTGGTGACAATGAGATCTGTAACATAAAAACAAACAAACAAAAAAACCAAACTCACAGAGACCAGATTTCTGAGCCTGCTTCTTCAATAAGTTCTAGTCCCAGATTTGCTGAGCTCAAAGAGTTTGTAAATAGATGGTCCAGCCCATGCCCTCTCTCGCTCCTCAACCTGTGTGTGTTAGCCCTGAGATAGCCTACCACATCTTTTGTCCATGGGCCCAAAACTGAGGCCCATGGGAATTTTGCTCCTTGTGGATCCCATCTCTATAACTCACCTCTGGGCCTTCTTGCTTACACTGAGGTTGGCTTAGTTTGTGCTCTGCAGCTGCCCTGAGCCCTGGAGGTCTATTCTAGATCAGAGGTCAGAAAACACTTTCTATAAAGAGCCACACAGTCAATATGTTAGGCTTTGCGGGCCTATTTCTGACACAACTATTCAACTCTGCTGTTGTATCAAGAAAGTAGCCACAGACAATATGTGAACAAAAGGATATGGCTGTGTTCCAATAAAACTTATGGACACTGAAATTCAGATTTTATATAATTTTCTTTTTTAATTTATTAATTTGAGAGAGAGAGAGAGAGAGAGAGAGAGAGAGAAGGAGTGAGAGAGAAACAATGATTTGTTGTTCCACTTATTTATGCATTCATTGGTTATTTCTTGTATGTGCCCTGGCCGGGGATTGAACTTGCAACCTTAGTGTATTGGGGTTGACTCTTTTACCAATTGAGCTACCAGGCCTGGGTTTATATCATTGTCATATGTCATGAAATACTATTCTTCCTTTTATTTTTCAACCATTTAAATATGTAAAAACCATTCTTACCTCAACAACTATATACAAACAGTGGGCCAGATGTTTCCAGTGACCTAGAGTTTGACAACTCCTGTTCTAGACACTAATCCCCAGGGCAAAGATGGCCTCTTCCCCTTTTACCTGATCAACTCATTATTATAACTGATACAAGTAATACCAATCTATACCATGTGATGAGCATCTACTAGGTGCCAGGTGGTATGTAGCACAGAGAGCTGCTTTGAAGAATAAATGAAATAATGCACGTAAAGCACTTAACATAATGCTTCATCTGAGTTAAGCATCATTGATTGTTAGCTACTATTACTTTTTTTATTGTTTATATATCTTATCTCTGATCAGTAAAATGACTCATACAAGGTAGATATTAACATCCTATTGAGGATCATAAAAATGAAGTCATTTGTGAAATCACATGCCTATTAAGTAGCAGAGCCAGGAGTAGAACCAGATTTATCTGACTTCAAAGTCTGTGACCTTCCCACTGCAGCACAACCTGTTTATCTGCAGCACATTCACAGGCTGCTGGTGAACTGCTGACCTACCCAGCAGCAGCAGGCATTTATGCCCCTAGCGCCTGCCATCTTGTGACAAGAGTAGCACAGGGCTTATTCTATTCTTGCTTCAAAGCTTAAGTGCCTGTTGGACCACTTAGTTCTTGTTTCCTGCCAAGGGATCCTCTCGCCCCATGAGAACAGTTAAGATGACGGAGCTCAATAGGCAATTAGACCTTTTCCCGCTCGGCTATCCTATTCTGCCCCCGTTTCCAGGTTCTTCTGACTCATACTTAGGTAACTTCCTGCAAGTGACACTCCCAGAATCCTACCCCTGCAGCATTCTAACAGAAAAATACTTTACACGTTCGTGATAACTGCAGATACTTTCTGCCAGAGGTAAGAAGAGTGCTGTTGCATAAAAACCATTCATCTGCGTGACATTTTTAGAGTTGTCCATAAAACGTTACTAAAGATATTATACATAGCTTCAAAATTATATTCAAGGGAGCCCATGTGATAAATCCTTCCTTGAATTTAGATCCAGAAAAAAAAAAGTGTCTCTATAATTGAATCTGTATATTTTATCTCGTCAGAAAAGAAAACCTGTTTCCTTTTATATCGTGGCTTCCAAGAAATCTAAAGCTAAATTCCATGCCAAAACGTCTCATCTCAGCTGCCTGATAGGATCTATTTCTACTTCACTGCTATGACCACTTCTATGTTTTATGATTTTAAAACTAACTAGAATATATTGTGTGTGTCTCCTATATGCCACACATTGTGCCTTCCCTGCTGCGCCTCTCCTTAAATGGTTTCAAATGGTGCTTGTTTTACTAAACTAGTGCCTTATTTTGCAAGTTTTGTTTTACCTTGCATCCCACACCTCAGGTCTCCTGGAAGCAGCAGGAGATACTGGATTTTTTTAAAAAGGGGCTTGCCCTGGTCTGGTGGTTCAGTTGGTTGGAGCATCATCTCATACACCAAAAGGTTGGGGGTTCAATCCTGGTTGGGGTGCATACGGCAGGCAACGGACTGATGTTTCTCTCTCATATCAAAGTCTCTCTCTCTCTCTCTCTCTCTCTCTCTCTCTCTCCCCACTCCTCGGGTGAGAATTTTAAAAGTGTGTGCAGTGGGCGGGGGGGGGGGGGG
>NW_006299263.1:605942-627282 GCF_000327345.1 Myotis davidii | reverse complement strand
GTGGCTCTATTCACAATTTGCACATAGTTGTAAAGAGCCAACTTGGCTTTCTCCTTAGAGGCCACAAGATGGGGATGTCAATCCACAAAAATCAGGGTTTTCCCCACACTGCACTGTCTTCTATATCTCTTCCCCTTTCTTTGCACCTTTCTCCATGCAGGCATTAGGAACGCCAGGCAGTCCCCACCTTTGGTCTGTGCCAAGGGTGAGTTACATGAGCAGGACTCCAAGCCTTCTGCACCTGTAGCCCTAGACATGGTCCTAATGAGAATCCTTCAGCTCTGGGTGGCTTCCTCATTGGAATCACAACTCCCTTCAGCATTTGACACCCTGCCACTTGACCTCATTATCAGCTCCCCTCCGACTCTACCTGTTCCCCTAACACCTTTCCAGGAGACATAACTGAGAGTTGATGTCCAAGGGTGACTGGCAGAGCGGCTAGAGTAAGGCTGGCAGACAGCTGTTTCTAGACAGAAACACTGGAAACTGGAGAGGATACTTGGTACAACACGGTCCCTCGAATATCTGAGAATGAATGGATGAATGAACTAACTCTAACTCATCACCACTTTCCCCTAAATACCTAGACAAAGCCAGCAACCAGCCACTGAATTCTAAGCACTCAAATTTCTTCAGTAATGGTTATGCCTATGAATCTGCTGTATCCAGGCTGATAAAGACGGAAAGCTTGGTTTCTCTTTCTGCTTAAATAAGAAAACCACCTCTGTCTGTCGGCCCAAAGTTTTTGCTTTGAACTCTCCCTTTGCCTGAATTTACTCCGTGACTGTGGGAAAATTGCTCGATAACCCTGGGCCTCACTGTTTTCCTCTGTAACACTGGAGACGTCACTAAATGGTGTCTCCGGTACCTTCCAGCCTGACACGTCTGCGACCTGTCTTGAGGCATCCAGCTAGCATCCTTTTCTTGGGCGGGTTTCATGAGATGTCTGTTTCACTTTTGGAGTGAATTATGGGGCACAGCTACAGTGTTTGGCCCGGTTCAAGCCTTGGACTGAGGAGAGGCACAGTCCTCGCATTGCCATGTGCAAGTCCCAGCTTGGAGGGCAGAGCCTTCCCAGCACAATTATAGCCAACAGCTATAGTTGTGAGCGTGGGCCTATGGTCCGGACACGTGGCCCCACGTGCCTGTGTGATAGAGTTCAGGTGCGTGTAGTTGAGTAGAATTGAAACCAATGAGAATGTTGTAAACATCTTGATCACGTCCTTACTTTGCCTCGTGGCATCTACTATAAAATAAAGACACAGCTTGTGGGCACCCTCCATCAGAGCAGCGTTCCACTGAGACCCAGCTTTCATTATCTTGTCTATCCTTTCTAAGCCTTTCATCGCCCCCCACTCAGGGTCACTGAACCAGGCTGAGCTGGCATGAGTATGCCTTGGCCGTGCCGGCTCCCCATAGTGAATTTCCTGGTCTTCCTGCTCACTAATTTATCACATGCCCCTGGACTTAGGTCATCTGTTCATATCATAAAGTTTACAATTTTAACCATTTCTAAATGTACAGTTCAGAGGTATTAAGTACATAAGCATTATTGTACAAAAATCACCACCATCCATCTCCGTATCTCTTTTCATCTTTCCAAACTGAAACTCTCTCCCCATTAAACAGCAACTTCCCATTCCCCTCGCCTCCTGGCCTCTGGCAACCACCATTCTACTCTTCATTTCTATGAATGTGACCAAAAGTGGAATTGTACAGTGTGTCCTTTTGTGACTGGCTGATTTCACTCAGCAGAATGTCCTCCAAGTTCATCTGTTGTAGCAGATGTCAAGATTTCCTTCCTTTTTACGGCTGAATAATAGTTCATTGTATGGATATACCACATCTTGTTTACCCATTCCTCCACTGATGGACACCTGAGTTCTTTCCACCTTTTGAGTATTGTGAATAATGCTGCCATGGACATCCGTGTACAGATATGCTTGAGATCCTGCTTTTACTTCTTCGGAGTATAGACCCAGAAGTGCAATTGCTGGATCACATAGGAATTCTATGGTCACTATTTTGAGGAACCACCCCACTGTTCTGTTCCATGGGACTCTTGCAGAGATGGAAGTGTTTCCTGGGCACTGCGGTCTTACTGCCATGCTGACCCCTGAGAGGTGTTTTCAGGGTATAGGGTTGCCTGGAAGGGTTGTCTTGCCTCATTCTTTAGAGGAGCAGGACCCTCCTGCTATTCAAAATGAGTCCTGCACTAGACACTGGACCTAGGGCTGCTCCTTACCCTGCCTCAGTATGCACGTCTGTAAAGTGGGCTAATAATACCTAATTTATAGTGCTTTTTATAAAGGTCAGGGATGATGAACACAAAGCACTGAGGTAAGCTTACAAAATTAAGATGTGAATATTAACCTGTTCCCTGCAAAGAACCGTTATGAAAACCAAATGAAATAATTATGAGAAAGTGGAAACTGGTCATGCATTCTGTAAATGCTAAGCCTTCATAATTTCTTTCCTAATCACTGCTGCCGCCTCCTAACAGTTCTTTCTGTCACCTAGCCTCTTAAGTCTATCCTTCACTCAGGCTTCAGGGTGAGCTACCTAAAGCAGTTCTATCCTGTCACTCTCCCACTAAGTGTTCAGTGGCTCCCCTCACCCTTCCCAGGCCTTCTGTGATCTGACTCCTAACTCTCTCTTTAATCTTATTTCTTATCTTTCCAGGCCTCATCTCTTGCCACTTTAGCTCCATGATTTTGTGAATGTGATAATTAATGTTATAATTAGTATCATAATATAATAAGCAGCTTTTTAAATACTGGCACCTTAAAGATGGAAGCCAAAGGGGAAATATTTCTAGGTACTTTATTCCTTTCTTCCTCCAAAATAAGTTGTGTGTTTTTCATTTGAGCTCCTCATGTATTCACAGTTCTTCTGAGAAATCCTGAGAAATATCCTAGGACCCTAGTTGTATGGTTCGGATGACACAGCCCCCAATCAGAAATCATACCCATGGCTATTTTTCATGAGGAGTGGGCTAACGCACTGAGTCCAGTCTTGCACTCGGTAGGTATCTGCTCAAGCAATGAGTAAACTGAGTTGCTTGTTTGTGCTAACTCCTGTGAACTCCAGTCTGTGGCTAGAGGTCAACTGTTATTGTTTTTTAGTTTACCTGTTTCAGCAGCAAGAGCTGTGCCAGCTGTGCCTTTTTTGAAATAATAAAGGAAATGGAAGGTTGTAAAAGCAATGGGCCAACAGTTTAAATTAATCCAACGTCACAGAACCTGGCTGGAGACCCTGACAAGAGGAACCTGGCTATGCTGATCAACTGAACGCTGCCTCCGTGTCATTCCTTCTTCGCTGACTCCGTCCACACCTTTGGGGACCCCAGCACCACAGACAAAGGTCCAGGAACAGACTGAAGAGCCTCTGAAATGAGGCCACTTGGAGTAAGGAGGCACCAGTCGTTCTGCCCTAAAATCACCTACTATGAGGAGGTGCCAACATGAGGAGAAGAGTTTTATAAAGCAGAGTCAAAATGAGGTATGTGCATGTATGTGTTTGTATGTGTGTCTCTGTATGTGGGTGCACACAAATATGTGCTGCTAAACTTCTACCCTTAAAATTAAAGCTCATTTGGCTCAGTGAAACAAATCTATTGAGCTTCCAGTTACTACCTGGAAATGTTTAAGAATTACTGATCAGATTAGTGTCCACCTAGGAACCAGTAGATCACGGTTCGATTCTCAGTCAGGGCACCTGCCTGGGTTGTGGGCTTGATCGCCAGTGTGGGGCATGCAGGAGGTAGCCGATCAATGATTCTCTCATCATTTATGTTTCTATCTCTCTCTCCCTCTCCCTTCCTCTCTAAAATCAATATATATATATTTTAAAAAAAATTAATCCAACGTGCATGGTATTTACAGTTAATGTGGGAAACACCTGATCCACTTATTTTTAGGGAGCCCATGAATTTGTCTATACCAGTGGTTCTCAACCTTGGCTGCACATTAGAATCACCTGGGAATCTTTTTAAAATCCTGATTTCTGGGCCTCATCCTCCGGAAATTGTTCCTTTATTACTAATGTTGTGGCCTCAACCCATAACAAAGAAACAGAATTTTCTGGTCTATACATTCCTTTATATGGGTGTCAGTGTCTTTCCACATGAATCTCTTGAGGCTATGGGCTTACTGATGCTTGCAATCTACTAGGCAATGTTATCTTTAACATGTTCTTAAACTGTTTCTTTTAAGCTTCAAACAGCGCCCTCTAGTTCTTATGGATGTGTTTTTTTCTATTCATGAATTATTAGATTTTAGTTTTATCCTTTTCATTTATCTCCACTAACTGAGGATGTCTACTAGATAAGACAATGTTTTAAGTATTTTTTTAATTGATTTCAGAGAGGGAGAGGAGAGAAATAGAAACATCAATAATGAGAGGGAATCACTGATGTCTCCTGCACACCCCTCACTGACCACGGAATCAAACCGTGACCTCCTGGTTCATAGGTTGACGCTCAACCACTGAGCAATGCTGGCCAGGCAAAAAATTTTTTCTTGCTTTTAATCTTTTAAAGGTTTAGCTTTTTTACTCACAAATACACAATGCATTTAAATAAATATTAAATGTCAGATGTGGAAAATATTTTCCAAATAGAAAATATTATACATAATAAGCAATTCATAATTTCATATTTTGTTAGAGAACTGACACTTCTGAATGAAAGTACCCAGAGATGGAGTTAAGGACCATTAAGAGCCCTAGCTGTTTTGGCTCACTGGATAGAGCGTCAGCCTGGGGACTGAAGGGTCCCAGGTTCAATTCCGGTCAAGGGCATGTACCTTGGTTGTAGGCACATCAGGCAGCTGATTGATGCTTCTCTCTCATCAATGTTTCTAACTCTCTATCCCTCTCCTTTCCTCTCTGTAAAAAAATCAATAAGATATATATATTTTAAAAAAGGACCATTAAGAAATTCTACTTGACAAAGATTTGGAATCCTAATACGTAACTCCTAGATTCTTTCCTTGGGAATACGTGAGGTGATAATCCCCACTTTAAAATAATTTGAAAGAATTTTCTTATATTTGATTGCTATCTCAAGTCAAGAGGTGTGTCCAGCATTTTACATTTGAAAGGAACAATAAAGATGATTTAATCCAACCTCTTCTTAACAGTAGAAATGTTTTTGCAAGCAGGCTTGCCTGATTTCCCGTCTTCTGCCTTTTAACTACAGCTAATTTATTCATCAGAATCATGTTCACCTGACGAATTTATCAGGTAGTGTTCCTAATTATAACCTTTATCACTAAACAATAAGAGAAACTGCTTAGATTTCACATGTAAAATCCATCGATATGAATATACTGAAATGAATATCTATAGGGTGAGGGTTTTAAAGAAAAATGTACCTTTAAAAATATAACTTCTTCTACATTGGGATAGAGATCGGAGTAGTCCTCTCTTCTGAGCTTTTGGAAGCGGGTAAAGGTGGCGTCACCTTAGACCTGCAGCCTGGAGCTTCCCGGTAGGGATTACTGCATATCGGCATTACCACCGAGGGGTGCGGATCGGCATTATCACCGAGGGGTACCAGGGGAACAGGAAGCGAGGCCGAACCGAGGGAGCCAGGCAGTGCGCCCAAAACAAGCTGCGGAGGACAGACACCCGCGACCTCAGCTCTCCCGGCTGCCCCAGATTCCAGGGCTCCCGTCTGCCAAACTTTTTGAAAAGTTCTAAGTGTGGAACCCCCAAACTAGAGTCAGCTGAGCTGGGAGGGGCTCCGGAGGGTGGCAGCAAGGGATTTTGGTAAGCAGCGTCCTGGAGAGGGGTCCTGGGGACGGCGTGTTTGGGTCCATGAGAACTTGAGAGCACCCACCAGCTTGAATCTCAGGACGGCCTCCACCTGATAGGGTGGCGCGGGCGGGACTCGCGCCAGGCGCCACTCACTCAAGTCCCTGAAACAGCTGGGCTCAGACCCTCGCTCCCAGGGCGACATGGATTCCGACCGACCTCTGATTTCCCGAGTCCTCACAGCCCAGCCCGCACCTACACAAGTTCTCACAGGCTCACCCCACTGCGGGGCGTGCTTCCATCCACAAGCTTGAAATCACCCGGCACCAACTCCCAAACCAGGCTCCCAGAGCCCAGCAGAGGCTGGAGGAAGAAACGGGGAGAAAGGAGCGCAGACAAAAGAGTTCTAGAACAGATTCCCTCCACCAAACCTGGGTGCCCCGGCTCGAAATTTCAGCCGCTTCAGGCGTTCCCGTTTGCACAACTAGTAGGAGACTTCACGCAGCGCCCCCAACCCCACCCCCCTACCTTGTTGCGGCGCCAGGTGGCGCGGTCTCCGCTGCTGGGGAGGGCGCGAGAAAGTAATAGGAAACGAAGACAGGTACGATTAGCTGCCAAGAGCTTAACATTTCCCTCTCGGCCGCCCAGCCGCAGCTCCGTCACCGTCCGACGCGGAGACTACACAGCCCGGTGCATTGTGGGAAGCAGAGCCTAAAACTGAGCCTGCGCTGACCCCTGGTGGGCGCAGCTCCAAAGGGAGCCCTGGCCCCGCGGCGGGCGAACTTGCAGGAACCGGGAGAGGTGCCACTCAGGGGAAGGCTGACTGCCCACTCAGGGCTACTGCAGGAAGCCAGCATTTGTTGCAAAACGCTCACATCTCGGTAAGATATAAAAATAAACCAGGTGCTTTAGAAGTGCCTGGGGCCACCTCCCACATAAGTATAAAATCAAAGCAACTTTTAGACGAGGGAAAGCTTTTTAAACTAAGGGAAAAAAACTTTTAAAATTGTAAGACTGGATGATGTCAAGATTTAGGGAAAAAATCTGCACACTTAGTTTTATTTCTGGTGGAACCACAGGCTCAATTAGTTAAAAGAATAATGGATTAATATGTAACAGGAAGTACTACACTATGTAATCCAGGACTTTCTCTTCTGGGTATATACCTGAAGGAAACAGTTCAAAAGAAGTAAAAAAAAAAAGATAAATTATACAAAAATGTTCATAGTGAATAATTAGAAAATAACAAATGATTAATAATATGTGAAAGGCACAAGCATAATATGTCGCTATTTAAATAACACTATGAACATTATCACTATGTAGAAATATTTCTATCAAATAAGGTTAAATGAAAAACACAACACAAGAAAACACATAGCCAATGATTCCAAGTATGTGATAATACTGTATACGTGTTGACAAATGTAAAAAGGAAGTTTGGAGCAATGTAAATAGTTTAGAGTTTAAAGTGCCTTAAGATTATTTTACTGTGTTTTATTATTTTTTTATTTATTGTCTAAACTTTTACATATGTCTCCTTTTACCCCGATTGACCCTCCCTCCCAGCCAGTCCCACCCCTATTATTATTATTTTAAATCCTCACCCAAGGATATGTTTTTATTGATTTTTTAGAGAGAGAGAGGGAAATGAAAGAGAAGGAGAAACATTAATGCGAGAGAAAAATATTGATTGGTTGCCTCCCATACGAGATCCAGTCAGAGATGGAACCCACTACCTAGGTATATGCCCTGAACAGGAATCAAACCTTTTGGTGTACAGGACGACGGTCCAACCAACTGAGCCACCCAGGGGTGGAATTGCTGGAAGGAAATAGTGAAGTTGTAAGAGATTAAGTTGAAAGGCTTACGATTCTTTTATTTTAATTAAATAACTTTTCAAACATTTCTAAGTTGTTGGATCTATTTCTAATTTTGGATAGCATAGCGATATTTCAGTTTCCCCTCAAAGTAATAAAAAAAATTTACCTAAAAAATATTCTGCCAAAACCGGTTTGGCTCAGTGGATAGAGCATCAGCCTGCGGACTGAAGGGTCCCAGGTTCGATTCCGGTCAAGGGCATGTACCTGGCTTGTGGGCACATCCCCAGTGGGGAGTGTGCAGGAGGCAGCTGATCGATGTTTCTCTCTCATCGATGTTTCTAACTCTCTATCTCTCTCCCTTCCTCTCTGTAAAAAATCAATAAAATATATTTAAAAAAAAATATTCTAAGGTTTTAGAGACCATGACAGTTTTACTTGTCAGCAAATGCTGGTGGGGCACAAAAGAAAAGTGTGTTTATTGGACAGTGTATTTGTTTGCTAGAGCTGATGTAACAAACCGGGTAGCAAACAACAGAAATGTGTTGTCTCACAGTTCTGGAGACTGGAAGTTTGAGATCAACACGTTGACACGATTGATTCCTCTTGAGGCATGGGAAGAAAAAAATCTGTTTCAGGCTGCTCTCTTGGCTTGCAGATGGCCATTTTTATGTTCACATGGTGTTCTCCCTGTATTAGTGCCTGTGTCCAATTTCCCTCCTTTATAAGGACATCAATCATGTTGGATTAAGGGTCACCCTACTCCAGTATGACCTCATCTTAACGAATTACATCAGAAGTGACCCTCTTTCCAAATAAGGTCACATTCTGAGGCACTCAGGGGTTAGGACTTCAACCTATGAGTTTTGGAGAAGTAACAGTTCAACCCATACCCGAGAACAAGAGCTTGGGATTCAAAGTGTAATCTTATGAAAATGGCACACCACCCCTCACCACCCCCCAGTGACAAAGATAGTAATCGTGTACATTATCTAATCTCAAATGTATCAGAACACTAACAACTTAAACACAGTAAAACCAAACTGATGGACTTCTGGTCAAGATGGCGGCATATGTAAACGTGGTACTCGCTTCCTCCCACAACCACGTCAAAATGACAACTAAACTGCAGAACAACCATCATTCAGAACCGCTTGAAATCTGGCTGAATGGAAGTCCTACAACTAGGGAATTCAAGAAGCAGCCACATCGAGACTGAAGTTGAAACTGAAGCTCAGAGAAGACAGCTAACTCATCTAAGTGTTTCCAGAGGCTATGATCATGGCCTCATCAGGCCTTAATTTTTTCAAACCTTTCTCAGTTTCAATGGTGAAAATACTATCATTTTCTAAATTGTTTTTGGGTGATGTTGGATATTTCCTTATGTTTGCCAAATTGATTACAACTTCCTTCTTTCTGTCCTTGAACACCTTTCAGGCCTTTCCAGTTGAAACCAGGGATGTTAATGAGATAAGATAGCCCAGCAGCTTCCTATGAGTCAGATATCTGTGTCTACATCTGATGTGTCTGGCCTCCTGCAGGAACAACTGAACAGACATGCCTAAATACCTGGAGGCAGAGTGGCATCTTTTGCATTTAAACATGGGACACAGGCAGAGAGGATATGGGTTGAGAATTATAAGCAGGATCCCTGTCATTAGAAGGCACACAAATGCCCCCCTGCTGAAGAGGAGGGCGCTTTAGTTCAAGAGGCCGGTAAAAGCCCTCTCTGCTTGGGGTGGATGCCCTACAAGGGTGAAATCCAGTCTTCTGGAACTGAGCCAGCCTCTCCCAATTAGCCCTGCCCTGTGGGTGAGATGAGAAGCTTGAAATCTTCACTGAGCCTTACCTCCTGACTTCAGAGGTGACAGGGACCCAGAGAATCTCTGGGAGAAATGAGGCTCTCCTAACACTTCTGAAGAAACCAGAAGCCCAGTCAGCAGTGTACTGATGAAACAACCACTGGCTCTCCAGAAAGAAAAGCTCTGCTCCGAAGTATATGCCAATTTCTGTGGTGTAAATACTCCCATCATAGCTGACTTCAAACTACCACAAGAGGTCACTGGAGACAGAGTTGCGACTGCAGCACACTTCTAAGCCCAGGTAATTGCTTAACAGTCAAAGTGGGAAGGTTGTGGGCAGGAAGCCATATCTGGCAGCACCCAGTGAGAAGCAGACAGAAGGGGCATCCTGGTGGGTTAGGGGCAGACCTTCCCTCTGGATAGCAGTGGGGTGACCCAGGCAGAATCAGGGTCCGTACACAACCTCCGGGGCAGTGGAGATGGGGATCGGGCAGGAGGAAGTGAATTCTTTCAGAGGTAACAGAAGCTTTCTGCCAAACTCTTTTCTACCCAAACTCGCCCAAGGAGAAATATATCATCTGAGTTTGCCTTTATCTATTAAAGAAATTGAATCATAGTTAATAATTTGAGGAAGAAATGATATTTATTCTCTACCATCCCTTCCAGAACACAAAGGAAACACTTCCCAATTCATTCTGTGAGTGCCGCATTATCCTACTCCCCAAGTCAGCAAAGACATTTCAGGAAAGGAAAACTACAAACCAGTATCTCTCATGCATAAAAACAAAATCCTTAACAAACTATTAGCAAATTGAATCCAACAACGTTTAAATCCAACACCATGACCAAGAGGTAGTTACCTCAGGGATACACAGCTACTTCAACATTCAGAAGTCACTGTAATCCAGCATATCAACAGGCTAAAGAAGAAAAATCATAGGATCATATCAATAGATGCAGAAAAGTACTTGAGAAAATCCAACCCTCATTCATGATTTTAAAAATTCATGTTGAACCTGTTCTAAAAAATTAATAAGAGCCCTAACCGGTTTGGCTCAGTGGATAGAGCGTCGGCCTGCGGACTGAGGAGTCCTGGGTTAGATTCGGGTCAAGGGCGTGTACCTTGGTTATGGGCACATCCCCAGTAGGGGGTGTGCAGGAGGCAACTAATTGATGTTTCTCTCTCATCGATGTTTCTGGCTCTCTATCCCACTCCTTTCCTCTCTGTAAAACATTAATAAAACATTTAAAAAACTAATAAGAAAATAAATTTCACCTGGGTAAATATTTGGTCAAGAATCCTGAGAGCAGCCTCAATCGGTTTGGCTCAGTGGATAGAGCATTGGCCTTCAGACTGTAAGATCCCAGGTTCGGTTCCTGTCAAAGGGCATGTACCTTGGTTGCAGGCACATCCACAGTGGGAGGTGTGCGGGAGGCGGCTGATCGGTGTTTCTCTCTCATCAATGTTTCTACCTCTCTATCCCTCTCCTTTCCTCTCTGTAAAAAAATCAATAAAATATATTTAAAAAAAATTTTTTTTTAAAGAATCCTGAGAGCAGACTCTCCTTGCTAGAGTTTTTAAACATGTTATCAATGGACAGTGATCACAAGGGTATATAATATGAGATTAAAACCCCAAGTAACTTTTGCATTCAAGATAGGTTTTGACCACAACATCATGCCACTAGGCTGGTGCTGCTTTTCCTTTGTGCCTTCAGAATGCTCTTCTGGACCCAGGCAGGCAACGTGAATGAAGAAAGAGCCCTTTGCCCTTTGCCAAGTCTAAGGGAAGGGTGATCCTGGAATGCCAAGCCTGTGTGCTCACAATGGAGGCTGGACGATGAGGTCTGGGGTGACAGGGGCGCCTTCTGCTGCTAGAAGTGAACAGAATCCCTTCTGTATTTAATTAACCCTGCGTCTCCTTTGACATTCCTCTGGCAAGCTTCGTCTTCAAAGCATAAGGGCTTAGAAAATGAGAAGTCTTTTCCAGACATAAAGAAAGAAAAGAACAACTCAGGAGCTGTGCCCAAGGGCAACAGAAAAGCTATGACAGTATCCTTTCTGTCTTTAAGTGGCCTTTCACTTCTGGGGTCAGGGTGACAAATCCCTTTGTGCCAGACATTCCAAAAACGAGGTCATTATCCCCTCTCACCACGCAGGGGTGACTGTCACCCGCTGGCATTTCAGTACAGTATGACACAAAACTCTCGCTTAGAAAATGGAAAGATTAAACCCATTTAAGTGCACATAGAGTCCAGAATATGAGAATGAGATGAGACCATAAAAATAATTTTTTTCATGTCCCATTTCTTCAATGAAAAAAACCTGGCTCAGAGAGGTTAAAAGACAGGATAGGATCAAACAGATACAGGATAATAGGATCAAACAGATCAGAGCTTGATGCCCAAACGTGAAGAAGTCATTTTACCAATTTGAGCCCCTGTTTCTTCATCTGCAAAGTGGGGATAACATAAGCCATTTCACAGGGGTTGGTGTGGAAATTAAGATAGATAACTTGCAAAGCAAGTTCTTGCCACACAAAAGTGCTTAATAACTCTTTTCTTTTGACTTCCAGTGTCAGAGCCTACACTCAATGCCTGGATCGGGAATCCTCTTTCCTCTGGTCCAAATGACAGCCACAGATAGTGCATCTGCAGGGATCAGGTCAAATCGGAGATGAAAGGGGTCACTGGGTGTGTGCAGTGGCTCCGTGGGCTTTGTCTCTGCCTCTGCCACTGATAAGCATGAAAACTAGATCCACTTATAGTTCAATTTTTCATCTGAGAAATAGGGCAAAGATCATCAAAAACTGATCTTGTCTGGTATTCTGGAAACTCTCCCAACTGTTAAATTCAGTGAACTTTGCTTAATCGGTATTTATGTCTACATTTGCTGGGGTCAGGGTAATGAATCAAAAATCAGTGAATGTAATCCACCCGAAGTGTGTGTGTGTGTGTGTGTGTGTGTGTGTGTGTGTGTGTGTGTGTGTTAGATTGGGAATGAGGGGAGTTTAATGGGAATGGGAAGGTGTTCCTATTCTAAATGGAAAATGATCAGGGTCCTCGGGTCCCCATATTTTTAAGAAGAAAGCCAATAGGCTGAGAAAAGGTGGCTGCATGAGCGTGAGAGGTTCCAGGGATTTGGAACGAGAAAAGAATGTTGCCCTAGCGGGTTTGGCTCAGTAGATAGAGCATTGGCCTGCGGACCAAAGGGTCCTGGGTCAATTCCGGTCAAGGGCATATACCTTGATTGCAGGCTCTTCCCCGGCCTGGGTCCTGGTCAGGGTGCATTCAGGAGGCAACCAATTGATATGTTTCTCCCACATGGATATTTCTCTCTTCACACTCTCTAAAAATGGAAAAATATCCTCAGGTGAGGATTAAGAATGTTGGCAGAGGAAGACCGAGGCAATGGCAATTAACAAAGAGCATTAGGGAATTTCCCCTGTGGCTCCCCAAATGTATATTTTTCAGCCCTGAACTCTGCCCAGACCTCTATAACATTTGAAATGTTTCTGTGCCTCAGATACACCCACGGGCTCCTGCCTCAGAGCCTTTGGAAGAACCGTGTCTGCCTGGAATGTGTTGCCCTCAGATCTTTTCATGATGGGCTTCTAGAGCTCAGCTTTTTTTTTTTTTTTTTAATATATTTTTTATTTCAGAGATGAAGGGAGTGGGAGAGAGAGAGAGAAACATCAATGATGAGAGAACCATTGATTGGCTGCTTCCTGCACACCCCACATTGGAGATCAAGCCCACAACCTGGGCATGGGCCCTGACCGGGAATCGAACCGTGACCTCCTGGTTCAGAGGTTGACGCTCAACCACTGAGCCACGCCAGCTGGGCCAGAGCTCAGCTTAATGTCACCATCTCAGATGACCCTTATAAGAGGCCACCCATTCACTCACTATCATATCACCTTATTTTAATTCTCTGTGCAGCTCTTCTCACTCGTTGAAGTTTTCTTCTTTATTTCTTTAGTTACTATCTGTCCTGCTCCACTATAAGGGGAGCTCTAGGACACAGCAGGGATCTTTTCAATTTACTTTACTGTATCTTAGTGCCCAGAAACTGTTCTGGCATATAAGAGGCAATCACAAATATTTGTTGATGGAATAGAAGAGGGAATGAACTCTAAGCTACCAAACATGAACTAAAGAGCATTATTTGAGGGGAGTGTTCATTTTAATTGAATCCCCAGACTGTCTCACAGGCCGATGTTCGGAAGCTCACAGGGTAGCAGTACAGGAATGAGGAGAGAGCAGGCAAGAATCCCAATTGGCCGGGTATCTTTACCAGGAGACGTCTGGGAATGGAGTTCTCTGTGTCTTTCTGTAATGAAATGAGCTCAAGTATCTGTTCTAAGACAGTTAAATTGTGTTCCAGATGCTCTCTGCTTTGCAAGTGCTATGGTCTTTTTTATCTGAGACCATCTGGATGGGTGTGGCTGTCTCGAGCCGGGGCTCAGCAGTTGCTAAGGAGGATCAGTTAGCTGTAGCAGATGTGAACATTTGCCTTTACTTGGGCGTTCTCCTGCCCCACCCCACTCTCTGTCTACAGAAATCCTACTTGTTCATCTTTAAGGCACAGCTAAGAATGCTACAGCTTCTGAGAAACTCGTGATAGCCTCCAGTTGAGATTAGCCTATACGTTCATATATTATCTTTTTTTTAAAGAGGAGATTTTAAAAATATATACTTTTTTATTGATTTCAGAGAGGAAGGGAGGGAGAGAGAGACAGAGAGAAAGATGATGAGAGAGAATCATTGATTGGCTGCCTCCTGTACGCCTCCTACCAGGAATCGAGCCCACAACCTAGGCCTGTGCCCCAACTGGGAATCAAACAGTGACCTTCTGGTTCATATGTTGACACTCAACCACTGAACTACACCAGCTAGGCTATTTCTTCTTTTATTTACCTTATATTTATAATTACATTTATATACCTAGAGTTACCCTTAAGAATGTTAAGTTCGTTGAGGGAGGAATCTTACCATTCACTTTTTTCATCTCCTCTCAACAACTTTCACATTTATGCAGAGGAGGTGCTTGATAAGTGTTAGTGAAATGAATAAACCAATAAGAGAGGGCAGAGTTACTCCTACTCAGGTACTGGCTAAACACCAAGTTATGACTGAACAGAGAGGAGCAGGGATCTTAAACTCTGACAGTATTTACATATATTCATGTCTACCTTGTCTCCAAGGTAAACTGAAGCCTTGCTGAGATTTGCTCAGGAAACCCCTAATAGGCACCCCAAGGTCAATGATGTCCAGTCATCCTAAAGGCTGAAGATTAACAGTTGTGAGTATGCAAAACAGAGTTTATTCTTGTATTATTATTTATTAATCATTGTATTATTTTTCAGATGGGCTGTGGGTTTGATCCCCAGTCAGGGATCAGGGCCTCTGCAGGATGTCACACATTGATGTTTCTCTCTCTCTCTCTCTCTCTCTCTCTCTCTCTCTCTCTCTCTCTCCATTCCTCTCTCTCTAGAATCAATGAAAATATCCTTGGGTAAAGATTTTTAAAAAATTGTAACCTCTTTATAAAGCTTTGTCTTCTCCATTTTTATTTCTTTTGTGGTAAGTTAGAAAATATTCAATACTGAAGAGCTATCTGAAAACAGCCACCCGCATTTCCTAGACCTCAACATTCTGTAGCTAAGTCTTCATTCTCTGTGCTGGAACCCTCCTTTTTCTTCCCTTCTGTGTTTCTTTTACAATTTCCTTATATCCCTCAGCACTTCACCCTCTGGCAACTTACCAGGTCTTCTCCAAACAGATGGGAATCTCTGTGGAGGGCTCTTCTCTCTCCAAGACACTTTGGATGAAAGTAACCAGGGGTTAGTAGGTTTGGTACCTCCTAAGTCTAAACACACACACACCCTCTCCCACAGTCATTCCACTCTTGGGTACATACAGTAGAGAGATGAGTGTCTACCCAAGACATGTACAAAAATGTTCACAGCAGCTTTATTCATAACAACCAAAAGCTGGAAACAACCAAATGCCCACCAACAACAAAATGGATAAAGTGATTTATCACACAATGGAATGCTGCACAGCAAAAATAAGGAATGAATTATTCTATATATAGAACACTACACATGGATGAATCTCAAAGGCAATAATGAAAAAAGAAGCCAAACACACAAATCCCCATCTTTCTATCTATTTCTCCATATGTACAAGTCAAAGAGGCAAAGCTAATTTACAGTGACGGAGATTGGAAAAGTGGTTACCTTTGGGGAGGGGGGAATACTGACTGGGAAAGAGCATAAGGGATCCTATCTTACATGGTTTGCAATGCCCTGGCTGGTGTGCCTCAGTTGGTTGGATGTTGTCCCATGCACCGAGAGGTTGCTGGTTCAATTCCAGGCAGGGCACATGGCCAGATCGTAGTTTAGGTCCCCAATAGGGGGTGTGCAGGAGGCAGCTGATCAATGTTTGCCTCTCTACCTCTCCCTTCCTCTCTCTCTAAAGTCAGTAAAAGCATATATATACACATATATATATATACATATATAGGTTTGCAGTTACATGGTCCTGATATACATGTAAAAAGTTGTCAGGATTAATGCACTTTATGTAAGTTATACCTCAATTAAAACATCAGAAAATATATTAAAATTTAAAAAATAAAGTAACCCATGTGTTACCACAAATTCCAAAACAGGAAACAAGCTGTGCTCCCCACTACTTCCCACATTTTAATTCGTCTGCCTCCTCTGTGTCGGTGCCAGGATGGCATATGATGGTGCTGTGAGCATATGATGTGAGGAAATGTGCAAAGCAAGCAGACAGCACGGCAGATGGAGGCATGCTCACCTTGCGAGATGAAGCAGTCCAGACCTGCCTTTTGCGGCTTTCTTGGATGTGCATCTGGAAGATGATCGTATGCCCTGTGATAGACGGTGGAATAAACAGTTTCTCCCCGACTTCACCCTCACATTCAACCTCAGAGTCAAGGGACATTCTCCCTTAAAGCTCCAACATCCATGCTCTCATTTTTCCCGGTTTCATTCGCCAAGGGCATGTGGTACAGTACCCATCATGCCTCTGTTCTCTCCCCTTTCCTCTTCATCACCTATTTTATCCTCTTCACACATCATTCTCCATCTTCTCCTTGTTATCTTTCTGCTTTTTCTACCTCTCTGTGATTCCCTCTCCTTTCCCAATTTTCTCACTCATTTCTTTCAGCTAGAATGTACAAGAAAGAGCTAAGGGTTTTCTACAGCATTCTGAATTATTTAATTTTTAAAAGGAACTTGGAAAAAGCTAGATTTTGTTGTACAGGACACCTTTCCCATTAAGGTAAATGCATGTGTACATTATTACATAGAAATTTGATCTTCAGACAACATGGCTGTCACTCTAAAAATTAAAAAAAAAACAAGCCTGTTGAAATTGTAATATGGTGGGCTTGCTGATTTCTCCTCAGGAAAACCATTTCTAGAAACACTGTTCTTAAGTTCTGAATAGATTTACTCCAAGTGAAAGTCACACCAAATTTTTAAATGACCTCACGTCATATGCACATTAACTTACAGAATGCCTAATAGTAGAAAGGCAGTTATGGGCGGTTTGTTTCATTGATACTTTATGACCCACAGAGAGAGGAGTGGGAGCGGGTGTGGGTGGAGGGGGGACTGAAGCTTCCCTGGGGGAGGGCCAGACTGACAAATGAAAGGAATGTGTGTAGAGACTAGGCAAGTGGGGCGGATGGAGCCAGGGCTGGAACGCAGGAGGCTGCCCATTGCCTCGCATTCAATCCCATAGTCCTTTTTGTTTTTACTTACAGATCTTGCCTCAGGTTTATTCGTACAAATCGCACAGGAGGCCACACCAGTCCTTCCCTTCTCACATTAGCAGGCAGAGGCCTCTACTCTAGAGCCTTCGTGGGGCCCTGGGCATCCTTGGGAGCCAGAGCCTGAGCTGGAGCCGGAGGTGCAGCTGCAGCGTGGGTCTTGGTTGGAGCCTGGCCTTGGCCTTTGGCCAGCAGGGCCTGAGAGCCTTGGGCATGTGGGCACAAGCACACTTCCCACGCTTGGGGTGAATGATGTCGGCAAGTTGATTGAACTGACGGCTGGCGGCTGCCCTTTGGGATCTTGGGCTTGACCTCCTTGGGCTTCACGGGGGCCTTGACACCTCGGCATGTGCGCTCGTGGCCGCGGTGTGGTTGGCCTGCATCTTCTTCCGGCCCTTCTTGTGCTTCTTGGCAAAGCGCATGTTCCTCAGGCACTTGGGGTCCACTCCATTAAGAGACTTGCATTTTTGTGCTGAGGGTTTCTTTCTTTTTTTTTTTTTAATGTGTTTACTGATTTCAGAGAGGAAGGGAGCGGGAGAGAGAGATAGAAACATCAATGATGACAGAGAGTCATTGATCGGCTGCTTCCTGCATGCCCCCTACTGGGGACAGAACCTGCAACCCAGGCATGTGCCCTTGACCGGAATCGAACCTGGGACCCTTCAGTCCTCAGGCCGATGCTCTATGCACTGAGCCAAACCAGCTAGGGCCTGAGGGTTTCTTGATACCATTTCTGTGCCATTTTCAGAACTGATTGTGAGTGGTGTGTTTCTTGGACTTGGCTGTGTTTGCATCCAAGCCAGCAGCTCCTAAAGCACCTGGGACCTGAGAGCTCAAACTCTCAGTCTGTAACTACCTGTCACTACTGGGAAGTGAGGCATGACGTGGAGGGTCAGGCTGCAGGGAGGAAGGAAAGGGTGCTCTCGTGGCGGCAGCGGCTCGGCCTTTCCTCTGCTGTCAGGAAGAATTCAGCCCTATCTTTAACAGCGCACACCAACTCACCAAACCAGAACCGCATGTGACCCTCCCCCACACTAAAGAAGGCCATCTAGAAGGGAGGCTGGGGGCAGCGGAAATGTAATTCTACCCCACCTCCAGCAGCCCATCAACTAGTATTTCTTACACCTATTTACTCCACTTCTCCCCACAAGAAGTGCTGGGAACAGAACATTCTCCCTCTCACATTTCCAGCAAGGTATGGGCACTCTATAGAGACTGGTGTCTAGGCAACTACAATGGCCCTGTCATTGTTTGATTCAGCCCTGTGGGGAGCTACTGCTATTATTTAGACAATCCACAATATTGAAAAAAAAATCATGCCATTTAACCTGATTCTCAGTTCCAAAATCTTCAAAATTAGGTGTGATAATGCCTACCGGCAGGACTGTTTTGAGGGCTAAGTGAGATACAGTGCCAGGCTTATGGTAGGTTCTCAGTAAACATTGGTTCCTTCCTACTCCCGTCCCACATCCCTTAAAAAAAGATGAGTTGGGCCCTAACCGGTTTGGCTCAGTGGATAGAGCGTTGGCCTGCAGAGTAAAGGGTCCCAGGTTTGATTTTGGTCAAGGGCATGTATCTTGGTTTCGGGCACATTCCCAGTAAGAGTATGCAGGAGGCAGCTGATGGATGTTTCTCTCTCATCGATGTTCCTAACTCAACTATCCCTCTCCCTTCCTCTCTGTAAAAAAGCAATAAACTATATTTAAAAAAAAAAAAGATGAGTTGGTAAGTTTATTTCCTCCAGACTACTTGGCCAGCAACCAAGATATACTGCCCCATGTGGGCAGGGCCAACTTGGTTCAGGCTGCTGACCCATCTGTCACTCCCCATTCTGTCAGGTTTGTGACCATTTGGCACAGCTGGTTTGATGTAGGAGCATTTTGATATGGCTTGAAACATCATTTTTTTTTTAACCATAAGAAACATTACTAAATACTGTGAGGAACAGTTTTAGGTGCAGACAGAGGGAAAGGCTGAATCTCATTTCTGAATCCTGGACACAGCGCACTTACAGAGTGAGCTAAACTAATGGTGGAGGCAGAGGCTAGAAACAGGAATTCGCGGACAGGCATTCACACCAATTTTACTTGGATCTCTTTAATCCTCACCCAAGGATATTTTCCCCATTGATTTTTAGAGTGAAAGGGAGAGAAGGAGGGAGGGAGGGAGGGAGGTGGAGGGAGGGAGAGAGAGAGAGAGAGATTGGTTGCCTCCCACATGCACCCTGACCAAAGCCAGGGATCGAACCTGCAACCCAGGTACATGCCCTTGACTGGGAATCCAACGGGTGACTCTGAGGTCCGAAGGCTGCACTCTAATCACTGAGCCAAACCAGACAGGGCTTATCTGGATCTTAAGGGCGGGATTATGCCAAGATTTTTAGACCAAAGATTCCAAATCCCAAGTTCTCAGGAGCAGTTTTATATCTCAAATAGAATTCTGTCAAAGAAGAGAGATGTCTGAGAAAGGCTGAGGGACATATGTGAGGGTGGAGAGCCCATGAAAGAGAAGGAAGGACTAGTGGTCAGTAGACTCAGGGGCTCTTATCTGGGGAAGGAGAGAAGGGTTGAAATCAAGACCGGATGAAAATGTATGAGGGTGGGGAGAGTATGTGTGACAGAGAGGGGAGGAGAGAGGGTGGGGAGATGTGACGGTGAAGAGAAACCTAAGGAGGATGGAGGTGACTAGGTTTGAAGAAAGGGGAGAGTGTTTGGGGGTAGAGAAATGGAGAAAGCATGTGAAACGTGAAATGAAGGAGGAGAGATTTTAGTTTATGGCATAAAAACTGTCCTCAGACAAACAAACAAGAGGCTCCCTCAACTTGGGCTATCACTTAATCTCTGAATGTCAAGGTAACATTTTGCAAATGGTTGTAGGTAAGAGAGGAAATGCTTCACTAGAGACCATGCCCCTGGGGCCCAGGTTTCTCTTTTCTCTCCCATCATGCACCGACCACAGTGACAGTGCAAGTACTCAGCTAGTGATACAGGTGCAGATACATACCACCCAAGAGCCATTCTCAGATTTAATATCTTTGACTCTGTGAGCTGCCCTTGGGGATCATTCCTGACAGGGATGATCAGTCCCTTCATCAGAGGGTAATTGTTAACAATAGATAAGATTGCTATTACTCTATATGCCCTTATTTACTTGCCTATAAACTTCAGAAGCAAATCTCTTAAGTATTGAACTGATGATCTATAAAACTATATCTCAAATGAAGCTGTGAATTGAGAATTTGTGAAGCCTTTGGAATATATTTCTCTTGAATTGGTGATTACAGCTCCGGGGCAAGCAAAATATGGCTATTTCTTTCATGTAGGACCGAAATACCATTTCTTTTTTTAAAACATTTCTTAAAAATATTTTTTATTGATTTTTTACAGAGAGGAAGTAAAAGGGATAGAGAGTTAGAAACATCAATCTGTTGCCTCCAGCACACTCCCTACTGGGTATGTGCCCACAACCAGGGTACATGCCCTTGACCGGAATCGAACCTGGGACCCTTGAGTCTGCAGGCTGACGCTCTATCCAATGAACCAAACCGGCTAGGGCTACTTACATGCAAATTTAATAACTATATGCTATGAGATCAATATAATAAAGAACTTTAAAATCACTTGAATTAATTATACCTTGCTATTTCATAAACAGTTATAGTATAGGAGAATAGGTACTAGTGTATTGTTTTGCTGTTTCAAAAGTTTATGGTACAATTTTTATATGGCATATATTAAAAAGAGGGTTTTAGAATATGACTGTAAAATACACTGCACTGCTTTTAGCTAAGAATATGTATTATGTGTAAGGACATATAATCTACACTAATAAAAGAGAAACATGCAAATTGGTGTCACTCCGCTATGACCACCAGCCAATCAGGATGAGTATGCAAATTAACCCAACAAAGATGGTGGTTAATTTGCATACGCAGGCATGGAACGAAGACTGAAGGCTCTGGCTAGAGTGAAGACTGAAGACTGAAGAGGCTTCCCTTCTCCGCTGCAGAGGGAGAAGCCAAGCCTCGCAGCGGCCACAGCGGAGAAGCCTAGCTTCGAGGCTTTACTTCTCTGCTGTGGCCAGACCAAAGGCCTGGGTCCCGGGTACCCGAGGAAAACTGTTACCGGCAGCCAGGGGAAGGAAGGAAATTAA
>NW_006299263.1:568563-605423 GCF_000327345.1 Myotis davidii | reverse complement strand
AGGTAAAAATATTTTAATAGCTGGCAGCACAATTCTTAAGGGAGAAAAATGAGCTTTTTTTCTTTCTTAGCCAAAAATTTTTTGGGCCATTTTGATTGTGAAAAGATAATCTTTTTTAAAAATATATTTTATTGATTTTTTTACAGAGAGGAAGGAAAAGGGATAGAGAGTTAGAAACATCAATCTGTTGCCTCCAGCACACTCCCTACTGGGTATGTGCCCACAACCAGGGTACATGCCCTTGACCGGAATCGAACCTGGGACCCTTGAGTCTGCAGGCTGACGCTCTATCCATTGAGCCAAACCAGTTAGGGCACCATTTCCATTTTTAAAGAGGTGGTATGATGTAGTGTTTAAGGGCATTGATTATGGGTGCCAGCCACCAAGTTCTAATCCTAGCTCTACCAAAACTAAGGGTGTAACCCTAGGAAATTTACCTAATCTTCCCCTATCCCATCTCCATCATCTGTGGAATGGAGATAATATAATTGTGAGGATTAAATTAGTTGATATATTCCAAGCATTTAGCACAATGCCTAGCATATATTACATAATTTTTTAAAGTTCAGAATTTATGAAATTAAATATTAGTGGAACAAAACTTTCATACAGTTCAAGTTTAAAAAATTATAAACACATACTACCATCAAGTAGAGTGTGTGTGTGTGTGTGTGTGTGTAGTATTTTTAATTCTATAATAATAAAGATGAAAATAATTATGAAAATTTAAACATGAAATGATATAATTTCAGCTTTAAAAACATGAAACATTAAAAAACAAAATGCTCCATTAGTATCATTGTTCATTTATTTTGTGCAAAGTTTCCCATTGCTGAAAAAGATTTTACTCTACACTGCTTGGGGAACAGTAAAAAAACAATAGTTATAAGCTATTTCCAAACATTCTCCTCTGAATCCATCTTCAAATTATACAATTTTTAGTTGTCTTATATCTTTTTAAAAAATATTTTAAGGAAAAAGCCTTTGTGTACTTTTTCAGTGTCTGCAATCACTTTATTGACTCTGAGTTACATTTTTTTGTCTGAATTGTTTTCACCTTCATTGCTTTTGTCAAGTATAGCTGGAGATTTTAACACGATGTTATCTAGATCAATTTCAATAGTGTAATGCTCATATTCTGCTTGTTCAAAAGTCTTGAACACTAAGACTCATTCTTGCAAGCGAGTCTTTATCAATTATTTTTTCTCTTCTTGAACATTACAGAATATGGAAAAGAAGGAATATCTACCCCATTTGTTAAGCAATGTAGTGTCTAACTTTCTAAATACTTCTCAAGATGTGAATGTTTCAGATTTAAAAACACTATGATGGCCCACCCACCCTCCCCTGCCTTCCCTCTGAGATTCTACAGTCTATTCTGTGCTTCCATGTCTCTGAATCTATTTTGTTCATCAGTTTATTTGGTTCATTAGACTCCACATATGGGTGAGATCGTGTGATACTTGTCTTTCTCTGACTGGCTTACTTCGCTTAGCATAATACCTTCCAGGTCCCTCCATGCTGTCTCAAAGGACATCAGTTTTTCTTGCAGGTGATGCAAGATGTCCCTCAGGGCCGGCTGCCCTGCCTTGTCAGCACTGCTGCTCAGCTGGGAGCATATGCCATCCTGTCTGAACTTGGAGATTATGATCCATATAAACATCCTGCAGGATATGTGTCAGAATACCAGTTTGTTCCTGATCAGAAGGAAGAACTTGAAGAAGCCATAGAAAGAATTCATAAAACTCCAATGGGTCAGGCTCCTTCCGAAGCAGAGCTGAATTACTTGAGGACTGTAAAATCCCTGGAGATGTACCGCGTTGACCTCCATCCCGTCTACGGAGAAAACAAATCTGAGTATTTCTCAGGATTAACTCCGGTTGGTGTTGTTGTCTACAGGAATAAAAAGCAACTGGGAAAGTATTTCTGTCCTCGGGTCACAAAGGTTCACATCAAGGAGACACAGTTTGAACTCAGAGTACTGGGAAAAGAGTGCAATGCAACGTCATTCCTTTTGGAAGCTCGGAGTAAAACTGCTTGCAAGCACCTTTGGAAGTGTAGTATAAACATCATACGTTGTTTAGAATGCCAGCGAATGAATCAAATTTATTGTCAAGAAAACTCAGCAAGTTTGGATCCATGAGTATAAGCACCGGTAGAGTGGTGGGACAGCATAGCAAATGAGTGGAGATCTTTCTATTCGACTTCCCCGGCCAGATCAGAAGGTGGCAAGAAGCCGAAGCAAGACGTATCCCAAGAGAATAGCACAGATACAGCCAGCTGGATCAAACAGCATAAAGCGGGTAATTGCAAACATGGGAAATGAAGGAACAACTAAAATCATTGCACCTTCACCAATAAAAAGCTTTAAGAAAGCCAAGAATGAAAATAGCCCTGTTACCCAAAGAAGCAAACTTCATGAGCCACGGGAAGAAAATGGTCCCCAGAGTGGGCACTCCAACTCCCCCAATGACCGCACCAAGTCCCCAAAGTTGCCCTGCACACGCCCCCGAAACCCGTCCTGTGGCAGCGACGGTGACTCTGTACAACCAACAAGGAGAAGGAGAGCCCATAACAGTGGTGAAGACTTAGATCTAAAGCAAAGGAGGGGGTCACGCTCACGCTGTAACACAAGCCGAGGTAGCGAATCAGAAAATGCAGAGAACACCAGGAAGGGCCGGAGAACTATGTGGTTGTTCAGTGCCTCAGTGGGAAGCTGTGTTAAGGAGACAACAACAACAACAACAAAAACACAACACACACACACACACACGCACGCACGTACGCACTGTGTGTGGCGATCCAGACACAGATCTTGCTCGAGAAGCCCTGATATCCAAGTAAAAGAAGAGTTATGGAAGCATATTCAGAAGGAACTTTGAATCCGTCTGGGTTGTCAGAAGAACAAAGAATTCCACGCACTAAAATAGAGACTCAAGGTGACCCGATCCCATCAGACATTCTCGTTCTCCGAGAAGTTACCTCCGGTACCGCAGGTCCCAGTGTTCAGATGGAGAGCGGTCCGTTCTGTTGGAAGTGAATTCAAAAACGGAGTTGGTACCCCCACTCCCTGTGACCCACTCTTCAGATGCGTAGGGTTCTGGTGGCTCCACAATTCATCAGAGAAGAAATGGGTCAAAAGATAGCCTGACTGAAGAAAAATCTCAGACAAGCAATCTGGCTGGAAAACATATAGCAAAAACAATAAAAACTATCCAAGCTTCCCACCTCAAGGTAGAGACTTGATCCCAGTGAAGGGTTTATTTAGGATGGAGGTTCTGAGGGGGTGGGAAGGGTGTGTGTGCTGCCTTTACTTTGAAACTGTGAATTGTAATTATTCAGGTACCTTGGACCTGCAAGTGTTTCTTCAGAAGAAAATAATTGAGTCTGTTGCTTCTTTTACAGGTTTCACTACAGTGTATTTGTGCTGAAGGGCCTTTTTATTTGGTAACTGGAAGGAAAGTCGTCTTGTAAAAGCTCATTCTCTGGATGTCATATCCACCACCCAAACCAGATGCTTCTGGACGCCTGGACTGCAGCTGGCCAGCTGTGCAATAGTACAAGTGGAATGAAGAGTTCTCCCCTTCTAGGTGCCCTCCACCTGTGCAGATGCATAACCGAGGCCACATTACCTTCACACTGTAGATACTTTTATTCATATACATGTTCTTTGTAATGCTGTATTTTGTGGCATGAAGTTCCACTATTATTTATAAATGTAAAGTTTTGTTTGAAAGCATTGCTTTTAATTTTTAATGTCCTTGCCTTGTTTTCAGGGGGGAAAAAAGCTATCTGTGGATTTCAGTCTATAAACTCATGACCACCCTCAAAAAAAATTAAAACCCTATGATGGCAGCATTATGCCAACAAAAATCCTGGAATGTTGGTACATCAGAACATCAAAACATGGGATTGCAATCTATACTCTTTTCTTTTTTTATTGCTTAAAGTATTACAAAGGGTATTGCATATGTTTCCCCCCCCTCCTTGACAATCCCCTGGCCTCCCCTACCCGCCAGTGTCTCATGTCCATTGGTTATGCTTATATGCATGCATATAAGTCCTTCGGTTGGCAATCTATACTCTTGAGTGTCAAAGATCTGCTCTACTTATTGAGATCAGTAAAGGAGTGTCTCATATTGCTCAGATGACTGTTTGTTTCTGCCTCTCTGCAGCCAACTGTTCTGACAGCCTCGCAAGCTGCTGAAAATGAATCCTGTTCATGGATTCAAATTCCATTAGGTTTCCTGCTTTTCAGCTTACTTTCCTCATCCACACAGTTTGCCACCCCAAAATGTGACACCAGGGAGAGCAATTATGGTTCTTCACTTTTTTCTCATCATGCCCTCTTTGAGAAAATGAGGAACTGTAGGGCTTTCCCCATAAAGTGGACATGTTTATGTTATATTCAAGGGATCCATGAACTACAGGTTAAGAACTCCTGGTCCAAACAGGACTACAGAAAAGTGGAAGCAAAGAGAAAGATGCAGAGAAACAGAAAGGTAGAGAGATGGCGAGAAAGAGCCACAGGAAGAAAGGGGGCAGCAGAGAGAAGGGCTGACACCAGCTTTCACCCCTTCCCACCCAGACTGTGGGCTAAACTTTGAAGATGAGCATTCCTCAGTGCTGTTTAATCTCCCCTCCCATCTTTTCTCTCCTCCAAATGTACTCCACTCATTAAAAGGGAGCAGTATGGTCTTAAAACGTAATGATACGAACCATCCTAGAGTAACATCAAGAGGAAATTCATGCTGCTGAGCGGTGTTATCTTAGCAAGTCATTCACTTCTCACGGCTCCTGTCTCTCCTTAGTTCAAAGAAGGGATCCACATAGATGAAAACATTTTCAGTCAATACAGTGTCAGCTCAGAAGTTGTCCAGGGGTCAGGGGAAGTCCCAGGTGTCATGGATAGCAGCAGGAGCAAAGGTTGCCACACAACCTGAGGGTTCTCTCCCTTCCAGTACCTGTGAGCTATAGGAGCAGGGAAGGAATGAAAGGAACCTTCCTTTCTGCACTTGTGTATAATGTGGTCTTATGATCAAAGAATGTGCCATCTATATTGCAACCATCAACCTAAAGTATCTAAATCTGATCTTTGGAGCTTTGCTCTAGGCCTCTTCCCTTTCCTTGGAGTGTCAGTTGAGGACAGCCTAGGAAAACATTTTAAAGTTCAGCTCTACAAATTCCAACTTATTTTCCAACCTAAGTTTTAACTCCAAGTATATACACTTGACTCTAGGGTTTTCATTCTAGAGTTCTTACCAAGAGATGAAGAGCTACAAGATTTCTCTTATACTGCAGGGGGTTTGAAGCGGGGATAATAGAAGAAATGAAGTTCCTGGATTAGGCCGGCCCCTTTACAGGAAAACTGACTCCTGACATAATATTCTCAACCTTGTGTTGTTTTCTTAGGGGTTATATTTCCTAAGCATCTGGGGACTGGGGGTAGGAATTGCTCAAAAGAACAGAAGCTTTCATTTGGATGACTTAATGCAAACAATGACCCCATTCAAGGGATCAGGGTGGGATGGGCAGGGGTAATGCAATTGAAGAAAGGAATAGATCAAGTGTGAAAATTCTGTGCCAAACAGCCTCCACAAGTTTCCTTCCAGCTAATCTGACCCTTTTCAACGAGAAGCATGAACTAAATTGTTGCTTTGATGATCTTCCCACTTTTTTCCACGGAGGTGAACATGGAAGCTGTATGGCATCTATTCATTTGCAGCCCTACAAGAGAAGGCTCTGGGCCAAACATAAATAATGAGCTCCTCCCCTAGCGTCAGTCAACAAGGGATGCTCATTAGTAAAGCTGACTCAAAACTGGCCCGTCACCTCCCTAGAGTTGTACTGTGCCCACGAGGGTAGCAAGCAGATGTGTGCGTACTTCCCATGTGCCCACCCCATGGCATGGGCAAGCTGCTCCTGAGCAAGGGATGCTGGGGCAAAGGGGAAGGGAAGATAACTAGAAAGTATTCAAAACAATTCATCATCCCCTGCTTATTTGTCCATCAGTCATGTAGAGGATTTACTGATTGCCTAGGGCTGTGGTTGGCAAACTGCGGCTCTCCAGCCACATGCGGCTCTTTGGCCCCTTGCGTGTGGCTCTTCCACATGCGGGCGCACGTACGGTGCGATTGAAACTTCACGGCCCATGCGCAGAAGTCGGTTTTCGCCTGCAAATGAATATTTTGAAGAAGTGCTGTTGATATTTGGCTCTGTTGACTAATGAGTTTGCTGACCACTGGCTAGGGCAATAAGATATTTTTCAAAGTGTGGTCCTTGGACCAGAGGCATGAGAATCATGTGTGCTTTTAAATTCAGATTCCTGGGTCCTGCCTCAGACCTACTGAATCTAAATCTCTGACGAGTGGGCCTGAGAATCATTTTTTTTTTCCATACTATCCTTCCCTCCCCACCCCCAGGTGATTTTTATGCAAAAGAAAATTTGAGAATCTCTGTTCTAGAGGTACACATTCTTCTCTGAAAGTCAGGGGAAGTGGCTTCCTAGCCCCAACTTTCCTTCCAGCTTAGTGAGCTTCTGTTTTATCATGTCTTGGGTTGGATCAGGAGTCAGCGAAATATTTTAAGATAATTATAGATTTACATGCAGTTTTTAAAAATAATACCCATACCCAGTTTCCCTCAATGGTAACAGTTTTTGTAACTAGAGTAAAATATAAAAACCAAGAAAGAAATTGGCATAAATACAATCCATCTATTTTATTCAGATTTCACAATCTTTACACTCTCTCATTTGTGTGTGTGTGTTTTGTGCAATTTTATCACTTGTAGATTTGTGTGACCATCACAATTAAGATATAGAATGATTCAGTAATTTCTTTTCTTTCTTTCTATCTTTCTTTTCTCTTTTCTTTATTTCTTTCTTTTTAATTCTCATCCGAGGATACTTTTTCCACTGATTTTTAGAAAGAGTGGGAGGAAGGGGGAAGAGAGACGTCCATTGGTCGCCTCCTGCACCCCCAGGGATGAAACCCACAACCCAGGTATGTGCCCTTGATCAGGAATCAAACCTATGACCCTTCTGTACATGGGCCGATGCTCCATCCACTGAGCAACACCAGCCAGGGCTGATTTAGTAATTTTTAAAATGGGAGTTCAATCTAGGTTCTTCAAGGGATGCTGTAGTGAAGAGAGAAAGAGAAGGGTTAGGTTTATGTGGGATTTTAGGCACTTTCTCTTTAAACAGTCTTTATCTGTTTATATACTGAGACTATGCTGATGAAAGAATCCTATAGCTAAAAGCCTTTGGTTTAGTCCAATATTTTCATTTATAGATGAAGAAACTGTATGCGCATGTATCTACGTGCTCCAGCACATACACTGATTTATTACTCAATCTAATGATCAACATTGATCTATAAAGTTATCTAATGATTAACATAAAATAAACCACTCAGAAATTCCTCCCTTCCCTTCAAATGTTAACTCCTTAAAGTTAGCAACATATAACACTAAGTTAGGACCTTTTCCCACCTTAATTGTCAGTAGATACTTTGAGGTTCATTGCCTGGCACATAGTCATCAATCAGTGCCTCCAGGAAATATTGGACTTTCATTGGCAAACAGAGTTTGAATAATTGATGAAAATGTATATATACATCTCTTCATTTCCTTTCAATGATTAAGGAGAGATCGTTGTAAAAAAGAATGTCCCATTCTTCTATGATAAACGTCACAGAAGTATAATGTACAGAATATAGTATATACTGAATTCTTCACTGGATTTATAGAATCTGGAGAAACGTATTCAGTTCTGTGGAAAATTTTAAGAGGAATATTCACAACTAGAGTCTTTGGAAGGGAACTACTGGGTCTAAAAGGAAGTCATGAGAGAACAGAAAAATAAGACAGGAATTGGAGAATGGGACATATTTTGCCTAGAGAAAAAATTTGGATGAAACAGCATAATTTTTCTCAAATGTTTAGAAAATAACACTGTGAAGGAATTACTGGATATCTGTAGGGCAATACCAATGTGTGAAGGTAACAAAGAAATACATCTGTCACTCAATATATGGAAAGCGTTTATATAATAAGCTGCCTCAAAATGGAATGGAAGGCCTTACAGCGTAGTGAGCTTCCTATTACTGAAATCGTTCATGCAGAGGCTTATAAAAGATGGTTCTGAAGAATTCCTATACTGGGTTGAAGATTGAATCATATGATTTCTAAGGTATCTTCCAACTAAAAACTGCATGATCCAGGCAAGAAACTCTAATAGTAGTTTAAATCGTGGTCTGCTTCTTATGCAAACAAAACAAGAAAAACAAAAACACCCAAAAGTGATTTGCTTATGTGAGTAGGCTTTCCTGTTGGGAAATTGATATACTTTAATGTATTCTTCCCCCCCCTCCCCCACCCCCTTTCATGCTTTAAGGCGAATGTATTCAGTTCCTTTTCATGCAGCACATAGTCAAGTATCTATGTGCTTGTTACTCCTTTTCCAAATCAAGTTTGGGACAACCTTTGAGGATCCACCTATCCTCCATGGTGCGCCATCTTGCACTATGTTTTAGGAAATATCTTATATAGGGGGCAAGGAACATTCTTGTTGACCTACAGATTAGCCAGGTGGGGAGTGTTCTGGGAGGAGAGCTAATGTCTGCTATCTCTTCTGGTGTGGCCGGAGGCTCACAGTAGGGCCATATCAGTTTGTACCTACAAATGCCTTATAGAAGCCATTCAGATATGCCACAGCAGGGAGGAAGGCACAGAGGAGGAGTAAGAAGAGACTTGATGTCCTAAGATGGAGTGAAGAGGCTAGTAGGTAGAAAGCCAGGAATAATGGAAACGAAGTTGTCCTCCTTAGGAATACATGCCAAGCAGAAAGCCTCCGAGGAATCCACCAGCCAACATGAAGTTCGTCTTCACAAACAACACGATCTCCTCAGCTTTGCTTTTCACCTCCATAGGGAACTGGGTGCTCCTCTGGCCCTTCAGCTGCTCCTTGGCTTTCTTCATGTCCTTCTCTACTTGTTGCCAGTCAATTTTGATGTACTCAGCATGGTTCGCAAGCTGAAGGAGGAAAAAACCTCCTCCCACAGCTGTTGCAGCCAACTTCCCAACTTTCTGGAATATGAAGCCGGTGCACCATCCAGTGACACCTCCAATTATCAGCTGGGCGGCCGTGCTATACCTTTCAGTTGCAGGCCCAGCTTCCTGCCCAAACAGCTTATGCCACCATTGTTGCTTTTTAGCCAGTTCTGCAAGGTCCAGTGAGTCAAAATGTCCCGGACTGGACACGGAGAGTCCAGCGAGCTGGTCTCGCGATGACACCCGCGAAGGCTGGGCGCTGGCCTGTGGGTCAGATGTTTCCATTCCCACGGCCGCAGTGGAAGAGGGCGGGCCGCGCCGGCGGCTGCTACTTCCCCCGCCCCTACCCATGCGTGCAACTGCGTCACAAGGCTCCCGGGGCTGTATCCAATGGATTCATGTTTTGCAGCAGATATTCACTGAGCCCCTATTATGTGCCTAGTACTGAGGATACGTGTTATGTACAGAGGATGTGACAACGTACAGAGATGGGTCTTAACCTGTATTGACAAAGTAAATGTGAAAGAGCCATGATACAAGATGGTGTGTGTTTGTCTGCTATGCTCCAGATTAATGTGAATCCTATGTTATGAATGAAAAGTGATTATTACAAGAATATCCTAATTTAAAGGTAGCAGTCTAATAGAGTCCAGAAGGTGATTTTTAAAAAATATTTTATTGATTTCAGAGAGGAAGGGAGGAGAGAGAGAGAGAAACATCAATGATGAGAGAGAATAATTGATCAGCTGCCTCCTGCACATCCCCTACTGGGGATGGCGTCTGAAACATGGGCATGTGCCCCAACCTGAATCTAACCATGACCTCCTGGTTCATAGGTCAAGGCTCAACCACTGAGCCACGCTAGTTCGGCTAGAAGATGATTTAAAAAATTATATTCAATCAGGTACTAATGACAAAACAGAGAACAAATTATTTTATTTTATTAAAAATTTCCAGTTTATAACCAAAATATACAACCACTACATTTAAAATCAGTTTGTACACTCACAGTTAAAGTGCTAAGTAAAAACATTTACAAAAACTGACAGTAGTCTACTGTAAACAAAATAAATCTACAAGAGCAGAGTGCAAAGCACATCCAGCTAATGTAAAAATACAGTTCATGCTCTAATCAAGTGCACTTGCCCTATACACATCTCAACAATAGTAACTTTCCCACTCACTTGGAAATGAATGAACAATTTTCAATACACAAAAGAGAAACATGAAGAACTAATGCCACAAAATACATGTCTTTAGCATAAACACTTTCTATCTAAATGTTTATATGATAAAGCAAGATTAAAATTTTAGAACTGCCTTGTCAATTTAATTCAAAACAGGTTTGGAAACTAAATTGCTAACTGCCAGCTATTTAAAAATAATAGTTTTAAAAGGAAAATGAAAAAAGGAATAACTTTTCTACCTTTATATCTCTTGAAAAAAGAGAAGGTGGTAGTCATTCTTGATAACAGTAAAATGAAGACTTTTTTTTTACAAGAATGGACAGTGTTCACCTGTAAATTTAATATCAATGAATAGAGCTGGAAGATAGGTCAAGACTGAAACACAGGCTATCTCAGGAGAATAGTGTGGATGATGGATACCTAGGATGCTCTGGACACAACCTTAAACTGAAAAAAAAATAGGATCAGCATGGCACTGACATCATAGAACCCATAATTACAAGTGACTAGTTCCCTTCCTCAAGGTCACTGAAAATATACAGCACTTTCAGACATTTCATGGGTTTGGTGAAAGAGGGGCAGATTCCTAAGTTCGGTCATTTAATATCTCTTGCCTCACAACAGTCCCATCAGCACTGAGATTATTTTCACTTTTGTCTTAAAGCTAAATATTCTATTAACTGATAGTAATTTGCACTGGCACTAATGTATTTGTTCTATTTATTTATTTATTTATTTCAAATCTTTATTGTTGAATGTGGTTGTTCTTAAATGCAGATTTCTCTTTAAGACAGAGGTAAAAGGGCTCCAGTCACCAATACTTTAATGTTAATAAGTTAAAGCAAATTTCCTTCTTCCTAACACTTGAGATGTTATACTTTGGAAGTATTGATAAGGAAGACTGGAGATAAAAGGCAGCCCTGTCCATGTGGCTCAGTGGTTGAGCGTTAACCAGGAGGTCTTGGTTCAACTCCCAGTCAAGGCACATGCCTGGGTTGCAGGCTCAATCCCCAATAGGGGGTGTGCAGGAGGCAACCAATCGATTATTTCTCATCATTGATGTTTCTATCCCTCTCTCCATCTCCCTTCCTGTCTCTGAAATCAATAAAAACATTTAAAAAAAAAAGGCAGATAGTAATATCTTGGGGAATGTAAAGGAGAGGGTATGTACTTGGGCAAGACTCATGGTATCAACTAAGAAGTATACCAAGAAGTTATTGAGAGGTAAAAATAAGCTTTCTCCACTATAAAAGTTTATCCAAAACCAAGACACCAAGATACTGGAATGTACTAGATCAACTCTTGTTAGCTAACCTGTTACCCTTATTATTCATAATATTATTTATATGAGGAGCTGTAACAACATCTGAATTTGGAACAACTCAATTTACAACCTTTTAGATCACAGCTGTAACTAAAATTGGGGATTTCATGTGTAGAAGCAGCTTCATATTTTTACGTTTTTATACTCACTTTTATTCTAATCACTTGAAATCTACATATATAAAAGCCTAAGCAACTGTTTGACTGGTAGCTAGATGTGCACTGACCACCAGGGGGCAGATGCTCCAACCGGTAGGTTAGCTTGCTGCTGGGGTCCAGCCGATTGGGACTGGGCAAGATGAGCTGGACACGCCCTGGAGCCCTCCCGCTGACCCTCCACGGCCCCAATTGTGCACGGGTGGGGTCCCTTGGCCTGGTCTGTGCCCTCTTGCAATCTGGGACCCCTCGGGGGATGTCGGAGAGCCAATTTCAGCCCGATCCCCGCAGGCCAGGCCAAGGGACCCCACTGGTGCACTGGGCCTCTAGTATAGGTATAAAAATCTTTAAATGGCATTTTGAGGGAAACTTGTTGGCTATATAACATAGTAGTTTTATCTCCAAATGCCTACCAAGAAGATAAAATTCTATAATTAGCAAAATTTGAGTCCATATTAAATATGAGGTGGGGAAGTCTTTTTGCCTTTAAGTGATATTTACAGACTAATCCTTTATATATGACAATATCTAAGGTTATGAAAGAACTACACATTGACTTAATGAAAGCTTATGTAATTTAAGTATTCCTAAAAGATATCTGCTTCAGTTACTGAAGTTTTTTAAATAAATATCTTTGAAATCTGGACAATTTAACAAAACAAAGTGTTTCTTGGTAGCCCTGTGGTTATCTGTAGTTTGAGAGTCTCCTTCATAAAGCCTCTGATAGGCTGATAAGAAGAGTTGGGATGGGAACTCAATATATCTGTTCTAAAAGATCTTTGTTTGGATCTTCCTTAAATAACAATAATAGATACAGGGGCAGAGCTGCCTCAAACAGAGTGCCAAACTGCATCGGGAAGGCTGGGGAGGGTTCGGGGGCGGGAGGTAGGGGGGTAAGAGATCAAAAAAAAATAAAACCTGAAAAAAAAAGCATAATATGCAAATTGACCGAACTGAACAGCAGAACAACCGTCCAGACGACCTTCCGGATGACCATGCTATGACACACACTGGCGCCAGGCCAGCCAAAGCGGGTGCAATGCGATTGGTTGGGGGGCCCCGCCATCATCCCACAATCGCCCTGCAGAGTGAGGCCCAGGGAACTGGCTGGTGGGGCAATTGATCGGGGGCTCTGCAATCGCCCCAAAAAGGTAGGTCCAGGCCACCCTCTGCTCAGTGATCGACCATGGAGCCCTGCCAGGTGGGCGGGGCCTTCCTCTGCTGGGTGATCAATCACAGAGCCCCATGATTGCCCTAAAGAGGGAGGCCCAGGCTACCCAGCTGGCAGCGCTGTAGCAGGTCCTCCCTCTGCAGGTTGATCGATCTGGGGACTCCGTGATTGATTGCCCTACAGAGGGAGGCCCAGGCCAGCCAAGTGATCGCACCCCACACCTGTTGCCTGAAGAGGGAGGCGACCAGTGGTGGGGAGGGGAGCAGCGCCACACAGGTGGCAAGCAGTGGCAGCGGTGGGGGCGGGGCCACTGCCGGCAGCCAAGGGAAGGAAAGCCTCCATAGGCCCCGATCACCAGCCAGGCCTAGAGACCCTATCTGAGGGGTCCCAGATTGCGAGAGGGTGCAGGCTGAGCTGAGGGACTAGACCTCTAGACCTATATAATAAAAGGCTAATATGCAAATCAACCAAGTGGTGGAATGACCAGTTGCTATGACACACACTGACCACCAGGGGGGCAGATGCTCAATGCAGGAGCTGCCCCCTGGTGGTCAGTGTGCTCCCACAGGGGAGAGCTGCTCAACCAGAAGCAGGGCTCACAGCTGGCGAGTGCAATGGCAGTGGCGGGAGCCTCTCCCGCCTCCGCGGCAGCACTAAGGATGTTCAACTGCCGACTTAGGCCCACGGGAAGTGAGTCTAAACCAGCAGTTGGACATCTCCTGAAGGCTCCTGCGAGAGGGCACAGGCCAGGCTGAGGGTGCCCCCTCCAGTGCAGAAATTTCATGCACCAGCTCTAGTATATTATAAAATGCTAACATTTGATCACTTTTGACCAACAAAACTGGCAATTTCATATAGTTCAGAATAACATTATCCAACTATGACCACACAGTAAGAATCTGCTTGGTCTGATTCTAGAAAACACAACAAAACAGTTTATGTACAGGAGTTTTTTGTTGAGATGACCATGATAACTTAACATATACAACACTGTATAAATGTTAAGACAAAGCAAAACAAAAAAGGCTTAAAAAAATAGAGTAGAAATGTATGGCAGGCATTTAATTAATTCACATATAATGCCTTTTAGATTTGTGACATTTGTGATTTTATCAGCTTTTAAAATTTTGTTATATTCTCTAAATAACTGTCCATGTTTATGTTGTTTAAAAAAGCTCACATTATATAAATGTGAGCTTTGGGTCTTGCGTATTACAGAAAGTGAAATAACTGATAACAATTAACTGTAGAGACATAAGTTTATATAATTTCCCAATTTCACTATCAGATTAAAGTACAGCAAAATTAGTATTTTAATAATTAAAAATGTTTAAATGAGAAGAAACAGCCTTATAGCTCTTTCAATTAATAAAAAATAAAACAATTCAATAGATTTTCAGTGTCAAATTAACTTTTTATGGCTGGGGGAGGGTGGTGATATCTTTATCATGCCAAAATAAACTTCAATGAAAACAAGAAAACTCTCAAAAATAAATTTTGGCATCTATATAAAAGCCTAAGAGACCATTAAGGCCAGTCGCTATGGTGCACACTGACCACCAAGGGGAAGGCGTTCAATGCAGGAGCTGCCCCCTGGTGGTCAGTGTGCTCCCACTCGGCTCATGGCTGGTGAGCGCAGTGGTGGTGGCGGGAGCCTCTCCCTCCTCCGCAGCAGTGCTAAGGAAGGAGCAGCGAGCCAAGTAGTAAGAAACAGCAAGCAGGCGGGCAGTAAGGAGCAAGAGGTCCCAGACTGCGAGAGGGCACAGGCTGGGCTGAGGTGCATGAATTTCATGCACCGGGCCTCTAGTTTGAAAATAAAAGCAAGCAAGTTGTTTGAAGCTGGTATTAAAGATGTATGAAATGGGATTATTCTAGTGAAGTTAAAAAAAAAGATAAATAATTCAATTTACTCTGATAACTCACAACTAAGGTAGAAATAGCACTTGATAACAAGAGAACTATCAGACTAATATTTTTATATCAAAGTCCTCTATATGATTAAAAAAATGATTTTAAGCTCACATATAAATAAAATACATTATTTTCAAGTACATCATTTTCACCTCAACTCAATGTAAAGAACTACTGTGTTGTTCTTTTATTTCCTATTAAATGTTTCTGCTCACCAGAGTAGTTTTGGGGGAAACTAACTGAGGCAGGAATAAGGGAGTAAAGGAAGACATTTATAAAATTTCTTTTCAAAACTGGGGAGGGGAAAAGTACAGAAATAGAAAACTGTGGATGACTAATATAAATTAAATCATTCTGGGATTATCTGCTTTATCTTATAGAATAACCTATTATCAAAACCCAGAAAATATTCAAAGAAATGTTTGGGCATCAGGTTCAAGTTTAACAAATGTAATCAAACATGCAGAGCCAGATAATTGAAAATGAAGATTAATTTTTAAACTGGCAATCAAAATAACATTGTAATGTAGGCATTGTAATATAGGCAAGTAACATAGGCATGAGAGCAGCTGGGAAATCTGATTTAATTTCTGGAAGCCAGGAGAGCTGCCTGATTTAGTGATTTGTCCAAGGCACAGAATTATATAACCAAAGAAATCACACAGAACAGTTCACCCTCCTATATCAACTTTCCATTATTCTGTTCTACCCATCAGACCACAAACCCAATTATCAGACCCAATAATTACCAAATAAATAGACCAAAGTGTTCAAGAGATTGATATGAGCGAATGCAGACAATTAGAGCAAAGACAATGATCTTTAAAAGTAACAGAAACCTCCTTGGCCTGGTTCTCAGAAAACACAATCTAAAAAAGTGAATTCTGCAGAGAGATGAACTAATGGAATTGCTACATTTTATCAGACAGCTAAAGAGGCTTTATGGAAACATATGCACAGCCAGAAAAAAATTAAAATTTTTTTTAACAAATCACATTTATCTCTAATAATATTTTAAAGCAGGATATATACATGTTCGTGGCAATCTAGCAACTGTATTCACTCAATGAATCTAAGAATACAGCTTAAGAATAATTATTGAACAGAAAAGTTTCAATCTACTCTGAAATTCCTTTTACATTTTATAATTATTTTAATGTTGGTAAAACCCGATAGCTTTTTTCTTTTGTTAATCCTCACCCAAGGATATTTTTTCCATTAATTAAAAAAATACTTTTAGTGATTTCAGAGAAGGGAGAGGGAGAGATAGAAATATCAATGAGAGAAAATCATTAATTGGCTGCCTCCTGCACACCCTACATTAGGAATCAAGCCTGAACTGTGACCTCCTGGTTCATAGATTGATGCTTAACCGCTGCTGCAAACTGGCAAGGGCCCCGATAGCTTTTTAAATGGCTATATGGGCCAGTATTATCACTGTGTGGTTTATTCAAAGTTTCGGCTAACTAGCTATATTCATATTTAAGAGAACAAAAACCACATTTTATATGTCAGTTTTTTCTGTATGTAAATTTGAGGTGCTTATATTGGTGCTTTAGGAGAATTTTTAAATAAAGCTTACATGTAAGCTTTCTTTCACTTTTATTATTGGTAATACAATTTTCCTCCTTTAAAATTACTTAAAATCATGAATGGGAAACAAAATTAGTAACATATCTGAATCCTATCAATTTAAGAATAAATTGCATTAACAGTACGGGTTAATCTAGTAAATATAGTTCATGGGGAAAAAAAAAGTAAGCCCAGATAATGATTATAAAATGGTCGAGAAACAACCATATTAGAGATAGGTGGAATTTGAGACTACCTAATCTAATGGCCTTGTTTCTTTCATTTACAAATGAGAAAACCAAGGTTCTAAGAGGTAAAACTCTAAAGTTACACAGTTTATTTAGAAGAGAGATAAACCTAAAAATCAAGTTGCCTGACTCAAAATTCAGTGGTACTCAAAAATAACATAATGCCTTTTTACTAAGCATTTAAAAAACTGCCAATTTAGAAAACAGAAATTATTTAACTCTATGTAGTTTTATTCTAAACAAGTACAACACAAAAAAAGTTGCAAGTTAGTAATATAAACAAGCTGACTTATATAACAAAAACCCTAGGTCAAGTAAAAATAATAATGTGGTTCACCCTATTGCAGGAAATATGATAAAATAAAAAGCTTGAAAAATATCAGTCTTATAAATAGTACCTAGGGGCCCAGTGCACAAATTCGTGCACCTTGAAAGGAACTGTGGGTCGCAAGGCTGTGGTGGGCACAGGGGGGTAGGTCTTGGCCCATCCTCCATGCCCCTGCCCAGCCCCTCCTGCCGCAGCCCTGCTCCTGCCGCCACTGCTCCCATGCGCTGACAGCATCAGCCCCAGTTGCTCTGCTCCATCAGCAGGTGCGAGTGGCAGCTGCTGCCCCAGTCACCCCTCAGGAGCAGGGAGAGGTGGAGAAGCCCTTAGGTGTATCCAGGGCCAGCAGCTGCCACTTGCACCTGCTGATAGCGCTGAGCCATCGGGGCTGGCGCTGGGCACCGGCAGCAGGTGCAAGCAGTGGCTCTGGTGCTGGCAGCAGGTGCAAGCACCTGGCGGGACCATGGCACACGGGAGCAAAGAATTTTCAGTAACTACCAGAGACTCACCAAAACAGTGACCGGTGCCCTGCCTTGGTCTGGTTACCCCTGCTCATCTGCTCCACCATCCTGCCACGGCCAATGCCTGCCATGTTCCACGCTCTGCTGCCTGCTGCTGACACTCGCCATGTTCTACCCGCGCCCCCCTGGTGCTCAGCACATGTCATAGCGATCAGTTTTTCAGTTGTTCCACTGTTTGGTCTATTTGCATATTAGGGTTTTATATATATAGATGTTACTAGTGAATGGTAATTACCAAAATTATGGAACTCTGAGTTCTCAAAATCTAAATTACAATATATAAAAAAAACTTTTTGTATTAAGTTAAACTGGTGACAGTGGCCAATAAAATAGGAATAAATTATGAGCAATGTTATCATACCTTGAAAAATGTCCAAAAAGGACACAATAAATTTTCTGAGATAGGTGATTCTTTGAAAAAATAATAATCTGAAGAAACTTATCCTTCAATGTGTTTAAATAGATGGAACTACTCTTAAAGGAAATAATGTTGTATTGGTATAGTACCTGGCTAAAACATAAGTGAAACTTTCTTTTATCTTTACAGCAAAAATTTTTACTAATTAGAGAAATCGGAGAAAAAGAAATAGGCTTATTAACTAACTATATTAAATCTTTATATATCAACCAAAATAGTAATGTCTACAAAGATGGCTAGGCAGACCTTAACATTTTTCCCTAGATTTTGGATCCTGAGAGAAAATTATAATTCTATATCAATTTGGCTATAAAAGAAATCAAGGATTAAAGTTAAATTAGGAAAAAACTCTAGGAAACTGATTATAGTTATAAGGGAGGTAAAGGATGCTTGATCTTCCTATAACTCATACAACTGGAACAAAAGAGAAGGAAAGAGAATTAAATTATGAGGAGATGTCAACATTATTTTTTCATATAAAACAGACAGAAATAAGAATAATGTATAACATTATACAGCTACTAAGAAACATAGCTGAATTAAATGTAAACACTATATCTCATTTTAATCAGTTGTAAAAAAGGATAAAAGAAATGTAAAGGAATCATGAGTTCCTCTGTAAATCTTGGTTTTATAAAGTTATCTTTTGTCTGCTTACATGAGGAAAAATATGGAGAAATTCTTACCTTTTATGCAGGTTTAAAAAAACTATATATACAAACATACAAATAATTAATACAATACCTTACAATTTAAAGTTTTGCAGTGATGAAAACCAGTAACTTACAGTAATCACCTTTTAAAACTTGTTCTTAATCAGGAAGAATTAGGCACATGAAAGTCCTCAAAAGAACAAGTTATAAGGCTTACACTTCTTTTATTTTTCTTACAACTTTCAATGAAACCAAGCGATTTTATATAATTCCATATTAAAGGTAACATATACTGGAGAACCCTAATTTCTGTTGGAAGGGACCTAGAAATCCATCATACAAAATTTGAGAGCATACTGTGGTATTTTAGAGAGCCAACACAATTTAAGGGCAGAGCTACTCTTGAAAAAAAATCTCATTTTTAAAAGGATAATTGGATTGTTGATTTAAACATTGTACCGAATGAACTCTGGTCTAATTGCCTATTTTGTTGTTACTGCTATGTAACACTGAAGACCATATCCTTGTTATCTACAACCCCCAAATTCTAACAGAAACATGTAAGTAGAGCAATTTATAGATTACAGAGCATTATAATACATGTTATCTCATTTGATCCTCACATATTCTGTGAGGTAAGTTGGGACCAAAAATTGCCTTATCCTCATTTTACACTGAAGACATTGAGACTAAGAGAAGTTAAATGACCTGTGCACTTCACACCATAATTATGGGTCTTTGAATTCCAAGCCCAGTGGAATTTTCATTACACTAGACTATGTAAGTCATCCAAGTATGATAATATATATAAATGTACCTTTGGCATGTCAAAAGTGGCATAAATATCACCAGAGTGAAATTTTAGTATATTAATGTTTTCTAAGTTTTAGCCAATGATCCTCTATTTTATAAAAACAATGTAAGTCGTTCATTTTATTTCATGGGGCTATAGCCTAAATCAAGATAGCTACAAATTTCAGTTATTTCCAGCTGTTATCACGAAGAAATCAATGAGGTAGGTTAAAATGTTGAAAACATTTTCTAATTTGAAGAGATTCTTAGATTTCTAAATCTGCTTTAAGAAGAAGCAGAAAGAGAAAATTATTACTAATGAAGGTTTGCTTAAGTATTTATTCACCCAACTAATACACAAAGATTTAATTTCACATAAAACCAAAAAGAGCCTAAATACTTCTAAGAATAGCTCTCACCATTAAAAATGAATATAAAGTGTTGGTACAAGTTTGTGTGTATGTGTATGTGTGTGTGTATATATTTAGTTTAAATAGTAATATGGACTGTTACTATAGGGGAAATATGCTTCATTTGGTATAATTTACTTATTTCTTATTACTTGTTACATGTTATTTTGGTAAAGCAGAGTTAATTTCACTTAGTTTAAATTCAGATCCTTCAATTTTTTTTGAAGTGAGACTCACTGTTAGAGTAAAAGTGAGTTGTATGACATGTTATTCATTTATTAAAAAATTTACTATGTACTAAGCCCTGTGCTAGTTATTGAATTATTAATCAATTATTCTTTGAAGCTATTATTTTGAGCTTAATATTATCTTGGATTTTTTAACTACTGAATAAATTAAACACAATATTGGTAAAATCAAAGTACTTTTTGAAAACCTTTTGATTATATATTAACATTTGAGAGAGCACTATTATTTTCTCAGCTGTCAATTGAACGAACAAAACACTAAACATTATCATGTGCCAATCACAACACAAATTAAACATATGGTAAGAAAGCTGTCCAGACTTGCTCAAATTGGTTTAAGCTAGTTGAAACTTGCAATGCTGTTCGCTACATATAGTTCTTCAACTGTCTTTGAAAAACAAATTAATTTGGAGCCCTAGTTTGATAAATAACATGGCCCAAACTAAATACTGTTATTCAAAACAATGAATTAACAATATTAAATAAATTTTGTGCTGCAAAAGTAAGATACTTCCAGCATCTTAATGTCAATAGAAGCCAGGCCTCTCTGGAGTTTAGAATATTTTTCCAAACTGAAATGTCAATATAGCATTTACATAAATATCAACAGTTAAATAGAGAAGATATAAATGAATACATAAAATCAAGAAGCAAAAATTAGTATTTTCATAATGTTCAATTAACTGTCTATACTTGGCCACTTGTACAAGAAAACCAATTAACATTTTGGCAATTGATAACATAATGCAGATGGCGATGACTGACAACATCTTTGAGCTCAAACTGGTACCTTCTATTTTAACTTCTTATTTTTGTTTTTGAATGCTTGTGTTGGTCCTCTCATGCTGTTCTCAGGAGAGATTCTCAGACAAAAGCCTCATGAATTGTTCATTTATTTATAAATAAGTTGTAAATTTGGCCTTCAGAGAAAAGGTTTACTAAATGTCAGTTATGAGGGAATTTATATTGTCTTGATCACTTACTCCAATTCCAAGGAGAAAGACAATGAAGACAGAAAAAAATTACATTTTGGGCCAAATATATCTTGTGCGGAATTAATAACAAAAATATTAACATGTACTTTGAAAAAAACATGATATATAAATTATTACCAGAAAACTGACTTTTGTGTCTGATAAAAGCTACTTTTTCAACACCTAATTCTTTGTTACTTTTTGTTTTTTAAAAAAGAGAGTAAAAGTACACATGAACCCAACACATGTCAAGCAATGTATGATATTAGCCCTCAAATAAATCTCTTAAATCCGCAATAATCTTAATCCCTTATATTTTAGTTTTTAAAGAGTTTTCATATGATTTTTCATTTGATCCCCTATTTGACAACTTTGTGAGGTAGGTATTTATCTTTTATCTTCATTTACAAACAAGGAAACTAAAGCTCAGAGAAGCTGACTTTTTATAGGTCAAAAACCAGCAAATGACAAAGCCAGGCCTCTCCGGAGTTTAGAATATTTTCTAAGGTGTCATTCTTGGATTATCTGCGTAAGAATCACCAATGGTATTTTTATAACTACAGATTTTAAATTCTTACCATCTTTGAGTTACAGAATGAGAATTTTGGGGAGTGGGGTGAGCACTTCACATTTTATAATGGACAAATAAAGTGGAAAACAATTTTGTATCAGGTAATGATGTAAAAGTATAATATTGAGTCCACATACATTTTCGCGTGATATAATGAGACACCATCAGATCATCAACAGAAGCAAATCAGTTCAAAACAGCCTGAAGCCTGGCTACAGATTAGAATCACCTAGAAAACTTATTTAAAAACCTATCAATTCTCATCTGAATGAGAGGAAGGCTTGAGCATCAGAGGTTCCCCAAATGATTCTTACCTCTAGCCGGGGTTGAGGACCTGCTTGTTTAAAATGTTTTTCTATACAATATATCCAGCATTTTCCAAAAATTTTCTTTCTCTTCTGATCAATTTCATGCCTAATACAGTTACCAGTTTTTATTGTAAATTATTTAAATGTTACAAGACAAAACGTCAAAAATTTTGAGTTGATATTTTTAAGATTACAAGATACTTCACAGCAAGACTAATCATGCTCCATTTAGTTACAGTGATTTTTCAGATACCCCATATAAATCACCACTTTGGACCGAGGTTATATATATTTCAGCTGTAAACAAGACTGATCCAGAATCTGAATACAAGGGAGGGGGCAAAAGCTGTAGCCTATTTGCTACTGGGCAATGCAAGTACAGACAATCAACTCATTGATAGGAGGGGCTGGATGTCAAGATCTGGTGGCTTTGGCAAGATCACATCTCACTGCAGAAAAATACAACAATGAATACAGAGAAAACATTTTGCCATTTTGTAATTGTGGTTACCACAAAAAAACCTTATAATGTGTGATGCTTATCTTATTACATGTCTCCATGGAACAGATCTGAACATAAAGTTCTCTACGAATTAATATTACTACATGGGAAAAGGCTACAAATTATTTTTTCCAACATGCATATGGGTAAGTTATAAAAACACTGCCAGTAAAAGGAATATTTACAAAAGTAATAAAAATAGCTCACTTATAGGGAAAAAATGGCCACTGATATTCCTAATCCTGTATCTCTCTGGATGAAATTTATTTTGATAGAATTTTGAAAGAGCCTTCAATACTCTAATCAGATTCTTCTGTTGATCTTATATTCTATCAGTTAAAATACCCTTGCTGATTTATCAAATTCTCTTACAGTTTAAAACCACAGTTCTTTTTCGCTTATGGAAATAAAACTACAAAATCCTACCATTCATCCGAGAAATAAACCTTGCATAGAAAATTCTTTAATTCTGAAATTTTGTTTTATTAACAGAACGACTAGAATGTTGTCTCACAACTAGTTGACATTATATATGAAAGTTCACTACAAAGCAGTCACCACACATTTAGGATTTTTCTACATATAAAATAGCGGGTTTATAAAAATGCTTACCAGACAAATAATTCTCTCTTCATTACCTAGAAATAAGAATTATTTATGTGACAATATAATCTTAAGACGCCTTGATATTCCAAGTTTGATGCAATATAAAAAGCAAAAATTTACTCTTCCAATGGACACAATCTGCACCTGACTGAACGCATGATAACAGTTGAGTTACAGCAGTCAGTCATGCTAAAGGCAAAGAATAAAATCTGCTTTATAAACGGCACAAATTTTCCACCTTAGGACAAATTAAGCACTGGTTCCATCTTCTTCAATAACTCGGTTCATGCTGGTGCCATGTGTGATGTGAGTCATAGGATTATTACTGAGATCCCGGATGCTGCTATGTCGTGACTGTTCATTGAGACGATGAGAACTACTGTGCCTGGAGTGATCTGTTAGTCGTGACATGCTGCCATGAGGTAGTCTCTCTTCCATTCCTCTGTAACTGCAGGGAGTATACCTAGTACAGGAGTTTATTTTGAAATAAGTAATAGAACACACGAGAAAAATAACACTAAATTTTTCATGAAAATGCTGCACTAAATGAAATAATTAGGAAACCAACAAGTGAAAAAGTAACAACCACCTTTGATGATATACACTAATTTCATTAACACTGTAGAATTATTCATATGGCTAACCAAAAGAAGGGAAGAAAATATACTCATTGGATTCAGAATTAAGGTCCTATTCTTTGCAAAAGGACAGAAATTAAGGTCAATTTTTCTCATTCAAATAAGTTATGGTTTATGGGGTGAGTTCAAGAAGAGGAGGAAAAACAATGGAGGAAAGATGGCACTGGCCTCAGGAGTGTAGAAAATTGGCTATAATCAGAAGTACAGCAACTCAAATTTTACTAAAAGATTAGGAAGAGGGAGCATATGAAATTAGAGGAGAAATTAGTGTAACCAAAAAGGAAAAAAGATGAATGAACTGGCAAGCAACAATGACAGCATGTGCTGACAGCTTCTTTCCAGATAGCCCAGTTAACAATTAAATTAACTACTGTAAATGATGTTAATTCTTTTTCCTCAGCGCTGTGAGGATACTATGCTATTTCATAGAAGGTACATCTACTTAAGTATACATAACAACATACTAATACACTATAACTTATATTCCTGCTAAAGCAAATTCTATCAGTACCCTAACAAAGATGCAGCTTTTGAGTATGCCAACGGCTACACTGCTTATTGTGGAGAGTCTTCTCCTCCATCATTGTACTCATTTTGAAAGCAGCAATGGGGAGCTGTTAAATTTTCTTTTGTTCCAATCCTGACTCACTGAGCCCCTATCAGATATAAGAATACTCACACTCAGATGTACACCCTTTTGTAAAAAGTATTTAATTTAGGATAACAAATCTCAAAGAAAACTAACTGAATATAATTTATAACTTTAACATATTAAATTTTAAGTAATGTTCCTAAAAATAAAAAAGAATATAGCAGGCCATTTCTTTTTAAAAAAGTCATCAAAATAACTAATATGCAGCTGAAGACCTATTGGGTGTCAAAGCATTTATTTATCATTCTTTCATAATTATAACAAATTTCATGACTCAATATGAACCATTTATAAAATTTAAAGATTTTTAAAACTGTGACTTTACTGATTTTAGAAAGAGGAAAAGAGGGATAGAAACATCAATGATGAGAGGATCATCAATTGGCTGCTTCTTGTATACCCCCCCCCCACACACACACTTGGTATCAACTCCACAACCCAGGCATGTGCCCTGACCAGGAATCCAATAGTGACCTGGTTCATGGGTTGATGCTGAAATACTGAACCACACTGTCTAGGCCAGGGGTGGGCAAACTTTTTGACTCGAGGGCCACAATGGGTTCTTAAACTGGACCGGAGGGAGGGCTGGAACAAAAGCATGGATGGAGTGTTTGTGTGAACTAATATAAATTCAAAGTAAACATCATTACATAAAAGGGTACGGTCTTTTTTTTTTTTTTTTAGTTTTATTCATTTCAAACGGGCCGGATTGGGCCCGCGGGCCGTAGTTTGCCCACGGCTGGTCTAGGCTAAAATTTAAAAATTTTAAAGACTGATTCATGAACTTCTGAGGAGATCTAGTTTGATAGTGTGCTTATTAAATAATGTTTAATAACATTATTTAATGTTATTAAATAATGAGATTTTAAAAATTGAAAAGTCCTTTTATTATTATAAAAGAAAGCATAGCTTTTGTTTCCAGTTTTAAATTTGACTTGCATATTTTGATAAAATAATTACAGTGTTAATTGAAAATATTTCAGAATAAGCCTGTTATTCTATTATTATTTTGCAAAACAATTATTGCCCTAAACTGAGTGAAAGATTTTTCCAAATTTGATCTGCCAGCTAATTTGAAGCTCTTTCACCTATCATGACTTCATAAGTATTGTTTAAAGTAAATATGGCAAATAAATCAAATGAAAAAAAATCTGCTTCAGCTCTAGGAATGATGTCAGAGTAATTAAAAAACACCAAATCACTACTTAAAAATATGAATTGGATATTTTCTTAAATGAAACCTATGTTTCTTAGTTATGAATATGAATCAAAGAATACATTTTTCATAGAAAAATTATTATATTGAGTTATCATGTCTATTTATTGAAGTGAAATATATGGCTATCCACAAAATTCTATAATATAAATAACCTGCCCATGGATAATTAGAAATCAACTACACAGAAAAATAAATTTAATTATAGTATTTAATCTTTTTTTAAAAATATTTTTTATTGGTTTTTTACAGAGAGGAAGGGAGAGGGAGAGAGAGTTAGAAACATTGATGAGAGAGAAGCGTTGATCAGTTGCCTCCTGCACACTCCCCACTGGGTATGTGCCTGCAACCAAGGTACATGCCCTTGACCGGCATTGAACCTGGGACCCTTCAGTCTGCAGGCCGACGCTCTATCCACTGAGCCAAACCGGTCAGAGCTATAGTATTTAATCTTAATTGTATATGTGGGACTTACCAAGTTTATTTATATTTTGACAATCATTTAAACCACTGTGACCATCTAACATACACTATGAAAATGTACATTAATCTTAATATAAGCTTAGGCAAAAATAATTAGGATGGTTAATTTGCTGAAAAGATAATATGGTGTAGTCCAAAGTCAAAATGAAAAAAACTTGAAGATGATTTACTCTCTTCGATTCTCTTATATAATAAATAATTCAATTCATTGTAATTTCACTAGTATCTCATTATGCATTCCCTAACTTTCCCTTGTTGACACCTAGTTTTACCATCCTACTCACTCATTATAATTCAAATAAATATGGCAACTGAATCAAATGGAAATTTTTTTTTACCTACCTTTACCTACCTACTCATTCACTTGCTTTTCTAACCATCTTCTCATCTGATCACCTATTAACTTATTCTTTTAGTTGATTTACATGTGTAAGGTATTTGCCTCAGTGTATTTATTTTACATAGCACTGAGATCAATTATCCATCAAGGAGTCTGGACTAGAATATTGTGAGTGTGTGTGTGTGTGTGTGTGTGTGTGTTTATGTGTGTGTTATTTCATAACCAAGAAACCGTAAGATGATGAGAAAAAGATGGCCAAAAGATAATGTTAACAAGTAAACTTAAAAATGGACTGATGGCCCTAGCTGGTTTGGCTCAGTGGATAAGAGTATTGGCCTGCAGACTGAAGGGTCCAAAGTTCGATTCCAGTCAAGGGCAAATGCCTGGGCTTCAGGCTCGATCCCCAGTAGGGAGCATGCAGGAAGCAGCTGATCAATGATTCTCATCACTGATGTTTCTATCGCTCTCTCCTTCTCCTTTCCTCTCTGAAATCAATAAAAAATATATTTTAAAAAAACCTCCACGAAATGGCTTTTGGAATTATGATAATCCCTGTTTAGAGTTTTGGGTTTAATGTGGTCTGAGGTGCTGGGTATGTCAGAGAGGCTTACAATATGAGTGTTCTTGCACCACATTATAGAACAACCTTAGTAGGCCGCCTTTATAGTTCTGGGCCCTGAATTTCTGGGAAATGCTCACAGTATTTCTAAAATCATTTGTTATTCAATATACTTGTGTGTATATACTATATATACAAGTTGAGGAAAGACAACTGTATTGAAAATAGGTCATGCCAAAAGAACGATTTAAAAAGCAATTAACTGCCATGGTGATTCCATGGCACTATTTTTTATTGATTCCCTCATATGTGTATAGTATAAGCAATTTCTCTGAATCATATGCTGGCTATTCTTCTTATATTATTATTACTGTAAGTATTTTACCAAGATCTTGTTCTTGATCTGTTCTTTTTTAAATTATGACTTAAGGGCTTCTCACAATTTTAATTACCAACTCCTTATATTAATGATTATAAACTTCCTTATCTAAGCTCCAGATTACAGAGGCTGAAATTTCCTATGTTTAATTACCTTCAGAAATTCTCTATTCAGTATGAACTTATCTTTTGTTACCATTCATTCACTCTATTTATCTTCTCTAAGATACTTTCATGGGCCAATCTGATCTTTCCCTTTTCTGAAGTTCCACAACATCAATCATCTATAGCATTCACTGTTTTAATTATATGCTGACTTGCACTATTACTTAATTAGTTCTTATGTATATATCTTATCTTCCTTAAAAGGTCATATGTTCCTAGAATGCAGAAATTATACTTTAACTTTCTTCTATATATCTCTATATATGGACTACCACATGCATATGCATAAGCACTGTACTAAAAATAACTGTCCAATCCTTATTGAAAAGGAGGTGGCTAATAATATCAAATGTCATATAATGCTGATAGTTATTTCATGGAGGATGGTGTTGACAAAATGTATTCTAATTCCCTCCCTCCTTATGAGTGTCGTAAGATAAGACCCCTAAATTACTGTAGAAACTTCCCAACTGAGCTTACTTAAAATCTTCTCTCCTAGGCTGCTGCCAAAGTGATCGTTCTCAAATACAAAGCTAAATTTATCACCACAATTGCCCACGCATACATACTATGCAATAGCCATACTCCAGTACCTAACTCCTTCTGTTCTCCTTGCCTCTGCATATAATATATTCTTTCCCTGTCTTTAATTTCCAAGTGCTTCCCCTGAATCATATTCAATGTATCAGTGCAATGTTGTTTGTGAAGTTTTCTCTGACTTTCCATGATAATTTGATGGTTTTCTTCTCTGGGATCCTAAATCACCCTGTATATAATTTTTTAAATATATTTTATTGACTTTTCTTTTTTTTACAGAGAGGAAGGGAGAGGGATAGAGAGTTAGAAACACCAATGAGAGAGAAACATCGATGAGCCTCCTCCTGCACACCCACTACGGGAGATGTGCCTGCAACCAAGGTACATGCCCTTGACTGGAATCGAATCTGGAACCCTTCAGTCTGCAGGTCAATGCTCTATCCACTGAGCCAAACCAGTCAGGGCTATAATTTTATTATACACAAGGAAAAAATATATAAAAAATAGAAAATATAACACAGTCAAAAAAAGACTGCTGCTTTTTAAAAACAGAGAGTAGCTAACCCATTAGACGGCAAAAGATCTTATGAGAAGTCTCAATCTAAAAAGAAAGTATAGAAATCATTTCCTATACTAGGACAGAGAAGACTGAAAGAAAGGCTAGGATGAGATTGAAAAGATACTAGACAGTTATAGAAACAGATGTTTTAAAGTTAACATAGAATGCTTTCCATTTTAGGCCTACAAATTTTCATTCTTTCAGTTTCCCAAACTGGAAATTGTTAAGAAAACAACAACACCAACATTTGATATAGTTCTCTCTAGTTGCTATTATTCCATCATCAATTCCTATCTTTTCATTTCTTCTTTCTAAATATTTTTCAGATCAGTTCTTCCTCTCTTCCCATTGCCACTACTTTCCTATTAATCTTCATCATCTCTTAACTGAATTATTGCAAAACTCCTTAGAAGTGTCTAATCATTGGCAAATTTAACAAGAAAATACATCTCCTTCTCTCATTCTCTCTGTGAAGCTTCTCTGATCCTGTGCCCTTTTTATTTTTGTAAGTAAAAATTGGCTGGAATATAGTCATTCCCATTTTGACTACATATTATCTATGGCTGCTTTCATGCTACAACAGCATAAATGAATAGTTACAATAGAGACTGGATAATCCACAAAGCCTAAAATATTTACTATGTGGCTCTTTATAGAAAAAGTTTGACAACCTCTGGACTACACAGTCTTCCCTTGGTATCCGCCCAAGATTAGTTCTAGGACCGCCACAGATACTAAAATCCATGGATGCTCATCTTTATATAAAACTAAAGGCCCAGTGCACAAATTTGTGTGCTGGTGGGGTCCCTCGGCCTGGCCTGTGGGGATCGGGCCAAAACTAGCAGCCTGACATCTCCCAAGGGTTCCTGGAGTGCGAGAAGCCGCAGGCCAGGCCAAGGGACCCCATTGGTGCACGAATCAGTGCACCAGGCCTCTAGTATGCATATAAGATCTGTGGTTAATCTCTTCTCGCCCTTCCCCCTCCCTCCTTTTCTCTGAGATTCATCAGTCTGTTCCATGTTTCCATGCTTGTGGTTTCCGCTCCTGCATTGAACGTCTGCCCCCTGGTGGTCAGTGTGCATCATAGCTACCAGCTAGTCAGCTGGTTGGCCAGTTGCTCAGGCTTTTATATATATAGACTAGAGGCCCGGTGCACAAAAATTTGTGCACTCGGGAGTGGGGGGGGGGGGAACTCAGCCCAGCCTGTGCCCATTTGCAGTCCAGGACCCCTTGGGGGATGTCCACCTGTCGACTCAGGCCCACTCCCCAGGGGATCAGGCCTAAGCTTGCAGTCAGACATCCTTCTGGCAGCCAGGGAGCCCTCGGGGGATGTCCGACTAAAGGTTTAGGCCCCCAAGGGAGCTGTGATGAGGAAGCTGGAGTGACAGAGGAGCCACGCTGTCCCACCCCACTGCCCTGGGTCAGGTCGCACACAGGACACCCAGATGGTGGCCGGGCAGGCCAGCCAATCACTGCTGCCCCACCTGGCCACCCCGGGTCGGGTCATACACGGGATGCCTGGATGCAGATAGCAGGCCCGGATGGCGGCAGGGCAGGTGGGATGGCACTGTCCCATCCCATTATTAGATAGGACTAGAGGCCCAGTGCACGAAATTCATGCACGGAGGGGGAGTTCCCTCAGCCCAGCCTGCACCCACTCCAATCGGGGAACCCTCAGCAGTCGGACATCCCTCTCACAATCTGGGACCGCTGGTTTCTAACCACTCACCTGCCTACCTGCCTGATTGCCCCTAACCCCTCTGCCTGATTGCCCCTAACTTCTCTGTCTGTTTGCCTGATCACCCCTAACTGCCTCAGCCTGCCTGCTTGCTCGCCCCCAAATGCCCTCCCCCTGCCATCCTGATTTCGCACCCAACTGCCCTCCCCTGCTAGCCTGGTTGCCCCCAATGGCCCTCTCCTGCTGGCCTGATCTTACCCCTAATTGCTTCTACCTGCCTGATTGCCTCCAACTGCCCTCTTCTGTCGGCCTGATCTTGCTCCCAAATGCCCTCCCCTGCAGGCCTGACCTCGCCCCCAACTGCCCTCCTCTGCTGGCCAATTTGGTTCTGACTGGTCAGTTTCTATGCCAGTCAGCATCAAAAGCTCTGCCTCCTAGGCAGCCATTGGCTCCTCACAGTTGACCCAGATTTGGTTCTGATTGGTCAGTTTCTATGCCAGTCAGTGTCAAAAGCTCCACCTCCTAGGCAGCCATTGGCTCCTTAGAGTCACCCAGGTTTGGTTCTGATTGGTCAGTTTCTATGCCAGTCGGTATCTCTGGGCCTATCAACCGGGCCTGATCAGAAAGGCAGGGCTGAACAGCAGCCTCGGTGGAGGCCTGGAGAGAAATAGAGGCGGGGCTGTTGGCCAGGCCCGGAGAGAAAGAGAGGCAAGTTCTGATCAACCTACGGATCAAACCCTGTCTCTCCCTGCAGGCCTTTCTCTGGGCCTGATCCGCAGCCCTCTAGGGCCTAGGCAGTCAGTGCTGGGTCTTAGCAGCTCCAGTCAGTGCTGGGTCACCACGGCAACCCAGCACTGACTTCCGGTCTGGTCAAGCCTTCGGTCCTTAGACCCTGGCTCTTTATTAGATAGGATGGTATATTTGCATATAGCCTACAAACACCCCCGTATATATTTTAAATCACCCCTACATACTTTAAATCAGCGGTCGCCAACAGGTGGTCCTTGAGGTCTGGAAAGGTTGGCGACCGCAGCTTTAAATCATCTCTAGATTACTTATAATATCTAACACAATGTAAATGCAATGTAAATAGTTGTTTTATTGTACTATTTAGGAAATGACAAGAAGAAAAAGTCTGTACTTTTAAGTCTGTATTTTTAAGACAGACACAACCACCATAAGTCAAACTACATTGTACACATCAGCAACGAAGTAACACTTTCCCCCCAATATTTTCCATACCCATTTGGTTGAATCTCTGAATGCAAAACCCATAGATACGAAGGGCCAACTGTACCATCATACTTATATTTTACTTTAATTGTTCACTTAAAATAACAACAGAGGTTAAAATCAGGCACTTACTAAGACAGGCACTGTTCTAAGCAATTGGATAGATTATCACATTAATTTTTTTACAACAGTCCTAAAGGATATTATTACTATTTCCATTTTACAGATGAGGAAAACTGAAGCTTATCATTCCAGATCCCATGTTGTAAACCACAACCTAAGTAGTGACTATATTATTATTCTTTAAAACTGTGAGCTTATTAAAAACATAGATTATGCCTATATCATCTTTGTATTCCCAGAACAGTAGCTGATATAGTAGGTATTCCACAACTGTTTGCTAAATTAATCTTACAAACATAACCATTTTCATCCTGCCTTCTCCCTACTCAATACCCTTTGATGACTCCATATTTTTTACTACAGCAAGTCTAAGCTTTAAACTCCTCTGACTGGCCTTAAATTGGACCATAATCTGGGACAACTGTTCTTAGCAAAGTTCAAAAAAATTGAAAATGTTCAACTTCTATTTCAGAATTCGCTATTCTTCCTTAAGCTGTGTAACTCTAATTCAGCATATGAAATAAACTAAGCTAGCAATAAAACTCACCTGCCATCACGAGCTCTGTGGAGGCTGCCGTGATAGCTGCTCACTTTGCTGTGGACACTCCCTGCTTTGCTTCTCTGATCATCCACCATAGCCAGCTGAGTTGAAGAAGCATGTGTGGATGTTCCTTGAGTGGAAGTTCCTCTTGATTTCCTTATAATAGGAGTATTTGGATCCCTCAGGAGGGACTGAGCAAAATCAGGTTCTTGGAGTACTTGTCGGCTCTCATTCACTATCCTAGACAACAAAATACTAAGTTTAAGATACAGTTAACATTCCTATAGACTAACAAACAATACTTTTGTGACGCACTGACATTATTCTTTAAATTAATTGCTGTCCACATAATGTCTTAGGAACAGATATAACATTGTTAACAGATGAAAAAGTATATAACAAAAATTCATCTCAATCAGCCCAACTGGCGTGGCTCAGTGGTTGAGCAACAACCTATGAAACAGGAGGTCACGGTTCAATTCCAGGTCAAGGCACATGCCTGGGTTTGTGTGCTCAAGCCCCAGTGTGAGGTGTGCAGGAGGCAGCCAATCAATGATTCTCTCTCATCACTGATGTTTCTGTCTCTCTCTCCCTTTCCCTTCCTCTCTGAAATCAATAAAAATATATTTTAAAAAAATTTGTGTCAATCTGTTCTCTAAAGTGATAGACAGAAAGAGATCTGTGCTAGAATAAGAAAATAAGAATTTTAGTTTCAACTCTATCAATAAATATGCGATCTCAGGCAAGTCACTACCTCCTTTCCTTCATTTTCCTTATCTATAAAATGAAGTTATATTAATCATTTCTAAAAAGTCTCTTTTAGCTAAAGAATTTTATGATTTGCAAGGGCACTAAAATATTACAAAGATATTACTATAAAATAGAGGAATTGTTTAATTGCATTGTTTATGGAAGTAATGGAGGCCTCAGGTACATTTTTTAACTTATAAGAGTTGTTTTAAGGCTACAACTTAATTTTCTGGTAGAAGCAGTTGTCTAATGCTGGAATAAACATGAGTGGTCATAATTAGAACAAAAACATGAAAAATTACTTTAAGCAAACTTATAATTAAGACTCAGACATATTAAAGGCTTAAGGAAAAAAATTAAGGAGATAAATTATTGTCAAGAGCAAAAGTTTTTAACTGCTATGAAAGTGTTAAAAGCAAATGTTTATGATGATGAACAAAGGAGTAATTAAATTAATAAAAGAGCCAATTAAACTGTTGCAAAGATCCGTCTCAGTTTATGTAAATCAGTGACTTGAGAGTCAGGATTAAAGTTAAAATTAGATAAAAAGTTTCATTAAAAAAACAACCTCAAATATGTAAAGATTGGCTCATACAGTGAGAAAGTGCATATATTCTTTTTTCAAATTACAAAAGCATTATTGTTGTTTTTAGAACTTGGGTAGAATGGCTGAAGGAAAACTGAAATTTGTTAAGTACCTGCATTGTGCCAGGTATTTTAAATATATTCTTCTTTGATCCTTTAAAAAATCATTTTATTTAAAATTGATTTTTAGAGAGAAATATCAATGTGAGAGAAAAACATCCCTGCCCCAGGGATCGTGACATGAAACCAGGGCATGTACCTTGACCAGGAATCGAAGCTGCAGCAACCTTTTGGTGCACAGGACAACACCACCCAACCAACTGAGCCACAATGGCCATGACTACCCTTTTTTTTCCCTCAATATATTTTTATTGATTTCAGAGAGGAAGGGAGAGGGAGATAGAGACAGAAACATCAATAATGAGAGAGAATCATTGACTGGCTGCCTCCTGCACACCCCTGTGGATGTGCCCTGACTTGGAATTGAACTGTGACCTCCTGGTTCAAAGGTTGATCCTCAACCACTGAGCCACACTGGTTGGGCCAGGGCTATTGGTCTTAAGAATGTTTTTGTTATGGAGACGAATGTCCTAAGAGAATATTTCTAAGAGGATATTAGATATCTATTAAGAATAAATATTGTGGTTCCCATTTTATAAATGAAAAACTGAGGTTTGAAGGGATCAATGGATTTTCCACAACAAAACCAGTAGTTAGGGATCAAACTTAAGTTTAAGTGGCTTAGAAACCAATCATCAAGGAATGATAAAACAAGTTTACATAATACTGAAAACAAAGTGTCAAAAACTAAATAGAAGAAAGAGTAAGTCAAAAATAGAACCGTCCTAGCTTGGAGGGCCACAATGACTTTGCTGAGGAGGTATCCATGGTTGCAGAAAACCAAGTAAAAGGATCCTTGGGAACTTTTATCAGTGTGAAAAAAATTCTGGCCCAACCAGGATCTCCCAATAACTAGAATGATTCCTCATAAGGGTAGGTTGGGTAGCAATTTCCAATACAACCCCACACAGAATTATTTGTTTACTAGAGGCCTGATGCATGAATTTGTGCATGGGTGGGGTCTAGCTGGCTTGCCCCAATAGAGGCCAACTGGGCCAGGCCAGCCAGGGGGAAGGGATAGGGGGAGGGGATAGGGGAGGTTGGCCAGCCAGCCCTGCCCCCTGGTTGAACTCCAGTAGAACTCCCTGTCAAGGGGATAATTTGCATATTACCCTTTTATTATACAGGACTAGAGGCCCGGTGCACAAAAATTCGTGCACTCAGAGGTAGGGGGTTCCTCAGCCCGGCCTGTGCCCTCTCACAGTCTGGGACCCCTCGAGGGTGACCACTTGCTGGCTTAGGCCTGATCCCCAGGAGATTGGGCCTAAGATGGCAATCAGACATCCCTCTGGCAGCCTGGCAGCCCTTGGGGGATGTCCACTTGCCAGCAGGAAGTAGACATAAGCTGCGGCCAGACATCCTTAGCGCTGCTAAGGAGGCAGGACAGGCTCGCACCACCACTGCTGTACTATTCATTCCCAGTCGTTCTGCTGTTAGGGTTAGTTTGCATATTGCCCTTTTATTATATAGGATAGACGCCTGGTGCACAGGTGGGGGCCAGCTGGTTTGCCCTGAAGGGTGTCCTGGATCAGGGTGGGGGTCCCGCTTGGGTGCCTGGCCAGCCTGGATGAGGGGATGATGGCTGTTTGCAGCTGGTCACACCCCCTTCAGGGTGGGGGTCCCCACTGGGGTGCCTGGCCAGCCTGGGTGAGGGGTTGAGAGCCGTTTTCACGCTGGTGGGCAACTGAAGCCCCCAGCCTTTTTATTTTTTATTTTTTTATTCTGGGATTTATTTACCTTCTATAGCTGTCACTGGAGCTGAGAGCTGGCTCCATCTCTGAGGCCGTGGCTGGCTGAAAGCAGGTATCTGGGTTTGTTTAGCTTCTATAATTGCAACACTGTTGCATCCGGAGCTCAGAGCTGGGCCGCGACAGGCGGGGAACCTTGGCTTCCTCCATCAGTGGAGCAAGCAAGCCTCATGTTCGCTTCAGCTGCTGGCTTCCGGCCGCCATCTTTGTTGGCAGTTAATTTGCATATCCTGCTGATTAGCCAATGGGAAGCGAGGCGGAGGTATGGTTAATTACCATGTTTGTCTATTATTAGATAGGATGATCCAGAGGTGACCAGGAATGTTTAATTCAAGTCCCTTCCTCAGCTTTATGTTGTACTGTGATTAAAATATATTTAAAATGTTCAACAAATACACAGATAAATCACAGTAAATCCTACAAAGAAGACTCTGTGAAAGCAGGAACTTGTCCTGCTTTGTTTGCTATTGAATCCCTGGCATCCCAAAATAGTTCATGGCACATAGTAAGCATTCAATAAAGACTTCTAAAGAATGAATTAATGCCTAGAAAATATATTTTTGTGGTTGCTGTTGAATACATCTTTCCCCTCCTTTCCCTCTCTGCCCTATGAAACTGTATTTAAAGGAGAAATACATTATCTGATATCACTAGTAGCAGTCTCAGAATAAGAAATATATATATTTTAAATGTGATTATTTTATTTCAATTTAAACTGTTTAAGAGAAACTACTAATCACTAATATTTTAGAAAATACAGATTTTTGTTATTGAGGCACTTTAAAAGTTGCATAGTGAAAGTACATCAACCCTTGAGAAAACCAAGATGGCAGCATAGGTAAACACCAGAAATTGCTGCCTCACACGACCACTTCAAAAATACAACTAAAAGACAAAACCGGCATTATCCAGAACCACAGGAAGGCTGGCTGAGTGGAAATTCTACAACTAGAAGGAAAGAGAAAAGCATACCGAGACTCAGAGGTGTGGAAGTAAAGTGCAGAGGTACAGAGGCACACGTGGAAAGGGCTGACAACTGAGGACATGGCTGTCTTTTTCAATTGGGAGGGAGACACAAGCTCCCAACTACTCTGAACGCCAGTTCCGGGTGAGTCTCTGGGTACTCAGACTCATACGGGGAGAAACTGGACTGTCTGGCATCGGTCGGAACTCAAGGGCGGCTTTCTCTCAGAGATGCTTGCAGCAATTACCGCGGAACAGTGAGACCTTGGGCCTCTTAGGGCAGGGCTAAAGATCAGCCATAGCTGTTTGCTCCGCCTTGTTGATTCCCTGAGACCCCGCCCCACCCAAGCTGTGTGCAGAGGCCTTTACATATGAATACCCTGACCCTTTGCAATCTAAAAATGCCTAACTAACTGCAGCTGGGTCAGAGAAACCCAGAACATCCAAAAGAAGGCCCAAGGCCACACAGCAGCTTGCACTGCTTCACAGCTGGGCCTCATACGGGAACCTCCAAATGCCAAACAAAGAAGAGGACCCTGCAGATCTCTCCATAGTTCCTGCTGGGTAGCCTCAGGCAGAGGCTAAATTAGCACCTCCTTAGAGATCCAAGACCCTGTGTACCCAGCAGTCAGAGAGGGACCA
>NW_006299263.1:566724-567351 GCF_000327345.1 Myotis davidii | reverse complement strand
GGACTATTGTTGGGGGGGAAGGGGGAGTGGGGGGTGCAGGAAGATACTGGACAAAAATCGTACACCTATGGATAGGACAGTTGGGGGGGGCGGGTAAGGGCAGAGGGTGGGGTGGAAACCAGGTAGAGGGGAGCTATGGGGAGAAAAGAGAGGAACAACTATAATAATCTGAGCAATAAAGATTTAATTTTTAAAAAAAGTACATTAACCCATACAAGACACAACATTTTAAATACAATCTTAAGAATATCTCCCAAAACCCAATTTCCATGGACCCTATCTATGTTATTCTACTAATTTAGAATTCAGATATGATCTACACTAATAAAAGAGAAACATGGTAATTGGCGTACGACCGCTACCCTTTCCATTGGCTAATCAGCGAGATATGCAAATTAACTGGCAGCCAAGATGGTGGCAGGCAGCCAGGCAGCTTGAAACTAACATGAGGCATGCTTGCTTCAGTGACGGCGGACTCCAACGTTCCCAGCGGGGCTTCAGTCAGCCGGACCGCAACATTGTATCAAATACAGACGGTAAACAAAGGCAAGAAACCTGTTTTCAGCAGCCGAGGCCTCAGAGCTAAAGCCAGCCCAGAATAAAAAAAAAAGAAAGAAAAAAAGGAGC
>NW_006299263.1:560628-565912 GCF_000327345.1 Myotis davidii | reverse complement strand
CCAGGGGCTGCACCTAGGGATTGGGCCTGCCCTCTGCCACCCGGGAGCAGGCCTAAGCCAGCAGGTCGTTATCTACCAAGGGGTCCCGGACTGCGAGGGGACACAGGCCGGGCTGAGGGACCCCCCCTTCCCCCGAGTGCACAAATTTTTGTGCACTGGGCCTCTAGTGTTCATATAAGATTCTGAGTAAAAAGTTTAAAATAATTTGTTCCTTTGTGAATATTGAAAAACCTTGTTTTATTTTATGAACGAAGGGTTCAAAAAAATTAAAAATTAAAGATTCTTTAAATGTGCTCTCAAAAGACTGCTTCGGCAAGTCTTACCGTTACCATAATATTCTAATATGCAGTGTGGCCAACTATGAATTGAATTAAAATATTCTCTTAAACATATTTTATGTTATCTAATAAAATATTTTTTTCTATATTGGCTTTAATGTGTACTATATCAAAATGGAATAGCATGCTATCTCTTTAAATCATTTATGGTTTACTTGGAAGTTCAATTTGAAATGGAAGCCTAATCTAATACCTGTGTGACTTAGGCCAAGGCACTTAACCTCTTTGTGTCTGTTTTCTCATCTGTAACACAAAGATTATAATACATACCAACCCTCACAGGAATATCAAAAGCACAATATAAGAATGTATATAAAAGCATTACTTTGTTTTTAATTTTAAGAAAAATTATAATTTGGATTTTTAAAAATAAAGATTGACCTTTCCTCATATCTCTTAGTAAGGAAGAGAAGTTTTTAGCTTTTTATAAAAAATTGATTTGAGAGAGAGGGAGGGAGAGGGAAACAGAGAGAAACATAAATTTATTGTTCTCCTTATTATGCATTCATTGATTGATTCTTGTATGTATCCTGACTGGAGATTGAACATTGGTGTACTGGGATGACATCCTACTCAACTGAGCTATCCAGCCAGGGCCACGTCTTTAGCTTTTTATATTATCTTAAAAATGTTTTTTATTGATTTTAGAGAAACATCAATTGGCTGCCTCCTGCATGCCCCCTCCCCCACTCCTAACTGGGGAGAGAGCCCATACCTGGGCATGTCTTGATCAGAAATCCAACCCCTGACAGGGAATCAAACCAGTGACTTTTTGTTGCACAGGACAATGTTCAACCAACTGAGCCAAACCAAGTTTTTAGTTTTTAATTAAGACATGCTACTATGCCAGTCTTAACTGATGGCAGCTGAAGTTATAATCGAAATTATTTTAATGTAAGCAACACAAAAACATTGACATGAATGTGAAGTCTGTGAACATTGTGATAATTTACTTCAACTTACTCTTTTTTCCTACGACCATGAAAAAAACTGGCCCATTCAAAGCATGTCTTTTTGCTTCCAACCCAAAATATGGAGGGAATACCAACTATGAGAGCCATCAGGTATTTCATCAGAAAGAGAATCAGGTCTGGACGACTCATCTGAGTGACCTACAAGAAGAGAAAGAAAAATATCTTAAATATATAAAAAGAATTATTTATTAAAGGCCATTATAAAAATCTTTAAAATAAACAACAGTAAAGTAATTCTACATTTTGATGTTTTCACTTAAATAGTTCTATAGTTAAATTTCTGGTTATATGGAAAAATACACTCCCGAAAATTTGACAATAAATTTATAAATTTGTAATATATATTTTGAGTCCTATATTTTTATTAGCTCACATTGGCTGTCTTCTAAAGAAAAATAGTATTAATGTCCAAATAAACCCTGAATAGGAATAGAGGTTTAAGTAATACCTATACTGGCCAATTTTACTAGTCTTATCATTTGCCATCACGATATAAAAAAATTATGATCTTTAATATGCTCTTCCATCTACCTACTTCTTTACTCTGCTGGCTCTTTTCAAGCTTCCTCTTTAAACTATGAGTTACTTGTAGTTACTTGTAAGTGTATTTTCTAGTTTCTAATCAGATTTTCAAAAATTTATTTTTATTGCTGGTTTCAAGTTTAATTATTGTGGTAAGAGAATCTGGTCTATTGATTCTGGTTACCTTAAATTTTGGAGACTTCTTTTATGATTTAGCATACAGTTTTCTAAGTATTCCTTGTGTGGTAAAAAATAACACATATTCTCTATTTGCTGGGTACAAAATTTTCTAAATGTATTAGATCAACTTCATCAGTTGTGTTGTTCAAATTTTCCCTATATTCTTGACTAATTTTCTGTTTACCTACCCATTTTAATACAGGTATGCTAAAATCTCTCACATAACTGTGAACTCATCAGTTTTCTTTCTAATCTTGTCAGTTTTTATTTTCAAGCCTATGTGAAGTGTTAGGTAAATTCAATAATGCTCCAGCTGCTTATTTTGCTTTATGAATACTCTTCACTTTACATTGTATTTTATCTGACATTACTACTGTCACATCAGCTTTTCTTCCATGTTCAAATAGCTCTAGCTTTCTGCCTAACTGTCCTAGTTCTGTCCTCTGGAGCTAAGAAGAATAGAGCAACCACTCCGGAAGACCAAGTCGAGTCAATGAGATACCCTGCCAGAAGCAAAACTTAAAAACACAGTAAGTAAGTACTGGGAACAAAGAGACAACAAGACTATCTAGAAAATCCAGGGGAATCAACTAAAAAAACAAACAGAAACAGTCAAAGGGTTCAGTAACTTAAGTTGGACAAGATTAATATAGAAAAATCAAAATATATCAATAACCAGATAAGAAAAATAATGAAAACCATTTAATTTATAATCTTAACAAAAACTATAAGACACCTAGGAATAAACCTAATAAGAAAATGATAAAACCTTACTGAAGGACACAGAAAAACTGAAGTAAACAGAGAAATATTCCATATTTCTACATGTAAAGACTCAATGTTTTAAAGATGTCAATTTAATTATCCCCCCAAATAATCCTATAATCTGAAAAGATCAATAGGATTTTTTACAAGATATAAAAAGTTAAGTATATAAGTATTTCAAATAAATGAGGTAAAGATAGATTGTTTAATAAGTGATGTAGGAATGGTTGGCAATCTACCTGGAAATAAAATAATTTAAACACCACCTCAAATAGTAAGGAAAAATAAGTTCTAGAAAGTTAAAAAAAATCATAAATCTATGAAAATCATAAAGCATTTTTATAATGGAGGGTGTAAAGCCTTTTTAGAAGAGTAATATGAAACAAAGAAGTTATAAAAGAAAAAGGCTGATAGTTTTGATTACTAAAAATTTAAAACTCTGTAGAACAAGAAACTATAAATCAAATTAATAGACTAATGACTAACTAGGAATATTAATTGCATTATCTATCAATAAAGTAAACCTAAAAAGATATCAAATGAATTAATAAAGATAACATAAATAAATTAGAAGACAAAATCAATTAATAAACCCAAAGCTGGTTATTTGAAAAACATAATAAATAACCATCCTCTAGCCCAGTGGTTCTCAATCTATGGGTCGCGACCACTTTGGGGGTCAAACGACCCTTTCACAGGGTTTGCCTAAGACCATCAGAAAACACACATATAATTACATATTGTTTTTGTGATTAATCACTATGCTTTAATTATGTTCAATTTGTAACAATGAAATTGGGGGTCACCACATGAGGCACTGTATTAAAGAGTCACAGAATTAGGAGGGTTGAGAACCACTGCTCTAAAGTCAATAAAAAACATAAAAACTAAAAAATACAAAAAACTATATGCAGCATATCTAATGGGTTGAAACATATAAAGTACTTAGAACTGTGCCTGACACCTAACAAATACTCAAACATGTGGTACATGGAGCTACTGATCCAAAAGACACTATTAAAAGATAATCCATAATAAGATATTGTGGTAAAATAAAATTTTAATATAATCCTTCCTTGGAGATTCACATGCACATTCATAAATGAAAGGCTCTGAGAAGTCCTGAATTAAGGAACTGTTTATCTTTGTTTATTCCACTGTTTCCTATGCTGCTATATACTTAAATTTCCCCATCTGAAAATTAAGAGGTTAGAACAGTGGTTCCCAAGGTGGGGCACACGCCCCAAAGGAGAGCAATTTGATTTTTAAGGGGGGCAATTCAAGAATGAGTTATTAACACAGTGAATTTTTTGCATTTCTTAAGGTTCTAGGGGCCTCATATACAGTATATAAATATATATTGTGACATATTTAAGCATTTCAGTTCTCTATTGTATGTTTTTAAACTTTATAATTTCTTAGTGATTTCTTCCTCAGTACTTCAACTGTCCTTTTGTTTCTTTATATTTCTCTTTCATGGATGCCATGTTCTTTGGAAGCTTGTTTAGGCCAAGTTAATGGCCTTCTAGGCTTCCTCCATGTGAATAGTGCTCTTTTTGAATAAGAATTATATGTCACGGCGGGGGTGGGGGGGGAGCATCAGGATTTTAGAGATGCTTAGGTGAGGCATGGCCAAAAAAAGGTTGTGAACCACTGGGTTAGAATATTTAAATTCCAAGGTATATCCTAATGGCCTATGATCTAATAATCTTGAAACATTTTCTAGGGGAATTAGAGATGAGTTTTTATTATATCAAATTGTGTTCTAAAAGTTCTTTTCTTTTCCATGATTTAAAAATCTATCTTCCCAGTTAAAGTACACATGTTAACCATGATTGTACATTATTTTTGGCTCACACACAAAAAAACCAACAACACACAAAAACAAAACAAAACACAGTAAGTTCCTATAACAGTGGATGGAGATAAGGGGAAGAATCTGATCATTGAGAAGCATGCTTCAAATCATGTCTGCTTATACTCAATAAATAGTGTTAACACAATGACTGATTGAAGAAACTTATTTGTAAATGTAAAGACATAGCTTACATAAACTTAGATAATGTAGCTTAATTAAGATGAAGAGGCCAAGAACCTAAAAATTAAAACTAGTAAAACTGTAATCAAAGAAGTATAGTGGGTGATTTAATTAGAGTTGAGCAAAGGATTAGAGGAATTGTATGATGTGAAAAGAGCATTGACCTAAAAATAAACAATGTAACCGTAGTCAAATTTCATATAAAACAGGGGGTGGTGAACTGACTAACCATCTACAGTCTAAAATACTCTTCTTCAGAGATATTACACACTCTAACCCCCTTATTTACATACTAGAGGCCCAGTGCACAAAAATTTGTGTACTCGGGGGGGAAGGGGGGTCCCTCAGCCCAGCCTGTGCCCTCTCGCAGTCTGGGACCCCTCGGGAGATAACGACCTGCTAGCTTAGGTGGCAGAGGGCAGGCCCAATCCCTAGGTGCAGCCCCTGGTCAGGCTCAGAGCAGGGCC
>NW_006299263.1:559843-560331 GCF_000327345.1 Myotis davidii | reverse complement strand
AGACTTGGCTCCAGCTCTTAGGCCTCCACTGCTGAAAGTAGGTTTCTGGCCTTTGCTTACAATGTTGCGATCCTGCTCGCTGAAGCCCAGTGGACAAAAGCAGGTTTCTGGGGTTTTGTTTAGCTTCTATATTTGTTACATAGTTGCTTAGAGTTGCAGCTCAGAGGCCTGCAGCAGCAGGCAGGGAACGTTGGAGTCCTCCGCCACTGAGGTAAGCAAGCCTCATGTTAGTTTCAAGCTGCCTGGCTGCCGGCCGCCATCCTGGCTGACAGTTAATTTGCATATCTCGCTGATTAGCCAATGAAAAGGGTAGCGGTCGTACGCCAATTACCATGTTTCTCTTTTATGAGTGTAGATGTGGAATCTGTCTGGGGAAAACAAATCAGTTTGCTCAAGATCACATAGCTAATTAAGTCAGTCACTTAAATAGTGCCTATATGTCCTGGTACAAGAGTTATACCAGTAAATAAGTTTAAAAATTCCCTGCT
>NW_006299263.1:557291-559777 GCF_000327345.1 Myotis davidii | reverse complement strand
TTAGTATGGAATGCTGTCAATAAACAAAGAAATAAAGAAATCTAGTAATTTCAGGTAGTAATAAACTCAGAACTAAAGCAGGCTAGGGCATAGCGTTTGGTATGTGGTATTGTGTATGGGGCAGGTATTTCAAGTCAAAGTGGTCAGAAAAGGCCTCTCCAAAGACGTGACATTTAAGCAGAAATCTGGAGTATATTCTGTAGTAAGAGTACTTCAAATGGAAGGAGCAGCAACAACCATTGTTATCTCTGAAGAATAACAACAAGGAGACAAGGATGGCTAGAGCTGAGCATAAAAGGAGAGAATTGTAGAAAATAAGTAAAAGAAGTAGACAGGGGCCAAATTTTACAAGGGTGGACAAAAGTAGGTTTATAGTTATTCATATGGAAAAAGACATGCAGTTATGATTATTACAGCTTTATTTACTCAAAGGAATGTCATAATGCAACTGTAAACCTACTTTTGCTCATCCCCCTATATGACCCTGCAGGCAATAGTAAAAATTATGTATTTTATTCTAAAGGTAGTAGGGAGCCGTTAGAGGGTTTTGTTTGAAGAAGCAACATAATCTCTCTTTTTTTTTAAAGATCACCCTGGCTACTGTGTTGAAAATAAATTGTAAAGGAACACAAAAAGAAAAGCAAGCAGATGAACTAGAAGGCCACAGTGAAAATATCAGCTTGGACTAAGGTAGAAATGGAGATGGTGAGAAGTTAATGAATTATGTGTGATGAGATATGTGAGTAAGAAGACTCATAGATGGCTCCAAATTTGAATCTGAGCCAACTTGTGAATGACAGTGTTTACAGAATGGAGACAGGATGTAGGAAGAAGGTTTAAGAAGAAAAATGAAGTTCTATTTTAGATATGTTAAGTTGGAAATGCCTTGTAGACTTCCAAATTAAAATACCATTTAAATAAATAATGTCTGGACCTCAGAAATAAAGTTGTGCTATTTAGTCTAAAACATGGGAATAAAAGATTATCCAGAAAAAGGGGAAGGGGGAGAAAGAGAGCCTAGGTGAGAAACCATATGTTGTTGCTTCTATAGTGTTTTAAACTGCATTTTCTTTCATAAATTAGAAATACTGTCTATATAACAGAAGTGCTTGAATTAAAGAGGAGTGCTCAAAACAAGATCAGCAATAACACCAACAATCAAAGCCTTCTATTTGGCAAGAGAGTAAAAAGAATTAGAAAACAGAGGGATGGAACAGTTTGTATTATAAAGTTCTGGTCAAAGCCAAAATTCCAGGGTAACCAAGTCAGCACCTGCCCTTGGTAGAGATTCAGTGAGAAAGCAACTCAAGCAACACCTGTTTTGTGAACATGCCATTTAGGCAAAGAGTACTGGAGCCAGAGGGCTAAGACATGGGGAAAAATGGTCAACCTTGCTATAAGAAAAGGAGGTTTCCCTTATAAATGAAGAAACCTCGTTTCCCTTAGAAGAGAAAGGAGTGCATTATTATCGATTCATAAATTACATAAGAACCCTTCCCCAAACAAATTCAGTCAGTTCTGATTTAAAGCAGGATATATACTAGGTATAAAGGCAAAGCTCACTAAAGGAAAATATTTAAATAAAGGAATACGATGTTCAGTTTTTATTTTACAATAACCTTATAATGAACTAAATGCCTATATATATATTTTAAATATATTTTATTGATTTTTTACAGAGAGAAAGGGAGAGAGAGAGTCACAAACATTGATGGGAGAGAAACACCTATCAGCTGCCTCCTGCACATCTCCTACTGGGGATGTGCCCGCAACCAAGGTACATGCCCTTGAATGGAATCGAACCTGGGACCTTTCAGTCCGCAGGCCGACGCACTATCCACTGAGCCAAACTGGTTTCGGCTAAATGCCTATAATTTTTTTTGAGAAAACCCGCCACTAAATATCTTAGTTCTTTGTATAATTAAAATGGACAGGTGAGAAACTTTAAAACTCTTATAATTATCCTTTAAAAACATTATATTCCTATTAATGTTAAAATATATCACTGTAACAATGGAAAAAACTCACCTGATATATTTCTCTGATCTATTTATTGGGAACTGTAGGGAACCCAGGCAGAGAAGGGAGACTACCAGTACTCACTGTAAGCCCTATGTCTTACTGTCCTTTCCCTAAAGTGGTCTGGCTAGCTGTGAACAGCCTACATTCACCATCTTCTAAACACTGATCTCCACTAACATCACTAATTTTATTCAAAAGAATTTCGCAATATGACTTTATTCAACCACAATATGGAAAATATTTTCCATGTTTTACTCTTTCAATTTAGATCCAGAATCCATCAAAGACCCTGGGGTTTGAAAATTCTTTTTAATTAAATAGAAAAAATTATTCGTGCGAAAGGAGAAAAAGCAGTGTGAAAAAAGAAACCCACCAAGGGCATATTTATGATTATTGTGGCAGCCTATATTCAATTCTTATTTCTGAGACTTTGGCTTTGAATCAGGTTGGCAAAGTTCTTGACT
>NW_006299263.1:552726-557264 GCF_000327345.1 Myotis davidii | reverse complement strand
TCAAGTAGCATCTATACTTTACTAATGGAGACACATATTGCATTAGGTTTACTTTCATTTTAAAAAATAGATTCATTACAAAATGTTAGCTCAGCTGAGCCTGTGGTCATCAAAGTCACATAAAAATAAATAATTGATCAGTCTGTGACAGTAATTCTAGAATGGAGGTCTGTCATCTAGGTAAGTAACAGTAGTTCTAGAATGGAGGTCTTCTGATTCCATATTTTGTGCACTTATTACACTACATTGCTTTATCTGCCTTTACTTTTATCCTCTTTTGGAAAGTCCTACTTGATCTACTATAATGCTATTATAATTAAGACAATGATAGGAGATTAAGCAAAGACAGAAAACAGACCATGGTAAAGAACAGCGAAATAAGTTTCACATATGGAAACCTGATATATGAGGCACATTATAGTTTACTAGAGAAAGGAAGAACTAGTCATTAAATAGTGCTAACTATATATCTACATATTTTAAAAATAGTATTTCATCCTCACACCAGATATAATAAATTATATCGATGAAAAACCCACACCTTAAAAGCAAAACTTTAAAACTGCAAGAGTATTTTTTATGACCCTGGGGTAGAGAATTCTTAAATAACATATAATTTATAAAAACAAGGAAAAGATGGATAAATAATATATACATTAAAATTTTAAAGTTCTGCTGATTAAAGGGCGTGATTTAAAAACTGAAAAGCCAAGCTAAATATCTATAATGCATAAAACAAAGAATTATAATCCAGAATGTGTTTGTAAATAAGCAATTTACAGAAATTGAAATAGCTAATAAACATAAGAAGTTCAATCTCACCAGTAATCAGGAAAATACAAATTTAAATAGCAATAAGGATTGTGCATATAATGGGCAAAAATTTAAAAAATCTGATGACACCAACTGATGATGAGGATGTAGAACAATGAGAAAACTGTTTGTTCATATGGGGTTCTAAACTGGTTAAACAACTTGCAATTTAGCAACATCTAGTAAAGTTGAAGATTCACATGTTATGACCCAACATTTCCGTTTTTATGTATATTTTATAGAGAAATTCATATCGACACACAAAAGTATTCATAGCAGCATTATTTCTAAGAAAAAACAAGGTATAATCTAAATATCCATTGAGAGTAAAACAAACAAATGTGATATATTCATAAATACTAAAAACCAGAGAAAGCAAATAAACTTTACACATATTACCATAGACAAATCTCACAAATAAATGACAAAAGCAAGCTGCAAAAAATATATACAGCTTTGACACTCAAAAGTTTTAAAATAAACTAATATATATTATTTAGGAAAAAATATATGGATAAAAGATATAAGTAAATACACAAAAACAACAAATCTGGGATGATAGTTTAGAAGGGAGGTTAGATCACAAAGGAGGAAATGGTGTTTTGTTAGTGTTTTCTTTATTAAATGGATGGTAGATCTATTGATGTTCAATGTACAGTATCGTTCTTTATTCATATCTGTATGTCAGAAATATTTATAATACCTCTTAAAAAGAAAGGACAAAAAGGAAGTGAAGGCTCCTACATTTACAATATAGTTTGTTCCTCTCAGGGAGGCAACAGTTTTGAAAATAAAGAAAAAAAGTAATTTGTTTCTTTAACTAGATATAATTCATTCCTAGTTCTATATCTGTGTATCTTCCTTTTGCTGTTTATTGTCTTTCATCATTGGCCCTCTAATTTATTTGCAACCCTATAAAAAGAAGTATAGTAAATTAGGATTTCAATTCCCAAGCTTTTCTTTTGTTAGAGGAAATCATAAAATAACAAACTCCACATTTGCAAATAATCTCATTTTCTTTTCCAAACACAGAGATTACCTTCTTACAATAATTCTTTCTTTTAAATTCAAGAATGGCAATGAGGCTCGCCAGTGTGACTTAGTAGTTGAGCAGTGACTTAGGAACCAGGTGGTCATGGTTCGATTCCCAGTCAGAGCACATGCCTGGGTTGCAGGCCCGATCCCTAGTAGGGGGCATGCGGGAGGCAGCTGATGAATGATTCTCATCATTGATATTTCTACCTCTCCCTCTCCCTTCCTCTCTGAAATCAATACAAATATATTTTATAAAGACATTCTAAACTAGAAAAACCATTAAAAAAAGAATGGCATGAGGAATGTTAAGCAATTTAGATTCTAATTAACTTTACCAATAACTCATTTGTTGATTTATTGATTATAGCCATTCTGAGAAGTATGAGATGGTATCCATTGTCATTTTGATTTGCATCTCTTGGATGATTAGTGACTTTGAGCATGTTTTCACATGTCTCTTGGCCTTCTGTATATCCACTTTTGAAAAATGTCTATTTAAGTCCTTTGCCCATTTTTTGATTGGATTGTTGTATCTTCCTTTTGTTAAGATGTATGAGTTCCCTATAAATTTTGGAGATTAGGCCCTTATTGGATATAACATTGGCAAATATGTTCTCTCACGCAGTGAGCTTTCTTGTTTTGTTAATGCTTCTTTTGCTGTGCAGAAACTTTTTATTCTGATATAGTCCCATTTTATCCTTAGTTTCCATTGCCCTAGGACAGTGATGGCGAACCTATGAACTCATTTTTTTGGTTGATTTTTCTTTGTTAAAAGGCATTTAAATATATAAAATAAATATCAAAAATATAAATCTTTGTTTTACTATGGTTACAAATATCAAAAAATTTCTATATGTGACACGGCACCAGAGTTAAGTTAGGGTTTTTCAAAATGCTGACACGCCGAGCTCAAAAGGTTTTCCATCACTGCCCTAGGAGCTGTATTGGTAAAGATATTGCTACAACATATGTCTGATATTTTGATGCCTATGGATTCTTATAAGATTTTTATGTTTTCCCATCTTATACTTATATTTAAGTCCTTTATCCATTTTATTTTTGTGCATGGTATAAGTTGGTGGTCTAGTTTTATTTTTTTGCATGTATCTGTCCAATTTTCCCAACACCATTTATTGAAGAGACTGTCTTGACTCCACTGTATGCTCTTGCCTCCTTTGTCAAATATTAATTGACTATAATGGCTTGGATCAATTTCTGGGTTCTCTGTTCTGTTCCATTGGTCTATATGTCTGTTCTTGTGCCAGTACTAGGCAGTTTTGAGAACAGTGGCTTTGTAATATAGCTTGATATCTGGTATTGTGATTCCTCCAACTTTGTTCTTTTTTCTCAAGATTGCTGCGGCTATTCAAGGTCTTTTTTTATTCTATATGAATTTTTGGAGTTTGTTCCAGGTCTGTGAAATATGCCATTGGTATTTTAATGGGGATTGCATTAAATCTATAGATTGCTTTAGGTAGTATGGAGATTTTAATGATGCTGATTCATCTAATTCATGAACACGGTATATTCTTCCATTTGTTTATGTCTTCCTCTACTTCTTTTTTCAATATCCTAGTTTTCCAAGTATAGGTCTTTTACCTCCTTAGTTAAGTTTATTCCTAGGTGTCTTAATTTTTTTTTTGTGCAATGGTAAATGGGATTGCTTTTTTATGTTTCTCTTTCTGAGAGTTCATTATCTATCTATATAAAAGCCTAAGTGACAGAACAACTGAATGACTGGTGGACTGGTCACTATGATGCACACTGACTGCCACGGGGCAGATGCATCACGCAGGAGCTGCCCCCTGGTGGTCAGTCGGCTGACCAACGGGAGTCAGGTGCAGGGCTCACAGCTGGCGAGTGCTGCTATGGCAGCACAAGCCTCTCCCAATCAGGACTGACTGGGCACAAGCCCACAGCAGGTGCAGCAGGGTCAGGATGAGCAGGAGCAGCAGGCAGAACTAGCAGTCTGACATCCCCCGAAGGGTCCCAGATTGCAAGAGGGTGCAAGCCAGGCTGAGGGACCTCACTAGTGCACAAATCCATGCACCGGGCCTCTAGTTGGTGTATAAAAAAGCCATAGATTTCTGGGTGTTAATTTTGTATTCTGCTACATGGCCAAATTCATTTATTAAATCTAGGTTTTTGATGGAGTCTTCAGGGTTTTTCATGTACAATATCATGTCATCTGTGAATAATGACAGTTTTACTTCTTTTCCAATTTGGATGCCTTTTATTTCTTCTTCTTGTCTCATCAATATGGCTAGCACTTCCAGCACTATGTTGAACAGGAGTGGTGAGAGTGGGCATCCCTGTCTTGTTCCTGTTCTTAGGGAAAATGGTTTTAGTTTATGCCCATTCAGTAGGTTTGTTATATAAGACTTTCATTATGTTGTGGTATGATCCCTCTATTCCCACTTTGCTGAGGGTTTTTATCAAGAAAGGGTGTTGGATTTTGTCAAATGCTTTTTCTGCATCTATTAATATGATTATGTGGTTTTTATCTCTCAATTTGTTTATGTGATGTACCACATTCATTGATTTGAAGATATTGTATCATTTCTGCATCCCTGGAATAAATCCCACTTGGTCATGGTGTATGATCTTTCTAATATAATACTGGATCTGATTTGCTAGAATTTTGTTGAGGATTTTAGCATCTATGTTCATCAAGGATACTGGCCTGTAGT
>NW_006299263.1:547818-552158 GCF_000327345.1 Myotis davidii | reverse complement strand
TGCTATTTAGCCTCCAAGTGCTTGAATTTTTTTGATTTTTATTGTAGCTTATTTCTATTATGCCATTGTGATCTGAGAAGATGCTTAATATGATTTCAATCATCTTGAACTTGAAGAGACTTTGCCTGTGTCCCAATATGTGGTCTATGTTTTAAAATGTTTCATGTGCACTTCAGAAGAATGTGTATACTGTAGCTTTGAGTGAAATTTTCTGAAAATGTCAATTAAGTCCATCTGATCTAGTGAATCGTTTAGGATTGTTGTTCCTTTGCTGATTTTTTGTCTAGAGGATTTATCCAGTGATGTCAATGGGGTATTAAAGTTCCCTAGAACAACTGTATTGCTGTCGATCTCTCCCTTGATATCTTCCACAAGTTTTTTTATGTTTTTGGGTGCTCCTGCATTGGGTGCATATACGTTTACCAGAATTACATCCTCTTGTTCCACTTCTTGTCCTTCTGGCACCCTTATTATATATATATTACTTCGTTTCATGTTGTACCAAAGCTCCCTTAGGCTCTCCTCTTGCTTTCTAATTTTTTTCTCCAATTGCTGTTCAGAATTGGTGTGTTTTACTGCCCTGCCTTTTAACTCACTAATTCAGCCCTCTGCTTCTTCTAATCTACTGTTGAACCTTCCATTGTGTTTTTTATTGTAGCTATATCGTTCTTGATTTCCTCTTGATGCTTATATGAGTTGATTTTCTCATCCATCCCGTTTATGAACTCTATGACCTTTACTCTGAATTATTTTTCTGACATATTGCATGCCTCGTTTCATTTAGTTCCTTTACTGGTGATTCCTCCTCCTGGCAGCTGATTAATGTTTCTACCTCTCTATCCCCTCCTCTCGCTCTCAAATCAATAAAAACATATTGTAAAAAAGAATATTAATTAAAAGTGCTGGAAAAATAAGTGTACTCTCCAAAATTAATTTTTGGACACTTACTAATTTGTGTTTTTATCCGTAGTATAATTAGTATCATATTCTTTAAGGTGTTTTTACTAGGTTTCTCCATATTTTTTTAAAGAAACAGGAGTAAAACCCCATAAAATAATTGTGCTTTAGTCACAGAATAATCTGACTTCTATATTTATTTTTTTTCTACTAGACTATAAACTCCTGTATGATAGGAGCTGTGTCTTATTACTCTTGCTTTCTCAGCAATTGTCAATATGCCATAATGGCAGATATATAATAAATGGCTGTTGCATTAATAGATGAATTTTATAAATAAAGAAAAAAAAAACCTGTGGTTTACGAGAGAAAAGTTTCTAGATTCATTTGATATTAGACCTGAGAAGAACCTTAGAGATTATTCAGTTCAATCCCCTAGTGTTAAAGATAAATTTTAGAGTAACTAAAGACAAAGCTAGTTAGGGATACAGCCAGGACTAGGTTGCATCTCCTAAATATTCCTTCTATGTTTTTTGGGTAAGAGGTGTGAAGTGGTGGTAAGAATGTAAGCTTTGGAATCAGAAAGATAATTCATATCCCAGCTCTCACTTACTGTCTGAATTTGAATAAGCTGTATAATTGTGAAACTCCGTTTCTACATTTGTAAAATTGAGTACAATTTAACTTTACTGGACTATAGTGAAAATTAAATGAGATAATGTATATAAATTTGCTGAGTACAGAACATGGTGCATAGTCAATACTTAATAACTAGAAGCTTCTATAATTATTACATTATTTTGCTTCTATTTTGCTATTCCCATAAACTACTGAAATTATTTCCTTTAATTGGTACAGTAATAACTACAAAACAATTGGAAAAATGATTTATTGGCAAGTCTTTATTATAGTGATGTACTAAAATTTATTTTTTCATTGTAGCAATATAATAGTACCAGACTGTATTGAGTATTTTTAATACCATTATGCAAATAGTGTAAAACAATGATTCTCAAAAATAGTAATAAGAATGAAACTGACAATTTATATGGGACAGAAAAAAATGGTACAGGCCACCAACTACTAAATTTTCAAAGGTTATATTGAATAATGCTGGCTGTAGATCAGAATTGACAAACTACAGCATGTAGACCAAATCTGATGCAATTGTTTTTGTAAAATCAAACTTTACTGAAACAATTCCATTTGTTTACATATTGTCTATGATTACTTTTGCACTATATCAGCAGAGTTGAGTAGCAAAAACCATATGGCAGGCAAAGCCTAAAATATTTACTATATGACCTTTGACAAAGTTTTCTGTGCCCTGCTGCAGATCATGGCAAGTACATTAAAAATATTTTTTTCTAAAATGTGTAAGCCATTTGTACACCAGATATATTTGCAACTAAGATTTAAAATTGAACTTACAACTTAGGCTTTTCTGTTAAACAGAGGCCAGAATAATAGTAATTTGTATGTTTTAATATATTTATCCAACAGTGCCATTTGACAGCATTTTACAACCTGTACATAATAGTATTAATAGTTTTCTATAAACTTCTTTAATATTCTTTTATAATATAATATTTTCCTATAAAATGAGATTTAGAACATTTTTTTTACAGGGATTTCTTATTCTTTTCCCTTATTATAGACACTAAACAATTTTGAGGAAAAATTAATTTGGTACTAGTAAGTCACAGGCAGGAAATTTACCGTTTATTAGTAGCACTATATATCTATACAGAAATATTTACTGTCCCTAATGTTGGAAATGTAAAATATACCCATTTCGCTCAGGGTCCTTACATAAACAATGATGATTCCTTTAGAAATTGCCTGGTAAAGAGAAACATCATTACCAGAAATTGAAGCTAGTATCACTGTTAGATTTGATGTTACTCTGCTAGTTTTGTATTTTTCTGCATCAAGACTAGATAAACAACAGATGGGTCGCCTTGTGTGGCTGAAAGAATACAAATAATGTTTTTTGTTTGTTTTCTATAAAAATATATATTTTTAGAATTCTACAAATGGTTCTAATGTGAACTTCATAGTCTTAACGAAGTTGCTTGTATTATAGTAACATTTCTACTACTGAAACAGGTTCTATTATCAAAATTTCTTGGGATATATAGCATTGCATTAGATGGCTGAGAGGTGAAAAAAATGAAGGGGCACATTAGGTATGAATATGTGCGCTTTTGAAAATAAATATTTAAACAAAAAAAATTTGATTCTAGTACAGAATATAGGGTTAATATATTCCTTCCTCAAGCTTCAAGAAATATGTAGTTATAGCAATAAAATACTGAAATTTTCCTTTTTGCAAGGCACTCTAGTAAGAGGTTTAAATTTATTATCTCCTTTAATCTTCATAGCCACCCATGAGGTACATATTACTATATAGTCACATATTATTTCCTGCATTTTACATGAGGAAACTAGGCTCAGAATGTTAGAGACAGGACATAAACCTAGCCTATCTGCCTTTAAATATTTGGGGTTGTTTCTTTGTCTCCTCATTTTTGCTCTAACCAAAGGGTCCAGGTGCTGGGACACACAGGGTCTGTGGCCACAGTGGTGGGTCAGTGGGAGGGTTGCACATCCTGAGAGTCACCGGAGAGCCCAGGTACTGAAGGCCAGCCTTCTTAGGTCACCTAATAATCTCTCATTGCAGGCAGCCCCAGGAAGGACATGACCTCAGAAAAGGAAGCTCTTTGTAGCTGAAAGATGTCTGCTGGATACACCTCAGAAGCTGAGCAGCAAGTCTTTCTTTGATGGAGATCTGGCAGTGCATCACCATGTCCACCATAAGTTTCACAAGGTATGGATTTCTGGTTGAAAAGTGTTTTGTTTTTTTTCCTCAGTATTTTAAAGATACTATCATACTGTCTTCTGGTTTGCATAGTTTTTGCTCAAGACTCTGCTGTCATTGTAACTGTTGGTCTTTTATGATGATCTGTCCTCTCTTTGAGATTCATTTCAAGACTTTTGTCCTTGGCATTCTGCAGTTTCATCAAAGTGTAGATTTCTGTTTATTTATCCTGCTAGGTGTATACAATGCCTCCTTGATCTGCAGATTCAAGTGTCCAGCAGTTTTGGAAAATTTTCAGCCATTATGTCTTTAAATACTATCTCTCCTACATAATAAACACCATTATCATAACTACTGGTATAGAAGGGAACTATGCAGCTATTCCAGAAAATAGCCTCTAGCCAAGTGGTTCTCAACCTGTGGGTTGTGACCCCTTTGGCAGTCAAACGACCCTTTCACAGGGGTTGCCTAATACCATTGGAAAACACATATATAATTACATATTGTTTTTGTGATTAGTCACTATGCTTTAATTATGTTCAATTTGTAACAATGAAATTGGGGGTCACCACAACATGAGAAACTGTATTAAAGGGTCGCCAGAAGGTTGAGAACCACTGGT
>NW_006299263.1:540128-543418 GCF_000327345.1 Myotis davidii | reverse complement strand
TAGCCTATATGACTTTAAATACCATGTATGTATGTATGTATGTATGTATGTATATTTTAGAGAGAGAGAGAGGGAAGGAGGGAGGGAGAGAGGGGGGAAAAGAGAAAAGGAGGGAGAGAAACATCGATGTGAGAGAGAAACATCTATCAGCCATCTCCTGTACACACCCAACAGGGGATTGAACCCGAAACCCAGGCATGTGCCCTGACTGGGAATAAAACCCATGACCCTTTGGTGTAAGGGATGATGTTCCAACAAACTGTGCCACACCAAGGCTAAAGCCCCCCTTTTTTTTAAACCAATACTATGTATGTTATATTGAAACGCTTTTCTAGAAATAACAACCTTTGAGACTTGTAACTCTTTCATAAAATACTTTAAGCCTCTTAAAAGGTACTAAATAGAGGAAATTATTTTTAAAGAAAAAAAACACAACAAACCCTGACTCTTTATTTATTGCTGTAGGCAGAGTGACTATTACAGTAAATCAAGCAATTGACAGCCTCCCATATTACACTCAGAAGAGAGCTAACAAGATGCCAAACAAATTAACTTTCTGCAGTATGTTTCCTTCAATATTTCTGTTTTCAGGGGTTTGGTCCTTGCAGTACTTCTTTTTTGGGAAATTGGTCAGTGTAGGCGGAGTTCTGAGATCCTTTCAGGGGGTGAGATGTGGGCCCAGCAGCTGGTCCTCTAAAAAATCAATAAAATATAAAAAAAAAACACACACACAACAAAACACCAAAGTACCTAGAAAATTACTAATATGTTAAATAGTATATCAGGTGGAAGTGTACTCTAGGAATAAACTGTACTGATTTTAAATAGTAAAATAGATATTCTGACAACTAGGGCTAAATTTCATAATTCTGGATTTAGGCATTACATATTACTTGTTCAAGTATTATTTAATACACATTTTTAAAAAGTGTTCTTGCTAAAATCAGTATAAAGGTGTGTTTTTTTTTTATTGATTTCAGAGAGGGAGGGAGAGGGCGAGAGGGAGAGAAACATCAATGATGAGAGAGAATCATTGATCCACTGCCTCCTGCATGTTCCCCACTGGGGATCGAGCCTGCAACCCGGCATGTGCCCTTGACTAGAATTGAAACTGGGACCCTTCAGTCTGCAGGCTGACACTCTATCCACTGAGCCAAACCAGCCAGAGCTAGTGTCAAGTATTTTAAAATCTACGCAATAAACTTCTATTTACAGCAAGGATACTATTTTAAATATTTTTAAATTCTTTATACCAGTGGTCGGCAAACTCATTAGTCAACAGTACTATGACTGAAACTTCTTTTGAGAGCCAAATTTTTTAAACTTAAACTATATAGGTAGGTACACTGTTATTAACTTAATTAGGGTACTCCTAAGCTGACCTTTGCTGAAAACGTCCTCATGTGCATGAATCATGCACACCTCCCCTGCCTCCCGCTGCATATCCTGCGGCCTGCCTGCACCACGTCTCCTGTTGGCGACTTAATTAGGGTACTCCTAAGCTGACCTTTGCTGAAAACGTCCTCAATCTAACTGAGGTATGTTCATTGAGGTCGACCCCTTCCAACTCTCCCATCCACACTCATCTTGTATACTTGTTTCGTCTATCGCCTTTCATTCATCCTCTCTATATGTCCAAACCATCTCAACATACCTTTCTCAATCCTTGACACTACATCTTCTTTCACTCCACAACGTTCCCTAAAATTAACTTAATAAACTTTACTTAAAGTTTTAAGTCTTAAACTACAGGTATGTTGAATAAAATGATATCATACTTAATAACGATATTATTTATTGATAAAATTAAATACCTGTAGGATTTGCAGCTGGTTGGAAAAATACAGGTAATTTTATGCTTCGAGTAGGTACTTTTGTCACTCGCACGCTATCTACTTCTTCAAAATAGACTCACCCAGGCCGAAAACCGACTTCTGCGCATGGGCCACAAAATTTCAATCGCACTGTACCTACGTGCCTGCATGTGGTATTTTGTGGAAGAGCCACACTCAAGGGGCCAAAGAGCCGCATGTGGCTCGCAAGCCGTGGTTTGCCGACCACTGGGCTAGTAGAATTAGGAAGAGGCCTGGAAGAAAGGAAGCATGGAAAAGGCTGGCTTATGAAGGCCTTAGGGGGGAAAAGTAATTTTCAGATTATCACTCACTATCTCCAATTATGGTGCAATTAAGGCTCAGATAGGGCCAAGACCATAAGTAGACCTAGGACCAAAATTTATAAAGCAGATAATCTGGCCTTTCTCTTGTTAAAAGGGGCAAGAGGAACTGACCGCGCGCGCGTGTGCGCGCGCACACGCGCGCACACACACACACACACACACACACACACACACACACCTTTGAAGTAAATAGCACTATATGCAGCTAGTCAAGGATTTGGACTTCACAATTTTAGCTACCGTTCTCTTTCCATCAGATATGCAAAATATACTATAATGTTCACATAGGAACATGTATTTGCATGCAATGTTATATATGCTATATTTGTGGCAAATTTAAGACCTCACTTATTTTAATTTTTCCATAGTTACCCTTCGGGATTAATGTGCTATATTTTATTTGAGGATAAAGATGACACAACATTTAAGAAGTTGTTAAAGTAATTATATGGTCACTTTATTTTTTAATTTTTAGTCTGGTCACTTTTAAACCTTAGGACTTCAGGGAATTTTTTTCTACCCAATTTATAAAAAGACATACTTTAAGATGGCAATGAAGAATATTCTTTGGGCCTGCCCAGTGTGGCTCAGTGGTTGAGCAATGACCCAGGAACCAAGAGGTCCCCAGTTCAATTCCCAGTCAGGGCACATGCCCAGGCTGCAGACTTGATCCCCAGTGTGGGCATGCAGGAGGCAGCTGATTAATGTTTCTACCTCTCTATCCCCTCCTCTCGCTCTCAAATCAATAAAAACATATTGTAAGAAAGGTCCTATGAGATAGATAGTGGTAACAATGGCACCATAGTAAGCGCTGAGGCACCCATCCTTGAATTCATGTTTCCTGAGTTAAAAAACACAGGTCCCCTTCTCTGGGCCATGGGGCGTCCATTCCAGCAGGAGACATTCGGCCAAGGACTGTAGAATCCTCCAGAGACACAGGTGTTCTGAGCAAAGCTGTTCCCCAAGACCTTCAGGTCAAGCTCATGATGATGCCAAGTGGACGCTCCCGTCTGTGAGGAGGCGGCCAGGAGTCCGATTTCGTTTTCTAGCATTGCTATTTGATTTCCCCTTCCTTTGTTAGTCATCTTAGCTGTTATTCTACTTTTGTAATTCC
>NW_006299263.1:530064-536430 GCF_000327345.1 Myotis davidii | reverse complement strand
CCGCGCTGTGTACCCCGCAGCCCGCCTGTGCTTCGTCTCCCGTGGACCAACCAACCCACACGCCCCCACTTCTTGTAACGCCACTTCTTCAAAATGGACTCACCCAGGCCGAAAACAGACTTCTGTGCATGGGCCACAAAGTTCCAATCGCACTGTACGTATGTGCCCGCACGTGGTATTTCGTGGAAGAGCCACACTTAAGGAGCCAAAGAGCCGCATGTGGCTTGCGAGCCGTGGTTTGCCGACCACTGCTTTATACAATCCCATTTTTCTTCAAATTATGGACTTAAATACATGCCATTTGCATTAAACACAACTGACATTTTGAAACATGTGATCAACTGCTTCCCAAACTGATTTTTCAAATATTTGAAACCTTCAGTAATATAAGAAATGACTATAAAACAACCTCTATAAGCAAAATATTAAAACATTATTCTCTAAGTCACATAGCAGGCTACTCTAAAGAAAACATCATTGCTCAATACATTTTAAAACATCTCAGAGCCCGCTAAGTATTCTTTTAGGCAAGTTCAGTGATAGTTAAATCTGTTCAATTATGTGTGGATATTACTTCAAATAGGAATTTAGTATCTCTGGTACTCAATTCACAAGTCTATGTAAGATTCTTCTCAGTAAAATTGTGAATGAAAACTAACATTAAAATTCTAATATCAGAATGTTAAAAAATCAAAGTAGAACAAATATATGGTATCACTTAAAAGAGGTACCTAGAGTAATACAGGCATACCTCATCTTATTGCACTGCTTTATTGCACTTTACAGATAATGCATTTCTCACAAATGGAAGGCAAGACCCTTCACCTGCAAAACGATGATTACTATCTGAAGGCCCAGGTTAGCATTTTTTGCAATCAATAAATAAATGTTTTCATTAAGGTATGTACATTATTTTTTTAGACACAATGCTATTGCACACTTAATAGACTATAGTATAGTGTAAGTGTAATTTTATATACACAGGAAAACCAAAAAATTCCTGTGATACTTGCAGTGATCTCATCTGGTCTGGAAATGAACCTGCAATATCTCCAAGGTATGCCTGTAGTCAAATTCACAGACACATTAAGTAACGATGGCTGCCAGAGGCTGGGAGGCAGGTAGGAAAGGGGAGTTATTGATTAATCGGTAAAGTTTCAGTTTAGAAATATGAAAAAATTTCTGGAGATGGATGGTGCTGATAGTTGCACAAAATGTAAATGTACTTTATGCCACAGAATTGTACACTTTAAATGGCAAATTTTGTTACCATTTCTGGGGGGATATTTTACCACAGTTAAAAAAAAACAAACCCTAGGTGACTGGCTCTATAATTTGTCGGTAGTCTCTAGTTTGGGTAGGCTATACTTAGCTGACGCCTGAGCTAATGTTATTCTGTGGTAAGTCATATTTCTTTCTGCTTTAACTTCCTCCATCTAAAGTGGCAGGAATGAAGCCATACTATCAATTTCATAAGGTTGTTGTGGGTATCAAATAAAATCACAGATTTACTCACAATAAAGTTTATATAAATAATAACAGTTCATATTTACAACACTTTATCTTTTTTGAACAAGTCAGATTTAACTCAATATCTATTACTTAAGATTGAAAAGCAAGAGTCACAAGGGAATTCATGGAATTCATACACAGAATAAAGCTTTAATCATACTGCACTAATCTTCCAAAACAACCTCTGAACTTTTATGAAGAAAAAAGTTAATACTAATTCTGGGAAAGAAAAATACTGCAGGGAATAAAAATGTAAGTATGGAATATCAATCTATGAGGTGTAAATGAGAAAAGCACCCCCTTCCATTGGCAAAACTTTTCTATGAAGGAAAAAAGGCCAGAGATTTTCCCAACTTGAATGAATAAAAGGTTCTACAAAATAGAACCAGAGTCATAGGAGCATCCAACAGACTGTCCAACCTATGAGGGAAGCTGGGAGTGAGGGGGTAAGAGATCAACCAAAGGACTTGTATGCATACACATGAGCAAAACCAATGGACACAGAAAGGGTGTGTGGGGGGGTGAGGGCATGTGCTGGAGGATGGGGGCAGTCGGGGAGAGGTCAATGGGAGGAAAAGGAGACTTATGTAGTACTTTAAACAATAAAGAATTTAAACTTTAAAAAATGCACACATTGTAAGTAACTTAGCTACAGATAATCTTAAAAAATAAATATATAAAATAAATAAAGTTGTTTGGAGCTACCAGGTAAGTATGAAAAACTGAATGAGTGACCAACATGGCTAATAATAGTTTTTTGGCTGTAGCTGGTTTGGCTCAGTGGATAGAGCATCGGCCTGCAGACAAAAGCGTCCCGGGTTTGATTCTAGGTCAGGGCATATGCCCGGGTTGCGGACTCAATCCTCAGTGGGGGACGTGAAGGAGGCAGCCAATCAATGATTCTCTCTCATCATTGCTGTTTCTATCTCTCTCTCCCTCTCCTTTCCTCTCTGAAATCAATTAAAAAAATATTTTTAAGAAATAATGTTTTTTTGGTTAAACTTTAAGTGACTAATAAAAACACTTCAAAAACCAGGAAATAGTTACAATGCGTGAATTAAATTTTCAAGTAGCTAGAAAAATAAAATATAGTTGACCACTGAACAACACAGGTTTGAACTGAGTGGGTCCATTTATATGCAGATTTTTTACAATAAATATACAGCCAGCCCTTTGTATCCCTGAGTTTCACAACCGAGTTTTATAACCGTAGACTTAACCAACTGCTAACTGTATGTATGTATTGTTTTGGGGGAATCAAAAGTCATATGAAGGTTTTCAACTGCGTGGGGGCTGGCACCCCTAACCTCCACATTGTTCAACCAGCAACTATAATTCTAAAGAAAAGCAATAGGAAGAAAGTAAGGTAAGAACAGAAATAACTGAATTAAAATTATAGTCCTCTGGTAAGACTCATCAAGAGAGAAAAAAAAATAGATCACACATTAGGAGCCAAAATAGGAAAAAGTAACAATTTTCAAAATTAAAAAATGTGAATAACCTTATACCAATTTATTTGAAATATTTTTCTAGAAAAATATAAATTCTCAAAAATGCCTCAAGAAGAAATATAAGATCTGAATAAAACATTACTATTAAAGAAATTGAAGTGGTAGTTTAAAAAAACCTAGTGACTCCCAAAACGTCTCTCACCTTACTTCTACAATACTATGACACAGAGTTTTTACAGGATATAGTAACCCTTTTAAACAGCAGAGAGCCCTATTTATTATGTAAACTGTTTCAGAGAAACAAACCTGACTTTATGAAGCTATTATAATCTCAACACCCAAACTAGACAGGGACAGTACAGAAAAGTAACAATTACCATCATCTATCTCATTTATGAGTGTACAGTTGTCTCCCCATATCTGTGGTTTCACTTTCTGCGGTTCTAATTACCTGCAGAGCCACAGTCCAAAAATATTAAATAGAAAATTCCAGAAATAAACAATCTATAAATTTTAAATGGCACACTATTCTGAGTAGCATGATAAAATCTAGCACTGTCCTGCTCCAGCCTGCCCAGGACATGAATCATCCTTTTGTCCAACATCTCCACACTGTCTATAATACATGCCCTTTAGTCACTCAGTAGCCATCTCAGTTATCAGATCAACTATCGCAGTATCACAGTGTTTGTGTTCAAGTAGCCCTTATTTTACTTAATGGCCCCAAAGGGCCAGAGTAGTGATGTTGACAATTCAGATGTGCCTAAGAGAAGATGTGTAATACTTCCTTTCCATGAAAAGTCGAGTAATTGTTCTACTTTATTAGTAGTTATTATCATTAATCTCTTACTGATATCAACTTATAAATTATACTTTATCATAGATGTGTATTTATAGAAAAAAATGTAGTATATACAGGGTTCAGAACTATCTGTGGTTTCAAACCTCCACAGGAGTCTTGGAACACATCCCCTGTGGATATTGGGCAAATACTGTAGATGCAAAAATCTTAAATAAAACATAAGAACTGGAAAGCAAGCAAGAGACAAAGATGTCCTTATTTGCAAACAATAGAATTTCTACAAAGAATATCTAAGAGAATCTAAACACAATTAGAACTAATAAAATAATTCACAGGGATGCTCAATATAAGATCAATACACAAAAATCGATCAATGGCATTCTTGTAAACCAAAACCAACCAATTTAAAATGTAACAGAGAAAATATCTTATTCAGAACTGCAAAAAAACTTAAGGTACCCAGAAATGAATGAACATATAAATAAACAAAAATATATGAAAACTCAGTATACAAAAATGGCAATTTCCCCCAGATTCATTTAAAATAAAAAACAAGTTCCATCCCCACAGTGTTGTTTATGAATAAATTGCTGGTAAAAAATTATATAGAAAAGTGCCAAGATGGCTACAATAATTTTGAAAAACAAGAAGGTAGGGGTAATGTGGAACTGACACAAGGTTATAAAGACCAATGAAACAAAAGAGCCTAAAAATGAAACTTGTATATAACAGAGGTTGCATTACAATTCAGAAGGACTATCTGATAAATGGTGCAGAAAGCATATTGCTTATTCATATGGAAAAATAAAATCATGTTAATCACAACACAAACAAAAACACATTTCAAGGGATTAGAGATATGAATCAAAAATTCAAATTTTAGCCATAGCTGATTTGGCTCAATGGATAGAGTGTTAGTCTGTGGACTGAAGAGTGGTGGGTTCGATTCTGGTCAAGGGCATGTACCTTAGTTGCAGGCTCAATCCCCGGTCCTATTCAAGGCATGTGTAGGAGGCAACCAATCTCTCACATATATGTTTATTTCTCTCTGTCTCTCCCCCTCCCTTGTACTCTCTCTAAAAATCCATGGAAAATTATCCTTAGGTGAAGATTAACAAAATAAAACAAAAATAATTCAAATTTTAAAACTGCTAGAAAAAATATAGCAGACCATATTTATGACTTTACAACTAGGAAATAATTTTTTTAAACACAAAAGGCAAAAACACAAGTTAAAAGAAAAGCTACAAAGCGGGATATCTGCAATAAAAATAAATGGCAAAGAATATCAAGAATATTTAAACTATAACAACAAAAGGCAAATACCTAACAGAGCAATGGACAAAGGTTACAAATAGGCAAATCACAGAACAGAAACCCAATAAACATACAAAAACATGCTCAACCTCATCAAACTCATACTGCACTGAGTGTAAAATTAAAACAACTACTTGAGTTGAAGATGTCTTATAATGCAACAATTTCACATTTTGGTGTATATCCCATGGAAATTCTTATTCATGTACAAGGAAGATCGGTATTATAAGAACATTCATTGCAAAATGGATTGTAATAACAAAAAAACTGGAAACTATATGCCCAGAATATAGATTCAGAATGAGTGAATAAATGCAGTATATTTCTACATTAGACTACTAGAGTTAAAAATTAACAAATTAGTGGTACACATATCAACATTTGTATTCTTAAAAACAAAGCTGAGTGAAAAAGCAACCTACAGATTTACCTCATTCCTACGAATTTTTAAAACTTGCAAAACAGGAAGTTTTACAGATACATATTCAGCCACAACATAAAAATATTAAGAAGAAGCCTAGCTTTTTTTTCTCAGTGGTTAGAGCACTAGCCTGAGCACTGAAGGGTCCTGGTTCGGTTCCGGTCAAGGGCATGTACCCTGGTTGCAGGCTCGATCCCTGCTCCCATTCAGGGAACATGCAGGAGGCAACCAATCTCTCACATAGATGTTTCTCTCAGCTCCCCCCTTCTCTTCCACACTCTCTAAAAGTCAATGAAAAAAATATCTTTGAGTGAGGCTTAACAAATATCTATCTATATATACACACACATATGTGTATATGTATGTGTGTGTGTGTGTGTGTGTGTGTATATATATATAACCTATCTAATAATAGACAAACATGGTAATTAACCATACCTCTGACACACTTCCCATTGGCTAATCAGGGCAATATGCAAATTAACTGCCAACCAAGATGACGGCCGGCAGCCATGCAGCTGAAGCGAACAGGAGGCTTGCTTGCTCCAGTGAAGGAGAAGCCAACGTTCCCAGCCTGCCGCTGCCAGCCTCTGAGCTGCACTCTAAGCAACTATGTTGCAATTATAGAAGCTAAACAAGCTCCAGAGACCTGCTTTCAGCCAGCCGGCCTCGGAGCTTAGAGCGGCAGTGATGGCAACAGTGTTTCAATTATAGAAGCTAAACAAAGCCCAGATACCTGCTTTCAGCAGCCGAGGCTTAAAGCTGGAGCTGGCCTCAGAGCTAAAGCTGGCTCTCAGTTCGAGTGACAGCCATAGAAAGTAAATAAGTCCCAGAATAAAAAAGAAGAAAGAAAAAAAAGGAAA
>NW_006299263.1:519834-529320 GCF_000327345.1 Myotis davidii | reverse complement strand
GATCCCAGACTGCGAGAGGGCACAGGCCGGGCTGAAGGACCCCCCCTCCCCCCCGAGTGCAACAATTTTTGTGCACTGGGCCTCTAGTATAGTATAATATTTACATACTATCCTATATAACAAAAGCCTCCTATGCTAAGTGTCTGGTCATCTGGTCGGCCATTCAACCAAAGTGTAATATGCTAATGATATGCTAAGGTCGCTCAACCACTCACTATGACATGGACTGACCACGAAGGGCAGACCGTCAACCAGTCAACCAAGTCACTATGACATGCACTGATCACCAGGGGGCAGACAGTCAGTGGGACATCCCCTGAGGGCTCCCAGACTGCAAGAGGGCACAGGCCGAGCTGAGGGACACCCCCACCCCTAGTATAGTATGAAACAAAAGTTTTTCATAGCTACATTCACATTGGTAATTGTATAGATTTTCATGGGAATGGCACTCCAAATTCAGGATGATGGTTAACTCTGGGCAGTGAATAAGAGAAACAGGACTGGGGAAAGGTACATAGGAAGTTTCAGTCAAATCTAATATGATTTCTCTAAAAAGTCTAAAGCAAATATGGTTTACTAAAGCTTAGTACTGGATGATTTAAAAAACCTATTATTTACATATATGTGCGTATGTAAATAGCAAGAGCAGCAACAATAAATGAAGAAAAAATTAAGAAAGCTAACATTTGAGCACTTATATAGTAGGTACTTTTCTAAGTGTCTGCATGTATATTAAAAACAACCCTATGGATTCCTGCTCCAGAGTTTACAGCTTAATAACTATGTTATTGTTATTATATCATTCTCTATTCCTTTCAGTATGTTGGAAATCCAACATTTCTGTAAGTTGGAAAAATATTTTTAACCTATGACTACAAAGGAATGTATGTGCTCACACATACACACACATATATCTGTGTAGCTTAAACTGGCTCTAAAGATGCTAAAAGAATCCTAGGAATGTCTTAAAAATAGCAACATCCCAACTACTCTAATTTACATGTTTGAGGTTTGGTTTTTTTAAAAAATACATTTTTACTGATTTCAGAGAGGAAGGGAGAGCAAGAGAGAGAGAAATATAGAAGAGAGAGAATCACTGATTGGGTGCTTCCTGCACGACCCCCAACTGGGGATCGAGCCTGCAACCTGAGCATGTGCCTTTGACTGGAATCGAACCTGGGACCCTTCAGTCTGCAGATCGGCACTCTATCCACTAAGCCATACCAACCAGGGCAAGGTTTAGTATTTTTTAGATCATTTTTTCATAGTTAAACTTTGTTTTTTTAATTACCCTAAGATAATATGTATTTGGAATCAGATAACTTATATGGGGAAGCATATGATGTAATTCGATCACCTTTTTCTCTCATTAGGGGCAAAATTAGATTATTTTCAGGACTGAAAATTCATATTAAGAGTTTTTAATAAGTAATTCTGCTAAGAAATATAATACAATTTCAATTATTCATTCTTTCTGATCTCTTTATTCTGAGTTTATTTTTTAAAAGCCAGTAGCTAACATTTATACAATAAAAATATAATTTTGCATAGGACTATTTATACAACAAAATAAAAGGGGAATTGGCATTTTTATTCATCAAATATTTATGAGCTTTGACTATGTGCTAATCACACATTCCTTATTCCCAGTACCACCGTTACCTTTTTTGTTGTTGTTGTTGTTAATCCTCACCCGAGGATATTTTTCCATTGACTTTTAGAGAGTGGAAGGGAATGGGAGAGATAGAAACATCGATGTGAGAGAGACATGTTGACTGGTTGCCTCCTGCACGTGTCCTGACTGAGACAGAGGATCAACCCTAAAATCAAGGTATATACCCTTGACCAGACTCAAACCTGGGACCCTTCAGTACAAGGGCCCACACTCTATCCACTGAGCCAAACTGGCTAGGACTATTACCATTTCTTATGTCTCTTCTTCTCAATCTATACACCCACATTCTCAATGGTATTATCTATCTACTAACCTACAGAATATGCATTAAAAATATGAAAGCAAAAGAATTTCTTGCTTTCAAAGAATTCACCATCTAGCAGGAGAAATAGACAAGTAAAATACATAAGTACTTTAAAAAAGACATTTAAAAGGTATTAGAGAAACATAAGGGTTGGGATAGATGAAAAGGTGGCTGGTGTACTTCCGAGAATAGGAAACCTGGAACATGATGAACAGGAGACAACTCTTTCAAGAAAACTCGTCTTAAAAGGAAGAAAAGAGGGTAATAGCTAGTGGCATAGTTCCAGAGAAGGTTTTAAGATGAGAGAGAGAAATACTTAGCATCAACTCCTCTGAATTACTTTCCTTGTTCCACTTCTCTCCTAGGACCTAAATCCCAGGTGAGTGTGAGCAAGCTACTAAGCCTCAAAGGAGACAGATGCTTAAGAACTTTATAGAGGGAACCTGAAAATGATCTCTAAAGTTTTTTCAAGATCTAAAATTCTAAGATTCTATTATTATGATTACCTAATCTCTTTAAACCAGCGGTTCTCAACCTGTGGGTCGCGACCCCTTTGGGGGTCAAACGACCCTTTCACAGGGGTCGCCTAAGACCATCGGAAAACACATATATAATTACATATTATTTTTGTGATTAATCACTGTGCATTTTGTTCAATTTGTAACAATGAAAATAAATCCTGCATATCAGATATTTACATTATGATTCACAACAGTAGCAAAATTACAATTATGAAGTAGCAACAAAAATAATTTTATGGTTGGGGGTCACCACAACATGAGGAACTGTAGTAAAGGGTCGAGGCATTAGGAAGGTTGAGAACCACTGCTTTAAACTAAAAAGTAAATCACAAAATATTCAGTATGCAAAAGAGAAAACTGGGACCAATTAAGAGATGAACTGGTTTGTACAACTGCATTCTATTATTTTTGCAAAACTGTTAAAACAATTAATTCCTATTTTGAACATCAGTAAAATTTCTATAAAAAGACAGTACCTTTTTACCAGAGTTGATAAGGTGCTTCTTCCCCTCAAACCTGCGGAGTTTTAAAGAATCAACAAGCAACTATTTTGTAATAACAGATGTAAATTGCTTAAAAGCCCATACCTTAAAGTGGTAAAAGTCTTATTTTAAAAGGAAGATGTTTATAGAAACATATGCATGACATTATTACAATATATTTGTTCATTATCTTTCGCTTTAAAACTTTATATACAAATTGAAGGTTCATGAATTTTTTTAAAACCCCAGCTAAGATTAGCTTTTCATAGTAATATGCCTTCTTTTCACTATTACACAAAATTTAGAACAAGGTTTCCCTTACCTGATATGGACATGGAATGTGATATTCTCTGCAGCGTTCTTGTATCCATGTTGTTTCCCAGATGCCACGGTAAGCTTGCTCATAAAAATAGCATCCAATTACAACCAAGAGTGGTACCAGATAAAGAATGCTGAAAACACCAATCCGGATCATAAACTTCACCAATTTATCTTGGTTCTCCTTTTCTAATGGAATCTCAATTCGAACTCTGTTTAGGGATATAATGCCAGCTAAAAGGAGTGAAACCCCAACTACCACATATAGGCAGAGGGGTGCAAGAACAAAGTATCTCAATGCATCAACATCGTAGAGGCCAACAAAACACACGCCACTGATATTGTCACCTTCAATTTTATTCATCGCTAAAAGGATGATAGTTAGAGTTCCAGGGATGCCCCATGCACTGGCGTGAAACAGCAATGCTTTCTTCTCAATAGCTTCACTACCCCACTTTGGCACGGCTGCCAAGAACCATGTGATGGTAAGAATTACCCACCAAACGCTGCCAGCCATAGTAAAAAAATAAAGTACCATAAAAAGCATGGTACAAGCTTTATTATGAGATCCTTGTGTCACTGTGGAAGCCTTATACTGTGCAGGGCTAGATGCATTGCAGGCTACTCGGTCCTCAAGCAAAAACCCAATGAAGAAAATTAATGATACCATCATGTAGCAGACTGCATAAAATATAATAGGTCTTTCAGGATAACGAAATCTTGTGACATCAATCAAAAAAGTTAAAAAAGTAAACAACGTGGCAGAGAGGCAAATGATTGAGATCAATCCTATGAAATATCGAGCAAATGATAGTTCTTCTCTCCTAAAGTACATATTTGGACAAGGAGGTGAACAATCACGCACGTGCAAAAAAGAATAACCAAGATCAGGATCAATTTTCAACTCCCGGGGACACCAAAAACCATAGTCCCTCTGCACTGCCACTGGGGCTCCTTCAGTAGGATCTCCAGCTAAATTCAGATCCACAAGTCGAGGGTATGGCTCATCACAATCTGGGAACCTATAAAATACAAGATGAGAACCATTTTACTTATTGGGAAATCACTGCTACTTAATAATTTGGATTTCCAAAATTAAGGTCACAACCTGTGACCTTAATATTTATCTTTACGTACTTAGAGCACATTACAATAAGTAGAAATAAAGTAAACAGTAATATTTTCTCTTTGGTTCACAGAACTAGATTTTCCATAGTTGACCAAAAATGATAATGTTTCATACTTAATTTTGTCTTCGCTTTAAAAACAGTACTCTTGCCAGTTTCATAGGTTCAATTCCCAGTCAAGGGCATATACCTTGGTTGAAAGTTCCTTAGCCCCAGTAGGGGCTCGACCAGGAGGCAGCCAATCGATGTGTCTCTCTTGTGTCGATGTTTTTCTCTCTCGCGCGCCCTTCTCCCTCCCAGTCTCTCTAGAATTCTTGGGTGAGGATTAAAACAACCACGAAAACAGTACTCTTTTTTTAAAATAGTCAAGCATAGCCATCCAAAAAAGCTGTATGCCCAGCCAGCATGGCTCAGTGGTTGAGTGTTACTGGTTGATTCCTGGTTAGAGCACATGCCCAGGGTGCAGGCTCGATCCCCAGTGTGGGGCGTGCTGGGGGCAGCCGATCCATGACTCTCTCTCATCATTGATGTTTCTCTCTCTCTCCCTCTCCCTTCTTCTCTGAAATCAATAAAAAAAATTTTTTAAGGTATATATATATATATAAACTATTTATTTAGAACAGTTTAGAGCATTGCAAAATATAAAAAATATATAAAACAGGTAAAATAAATACATGTAAGTATATAGTTCCAACAGAATAGATGCTAGAAGTTAAACTACAAGTATAGTCCTCAACTTACCCTATATTCACATAAGAACTTACTTAAACATAAGTTAAAAATATTCCCTAAATGCATGTTCCAAGGTATTTTGATTAGATTAACATTAAAAATCCTTATAAGTGGCTAATATACTAGTTTATATGCATCAAATAGTTTCAAAGGAACTATCACTTATATTGTTTGCCAAATGCATGCATAACCTTATGCTGTAGTGGATTAATCCTTTATTTTTTGATACAAACCATTTTCTTCACAGTGGTTGGAATTAGAAAGCTAAAATTTTTAGCGTTTTTCCCCCCATTTTACAGTCATTCTCTGCTTATCTTATTGTTTAATTAAAGGCCTTCTAAGGTTTCTAATGTCAACTATTTCCTTCCTACCATCCCTAATTTCTCTACAATCCATTGCATTCTCTACTTCAGTTATTATCAAACTTTAAAGTGCATGAGAAAACTTAAGATCCTTTTAAAATGTAAATTCTTGGTCCCCACCATCACAAATCATATTACAATATACTCTTGTTAGGGCCCAAGAAATCTGCATTTTAACAATTTTCCAGATCCACAGACTTGAGAAAGTGCCATAGCCTCAGGACAGAGAAAATAGGGCAGACATACTTACATGACTAATAGTACCATCCTCATGAACTTCCTGCATCTTCAATTTTCTTGCCAATAGCAGTTGCCTAGTCCTAAGACTCTCATTGAATGTTTACTAGTTTATATGCATCAAATAGTTTCCAAGGAACTATCATTTATATTGTTTGCCAAATGCATGTATAACCTTATGCTGTAGTGGATAATCTTTTATTTTTTGATACAAACCATTTTCTTCACAGGGCTTGGAATTATAAAGCCAAAAGACAGAAACTTACTGCATTCAGGCATTTATTGGAATCCTGAAGTATGCCAGGGGTTTAACATAAACAGACAAAAGAACAGGATCTCTATCCTTCAGTCTAAAAGGAAATACATACTGGTAAAGACAACAAAAAAGACAGCAATGTGATACATGAAGCAATCAAAATCTATATAAAGTATAAAATGATGTAGAGAAGGATTAATTATTTCAGGAGAAGAGGTTATAAAAGACTCCACAGGATAAGTCTCTTAACATAAAATTTTCAATCAGTATTTGCCAGTATTGGAAGTATGCCAAACAGTATTTTAGCAAGAAATGTAAGCAAAAGCATACAGTGTGTTTAGTACTACTGGAGCATGAGGTGTGCATGACTTGTGACAGGGATGAGATTGGAGAAGCAAGCATATTGCAGAAATGTGTGTGTGTGTGTGTGTGTGTGTGTGCGCGCGCGTATAAAACTGACAAAATTTAAAACCATACAAAGTAATACTATGTATTTTTATGGATGTATTTGTACATATCTAACTTCCAATTCAACATACACGCCCTTCACTCAAAACCAAACTCTTGATTTCCACTCCTTAGATTTCTTCTTCTCCATAAATGATAATTTCATTCTAGCTGCCTAGGCCAAAAACTTTGGGGTCATCTTCTCTCTCATTTACACTTCAGAATCTACCAGCAAATCCTGTCATTCTACTTTGTGATATTCCAGAATCTGACCACTTCTCTTTTTCTCCACTGCTGCCCCCCAGTTTGACATCAGTGCCTCTTCCCTGAACTTCCAATTGATCTCCACTTCCATACAGCAGCCACTCCTGTGCTCATGATCATATTTCTCCTTTTCAAAATCCTCTAACAACTTCCCTTCTCACTCTGAGTCAAATTCAAATAAATATTAGAGCTACAAAACTACCCCCCCCAGTACTTTTCTGATCTTATTTAACCTTTCCATTCTCCCTCCCTCACTTAGCTCCAGCCCCTTTGATCTCTTTGTTCTCTGAATATGCCAAGCATTCTTCCGCTTCAGAACCTCTGAACTTGCTCCCCTGTTTCTTCTGCCTAGACTATTCTTTCCTAGATATCTGTATTTGTTCTCCCACTTTACTTAGGTCCCTGTTCCAATGCCTCCTTATCAAAAAGGCCTCCCCCCATACCTCCACAGAAAATAGAAAATACAATACTTCCCTGTATTGTTATCACCTAACTCTATTCTTTTTTAAAATTTATCTTTACTGTTGAAAGTATTACAGATGTCCCATTTCTCCCCGCACCCGTTTATCCCCTTCAACCTGTGCCCCACCCCCCGACCTTCACCACCACATTATTGTCTATATCCACGGGTTATGCATATAATGCATATAAGTTCTTTGGTTAATCTGTTCTCACCCACCCAACCACCGTGTCTTCCCTCTGAGATTCATCAGTCTGTTCCATACTTCTATGTCTCTGATCTCTACACTTAACAGCATTTGTTACCATCTGACATTATCTATTTATCTCCCACCACTAGAATTTTAGCTCCATAATAAGAGATGTTTTGTTTACTGTTCATCTTCAACATAGAATAGTGCCCACACACAGAGCACATCCACTTAATATTTGTTAAATTAATGATTATTGAATAAATATATTCATATAACCCTACCCCAAGAAATTAGAAAGATGACTAAGAGCAGTGTGGAAGATAGATAGAGCTGGGGAAAATGGGGACAGAGATACCTGTTGAGCCAGAACTAAAACCATGTAAGGCAGTGAGAATGTGACAGCTATGAAATTAGTTATATGGGATTTATAACTGATTAAACGTGGAAGTTAAGGTCAATAAAGTTGGGAGATGACTTCCAGGCAATAAAAAAAATTATCTAGGAATAAAGTAAATTTTGAACATGTTGAAACTGAGTTATCTGAGACAAATTCAAGCCAGCATTTCCAATGGCTTTGGATATGCCGATATAGAATTTGGTAGGAAGATAATCAAAGGTACAGATTTAGATTTAGTAGTCATCAGTATATGAATAAAAGTTTAAACCAGTAAGATGATATTATCTGGGGGAAGCATGCAGAATCAAAGAGAATAGGAACAGAACTCTGAGAAGCACCAGTGTTTAATAGTCAGAAAGCAGTAAAGGATCCAATAAAGAAAATTGAAAGGATTGGTTCGAGATGTAACAGTCTACAACGGTTCACATATGATGGCCTAAATGGTTTTTAGGAGAGGGCAGGTTGAGGTTAAGGGGAATAAAGGTTAAATAGAGAATAAAAGTGAAATGAGTTTGAAATGAATTATATAGATTTAGCTTAGGTGCTTAGGGAGATGAGCACAAATTTCCCTACTGACCAAAGACAAACAGCAAACAGAATTGCTATGGTTTGAATCATTAAATAATAGCACAGGTAATTTATAAAACATTGGTTGAATCAATCAGTTTGGGGATCTGAGCAAATATAGTGGAAGAAATAAATTAAAAATGCTAGCAAAAGTGTTATTTCAAGTGATGGACCACAAAGCTTAAGCTTCGTAAGGAAATAATTAAGATCAGGAAGGTGTCTATTGGGAGAGTAAAAAAACACAAAAGTTGCCAAAGCCGGTTTGGCTCAGTGGATAGAGCGTCGGCCTTCGGACTGAAGGGTCCCAGGTTCGATTCCGGTCAAGGGCATGTGCCTGAGCTGCGGGCACATCCCCAGTGGGGGATGTGCAGGAGGCAGCTGATTGATGTTTCTCTCTCATCGATGTTTCTATCTCTCTGCCTTCCTCTCTGTAAAAAATCAATAAAAAAATATATATATATAAAAAAAAAACACAAAAGTCTAGGGGTGTCCATGAAGCAAAGATGGGTACAGTAGAAACAAAAATATGAGAGATGTGGAAGAATGAAGAGTTGTTATGAAAGACCAGCTTGCCAGGATTTAAGCTTTCAGAGTTAGGCAATCCCAAGCAATAGTGAGGACATAAAATAGATTTAATCTTATCAAAATAAAGACATAAAGATCATAATGAGATTTCTATACATGTATATACACTTTTAACATAAAAAGACCACTAAATATGAGAGTTAGATACAAGAAACAAAACAGGATTCTGGCCCAGTCAAAAAATTTACAAACTTGAGCTTGCCACTGCTGCCTGATGGACCATGGCAACTTTGCAAGCCACTCCAGACAGCCAGTCAGAGGAGAGCAACTCTCTGGAGCTGCCATCTGCTTGTGACATAAGAGATTACGTGCTGTGGGAACCCTGCCAGGAGGCCCACAGCGAGGCTGCTAGTTCTGCAGAAGGCCTTTCCATTCTTTCCTCTTCTGAGGTGGATCCAGAAAATATCCTGAGCACCACACCCTCTGCTGAGGAACAGCAGCTGTACATGAAACCGCCCCCCACCAGCCAGAAGAGCCACCACAGCTGTGAACAGCACCCACCAGAGGAGCTGCTGCCAACTGAGGAGCAGCTGCTACCGCAACCGACCGAAGAGCAACT
>NW_006299263.1:511537-515108 GCF_000327345.1 Myotis davidii | reverse complement strand
GGCGCCCGCGCCCGGGCCTGCGCCCTCTCGCAATCTGGGACCCCTTGGGAGATGTTGAACTGCCAGTTTTGGCCCGATTTCCACAGGCCAGGCTGAGGGGCCCCACTGGTGCATGAATCTGTGCACCAGGCCTCTAGTTTAACTATAATAACCTTGGTATTAGGACATCAAGAATGTAATTTGTACAATTAGAAATGTCTCTCCAAATGACCCTCATTGTCTGTCATCAAGATTGTGTGAATAGAATATAGATACAGAGGAAGAGAAGCATTGAACAGACCACCAAATTTCAGTGGGAAGGCAGGGGAGGGTATGTGGGGTGGGGGGTGAGAGATCAACTAAAGGACTTATATGCATGCATATAAGCATAACCAATGGACATAAGACACTGGGGGATAGGGGAGGCTAGGGGACTGTCTAGGGCAGGGGGAAAAAATGGACACATATGTAATACCCTTTGTAATACTTTAAGCAATAAAAAAAACACCTTCAAAAAGAATTTACAAACTTCTGAAGAGGTACTATAAACACAATCAGGTATTTGAGGAGAGAGTGGATAAGAAAGCAAAATGTCAGTGAATTGACTACAAGAAATTAATATTTTATTTTTTTAATTTTCCATCTCTCAAATGAGAATAACACCACCTGCTTTTTACCTACCTCCAAGGACTACTGTCAGATGATAAATTTAATTTTAAACATGAAGGAGACAATGTTCACTGTAGCATTGCTCATAATAGCAAAAACCTGGAAATAATCCAAATGACCATCCTTAGGAGATGGCTAAATAACTATAGGATATTAGTACAATTGGCCATTATATAGCAACTAAAGGGAATGAACCAGACCTAAAGATATAAACATAGGTACATGTAAAAAAATTTAATGTTGCGTATGGATATGTATATATGTAGTAAGAGTATAAAAACAAACACAGGAATGATTAACAACAAATTTAACATGATTACTTCATCTCTGGGGAGGAAAGAAGGTAATGAAATCAAGGCAGGTACCAAGGAAGGAATTTTCAATTTCATCTAAATTTTTTTTTTCCTTAAAAAGAAAAAATCAGCCCAGCTGGTGTGGCTCAGTGATTGACCTATAAACCAGGAGGTCATGGTTTGATTCCCAGTCAGGACACATGCCCAGGTTGTGGGCTCGATCCCCAGTGTGGGGCATGCAAGAGGCAGCCAATCAATGATTTGCTCTCATGATTGATGTTTCTATCTCTCTCCCTCTCCCTTCCTCTCTGAAATAAAAAATATATATATGTATATATTTTTAAATTAAGACTAATATATATATATACTTTAAAAAGTTTTTAAAAACTGATGAACAAGAAGACAATTTTTAAATATATTGTAACATAAGTCATGATCCATAAAAATATGATTTTCGCACCTACTGCATTCCATATCTTCAGGCCAAGGAACACCAAACATCTCCATAAGTTTTGAACATTCGCTGTAAGCCCGCTGACACAGTCTACGACAGGGAAGTGTGACACGTCCATATTCCATACAAATAGGAGCATAGAGTGCACAAAGAAATGGCCGGAAATCCCGAGAACAATCCAGATTCACCATAGGGTGGAATGGCTAGGAAAAAGTTAAAATTGAATCATTAGAGAAAGATTTCTATACAAATTAAAGTTTTCTATATACCATATTGCAATATTCAATTTTTTGTCTAAAAAATTCTGAGTTATTAAATTTTTTTAAGGAGGGTTTTTTGTTTTGTTTTGTTTTTAACAAACCATCTTAGCCCCACCCCTAGAGATTCTGATTTGGTTAAGTCTGAGATATATCCCAGAATCTATATGTATATTTTAATTGTTACTGGTGATATTAATGTAGAGACAAGCCTGAGAACCAATAATAACAATATGCTCCATTTTATAAAGAAAAAAAATATGTATGATAAATGCTCAAAAGATTGCTTCTTAGGATGAGATTACAAGAAATTTTAATATTCTTCCTTTTATGTATTTCAATTTCTATATTTTCTTCAATTAACATGTATCAACAGGAGAGAGGACAAAAAGTAAAAAGGAAGGGGAGGGGAGGAAGAGAAGTAGTTAAACTAGTTATTTTGAGGGAGAGAAGTAAGGAAGAGATCTCTCACCTTTTCTCATACTTTCTTGTTCTGTTTACATTAAAAATTAAAGATAAAACAAGAGAGTTCTTTAAACTCTGAAATCACTTGATGTAAACAGAGCTAACTATAAGCTGATATTAAGAAAGCAAAAAGGAATAAATAGTGGCTCCAAACATAAAACCATATTAAATCATTATAACCACAGGAATAGATTAAATATCCCAGGAAGTGTACATCTGGGCTTTTTATTTTTTAATATATATATTTTTTATTGATTTCAGAGAGGAAGGGAGAGGGAGAGAGAGATAGAAACATCAATGATGAGAGACAATCACTGATCGGCTACCTTCTGCACGCTCCACACTGGGGATCAGGACCCTTCAGTTCACAGGCCGCCACTCTAGCCACTGAGCCTAACTAGCTAGGACACATCTGGGCTTTTGACAAGCAAATATTTTTTCACTTGTTTACATAATAGTTTTAGAGTCATTGTTGATTTTGAATTGATAACAAATATTGAGTAAGTATCAATTTACTTCTACACTGATAAATATTAACAAGAGATCTCCTATACACAATACAATCAGAAAAGCAAGAGTCACTTAAAGAAACTGATGTCAGAGAAGTTAACTGTAGAACAGGAACAAGACAGGGATGTTGGCTTTCACTACTCTTATTCAACATAGTACTGGAAGTCCTAGCCACAATGATCAGACAAGAAGAAAAAATAAAAGGCATTCAAATTGGAAAGGAGGAAGTAAAACTCTCATTATTCGCAGATATTGTTCATAGAAAATCCTAAAGACTCTACCAAAAAACTAGTAGATTTAATAAATGAATTAGGCAATACTGCAGAATACAAAATTAACACCCAAAAATTGATGGCTTTTTTATACATCAATAATGAATTCTCAGAAAGGGAGCCTAAATAAACAACCCCATTTACCACTGAAAAAAAAAAAATTAAAACACTTAGGAATAAACTTAACCAAGGAGGTAAAAGTCTGTACTCGGCAAACTACAGGACATTGAAAAAAGAGCTAGAGGAAAATATTAACATGTGGAAGAAAATACCACTCTCATGGATTGGTAAAATTAACATCATTTACTACCAAAAACAACCTATAGATTCAATGCAATCTCTATTAAACTACCAACGGCATATTTCACAGATCTAGAACAAATACTCGAGACCCAAAAAAGACCCCGAATAGCCCAGCAATCTTGAAAAAGAACAACAAAGTTGGAGGAATCACAATACCAGATATCAAGTTATACTACAAAGCCACTGTAATCAAACAGCCTGGGTACCGCCCAGCTGGTGTGGCTCTCTGTGGTTGAGAGTCAGCCTATGAACCAGGCACTCTGGGCCTGGCACCTGGTCAGTCACATGCCTGGGTTGCGGGCTCGATCCCCAGTGTGGGGCGTGCAGGAGACAGCCAATCAGTGATGCTCTCTCCTCATTGATGGTTGT
>NW_006299263.1:506209-511181 GCF_000327345.1 Myotis davidii | reverse complement strand
CCAGTCAGAGAAAGACAAGTATCACATGATCTCACTTATATGTGGAATCTAATGAACAAAATAAACTGATGGACAAAACAGATCCAGAGACATAGAAGCATAGAACAAAGTGCAGAATCTCAGAGAGAAGGCGGGGGAGGGTGGGTGGGAAGAGATCAACCAAAGAATTTGTATGCATATATGCATAATCCATGGACACAGACAATAGGATGGTGAAGGCCTGGGGTGTGTGGGGAGGCGGGGGGAGGAAGCAGGGGCAGGCTAAAAGGGGTCAATGTGGGGGAAGGGGGATATATATAATACTCTCAACAATAAAGATTCAATTTAAAAAGAAGTTAACTGGATAATGGATGTGAGAACCAATATACCAGTATAACAATAAACTATTTGTGGCAATAAACTATATGTTACTATCACTTCCAGGTATGAAGTAGTAGTTTGTATTAAACCAATGCATCCATCAAGAACAGATTTAGCTGGGCTGGCGTGGCTCAGTGGTTGAGCGTCGAGCTATGAATCAGGAGGTCATGGTTGATTCCTAGTCAGGGCACATGCCTGGATTGCAGGCTTGATCCCCAGTGTGGGGTGTACAGGAGGCAACCAATCAATGATTCTCTCTCATCACTGATGTTTCCATCTCTCTCTCCCTCTCCCTTCCTCTCTGAAATCAATAAAAATATAAAAAGAATCTACTTCTTTCAGAGCAAACTTAAAAAAAGAAAAAAAAACAGCTTTAAAATCCAGAAAAAAAAAGTTTAAAAAAGTATTTTTAAAGCTATTGGGCCCTAGCAGGTTTGGCTCAGTGAACAGAGCGTCAGCCTGCAGACCTAAGCATCCCAGATTTGATTCTGGTCAAGGGAACATATCTTGGTTGCAGGCCCCACTCTGGCCCAGGCCCTGGTTGGGGTGTGTGCAGGAGGCAACCAATCAATGTGTTTCTCTTACATCGATATTTCTCTTTCCTTCTCTTTTCCACTTTCTCTAAAAATCAACGGAAAAATATTTTCAGGTGAGGACTTTAAAAAAAGCTATTAGAGAACTATTGAAGGAAAAGAACTAGAGAGACCAAGAATCAAGAGAGCAGGGAAGCATAGTGAGGTGGCCTGATTAGCACAACCACATTTCCAAGGAGGCATTTGTTGAATCTGGGCATAAGGCAAGAAGTTGAGAATCGCCCTAACTGGTTTGGCTCAGTGGATAAAGCATTGGCCTGCAGACTGAAAGGTTCCAGGTTCGATTCTGGTCAAGGGCATGTACTCTGGTTGCGGGCACATCCCCAGTAGGAGGTGTGCAGGAGGCAGCTGATCTATGTTTCTCTCTCATCGATGTTTTTGACTTTCTATCCTTCTCCTTTCCTCTCTGTAAAATTATTAATAAAATATATGAAAATAAAAAAGAAGCTGAGAATCAAATTTGCCTAGACAGTGGTCGGCAAACTGCGGCTCAAGAGCCACATGTGGCTCTTTGGCCCCTTGAGTGTGGCCACGAAGTTTCAATTGCACTGTACGTGTGCGCCTGCACGTGGTATTTTGTGGAAGAGCCACACTCAAGGGGCTGCAGTTTGCTGACCACTGGCCTAGGCTAATTCTAGAAAAATGAGAAATCATCAGAACTTTGGCGGTCTTGTGAGGCTATAGACAAAATTCACATGCAAAAGAATAAAGTTGGATCCTTGTGCTTTACACCATATATAAAAATTAATTCTAAATGCATCAAAGGCCTAAATATAAGAGCAAAATCTATGAAACTTTTAGAAGTTTCATGACCCTGGATTTAGCAATGGTTTCTTAGATAGGATACCAAAAGCACAAAAGAAAAATTAGATAAATTGGACTTCATCAAATTCAAAATGAAAACCTTTTGTATATTAAAGGGCACTATCAAGAGTGTGAACAGACAAACCTCAGAATGGAAGAAAATATTTGTAAATCAGCTATCTGATAAGGGTCTAGTATCCAGAATACATAAAGAATTCCTATAACTCAACCCAAAAAGACAACCCAATTTTTTAAATGGGCCAAAAACATGAACAGACATTTCTGTAAAAAAGTTATACAATGACCAATAAACAGATAAAAAGATGCTCAATATCATTAGTCATTAAGGAAATTTAAATCAAAACACCATAGCACACCCAGTAGGATAGCTATAATTTAAAAATAAAAGTGTTGAAAGGCTGTGGAGAAACTGAAACCCTTATACATTGTTTATGAAAATGTAAAATGAGGCATCCACTATGGAAAAGAGTGTGGTGATTCTTCAAGAAGTTAAACATAGAACTGCCAAATGATTCAACAATTCCACTCCTGTGTACATACCAAAAAGAATTAAAAATGGTGTTCAAGCAATAATTTATATATGCCATGAGTGTGGGGGAGGGGGGAGGTTGGAGGTTAATGGGTGGATGAGGACACATTTGTAATACCTTAACTAATAAAGAAATTAAAGATAAAAAATAAAAAAAATTATATATGAATGCTCATAGCAGAGCAGGTTATTCATAATAGCCAAAAGGAACAAAATAAATGAAAAGCAAGCAAATAGGAAGAAAATAAATGAAACTAAAAACAGAAAAATAGAAAAAATCACTTTGAAAATATCAATAAAATTTATAAGCTTTAGCAAGACTGATAAAGAAAAATGAGAAACACAAATTACTAATATCAAGAATGAAAGAAAGGATGTCATTGGAGTCTCTGCAGACATTAAGAAGATAAGGAAATAATATAAATAACTATATATACCTAATCTAGATCATTTAAATTAAGGGGCCAGTTCCTCAAAAGCCACAAACTATCAAAACTCACCTAAGATAAAACTGATAATCTGAGTAGTCCTATAACTATTAAAGAAATTGAATTTGTAGATTAAAATCTCTTGAAAAAGAAGTGCACAGGCCAGATGATTTCATTGGTAAAATCTAACTAACATTCAAAGAAGAATTAATACCAATTCTAAATAATCTTTTCCAGAAAATAGCAGAGAATTAATCTCAACTAATTATATGAAGCCAGGATTAGTATTAAAGCCAAACAAAGATAGTACAAAAGAAGAAAACTACAACCCAATACCCCACATGAACATACATGCAAAAATCCTTAAAATAGTAACAAATCAAATCCAAAAATATATTAAAAGCATTATATACCCCATCCTAGTAGGGTTTGTTCCACAAAGTCAAGGCTGACTCAATATTCAAAGTCAATCAATGTAATCCACCAAATTAACAAGCTGACAAAAATCACATAATCATACCAAATGATGCAGAAATAGCATTCATGATTTTAAAAGTTTTCAGCAAACTAGAATTAGACGGTAACGTTCTCAACTCAATAAGGTACATCTACAAAAATGTTACAGTTAACATCATACTTAATAGTGACACACTGGATTCTTACTCATAAGACTGGAAACAAGGGACAGACAGATGCCTGCTCTCACTGATCTTTTTCAATACAAGAGGCCCAGTGCACGGATTTATGCACCAGTGGGGTCCCTCGACCTGGCCTGCACCCTCTCGCAATCCAGAACTCTTTGGGGATGTTGGATTGCTGATTTCGGTTCAATTCCTGCAGGCCAGATTAATCAGTCTGTTCCATGTTTCCATACCTGTGCATTGACTGTCTGCCCCCTGGTGGTCAGTATGCATCACAGTACTGGTTGAAGGGTCACTAAGGCTTTTATACAGACTAGAGGTCCGGTGCATGAAATTTGTGCACAGGGCGGGGGGAGGTCCCCCTCAGCCTGGCCTGCACCCTCTCGCAGTCCGAGAGCCCTCGGGGGATGCCCAACTGATGGCTTATGCCTGATCCCACAGGGAGCAGGCCTCAGCCAGCAGTCGGACATCCTTAGCACTGCAGCGGAGGTGGGAGAAGCTCCCGTCACTGCTGCTGCACTTGCCAGCCGTGAACCCAGCTTCTGGCTGAGCGGCGCTCCCCCTGTGGGAGTGCATTGACCACCAGGGGGCAGCTCCTGTGTTAAGTGTCTGCCCCCTGGTGGTTAGTGCATCTCATAGTGACCGGTCGTTCTACCGTTTGATCAATTTGTATATTTGCCTTTTATTATATAGGATGGTACTGGAAGTCCTAACAGCAGAATTAAAGCAAGAAAAGGAAATAACAGATGTAGAGACTGGAAAAAGAAAACTGTCTCTACTTGCAGATGATATTACTGTCTACACAGAACATCCCAAATAATCTACAAAAAAACACCTAGAACTAACAATTGAGTTCAGCAAGGTTGTAGGATATGAGAAAAATATTTTAAAATTGTATTTTTCTATATAATTAGCATTTGGGAACTAACTTAAACAATACATTTACAATTACTAAAAACACTCAAACACATATAAATCCAACAAAACAAGTATAGGACTTGTATAAAACCCTGATGAAAGAAGTCAAGGAAGATAAGAATAAATGAATGGATATACACTTTATTAGTTTGCTGAGGCTTCCATAACAAAGTATCACGCAAACTGAGTGGCTTAAACAACGTAAGTTCATTATTTCATATTTCTGGAAGCTAGAAGTTCAAGATCAAAATGTTGGTAGAAAAGTTATGTCTACTCAAAAAGCTATTCATGAATTTTCTCAACAGCTTTATTTATAATTGCAAAGAACTAGAAACAACCCACTGTCCTTCAATAGATGACTGAATAATTGTGCAAATTGTGGTGCATCTCTATATTGGAATAGTACTCAGTAATTACCGTATTTGCTGGCGTATAAGACGATTTTTTTGGCCCTGAAAAATATGCCTCCAAGTGGGGGGTCGTCTTATACGCCAGGTACACTTCAGATAGACTGCCCATAGTGCTTGCCCCGTGCCATAGTGGCCTCCCGATGCCCGCCCACTTCATTCCACATACCGTTCAGACATCAGCAGCGCTGCTGGGTGTATGCTCGGCTGTTATGCGATTTTGCTGTTATGCGATTTTACCACACTTGCAAAATCGCACAACGCCCACCAT
>NW_006299263.1:489037-505853 GCF_000327345.1 Myotis davidii | reverse complement strand
AAAATGTTAAAATCAAATCTGATATTGTTTTACCTTTTATTTGGTGTGTGGAAGGTGTGCGGAAGAGGGGGTAGTCTAATACGGCGAGTATATAACAAACTCTGTATTTTAAGTGGAAATGTTAGGGGGTCGTCTTATACACCCAGTCGTCTTATACGCCGGCAAATACGGTAAAAATAATGACTATTGATACCTGTAACAACTTGGATGGAACTTAAATGAAAAAAAGCTAATCTCAAAAAATTACATATTGTATAACCCTATTTACTTGTATATAACATTCTTGGAATGACAAAAATTACAGAGATAGAGAACAAATGAGTGGCTGCTTGGAATTAGGAAGGGAGAGGAGAGGGAATTCCTTGGTGGTGATAAAACAGTTCTGTTTCTTAACTGTAGCAGTGGCTACATCAATTTATACATGTGATAAAATTGCAAAGACTACACACGTATATTTGCGTATACACACAAATAAAAATGAACACATGTAAAAACTGGTGAACTATAAGGTCTGTTCATTGTATCAATGTTGATTTCTAGGTTTTGATACTGTAAAATCTATATTATAAAAGGCCTGTGGCCATAACGACCAACGACTGGATGGGGAACCACAGAGAACCGGGTGGGTGGCGGCAGTGGCCGGAGCAAAGCAGCCCTGGTCCTAGGTGCCTGGCGGTGGTGGCTGGAGCAAAGCAGCCCGGGTCCCGGGTGCCTGGCAGCCGCCGGGTGAGTACGACAAGGCATGTGTGGGTGGGCAGGGCTGCATGATTTCACACGCTGGGCTTCTAGTAGTTATATATAAGATAGTAAGATCGGGGGAACTAGGTAGAGCAACAGAATCTCCTATACTATTTTGCAGTGTCCTGTGAGTCTATAATTATTTTAAAATCAAAGTTAAAAATATATTATGGTCACATGCTGGTGTGTGTGTGTGTGTGTGTGTGTGTGTGTGTGTATCATATGTATATGCATATGTATGTTTTAAGCAACTCTCAAACTTGTTTGGTACTAAGTAATACATAAAATACTAACAAATGCAATATTGTTAACCTCCATCTGTGAGCTCCATCGTGAACTATAAAATTGATTTGAGTGACATTTTGCATTGCTTGCACTGAGTCTAAAGCTATTAAGTTTATTCTTCTATCTATCACTTATTAACTACAAGTACCTTGTGTCATATCTCAGCTAGCATTTACTGACAGTTAGTATAGGCCAGGCAGTGTTCTAAGTGCCTTACACATTATCTCATTAACCCTCTCAACAATCTCATAAAGGAGGTAGTATGGCCCTGGCTGGTGAGGCTCAGCGATTTAGAGCATCGACCCATGCACAGAAGGATCTAGGGTTTGATCCCCAGTCAAGGCACATACCTGGGTAGCAGGTTTGATTCCTGGCCCTAGTTGGGGCATGTGTGGGAGGCAACCAACTGATGTGTTTCTTTCACATCCATGTTTCTCTCTCTCTCTCTCTCCCCCCTCTCTCTTCTTCCCTCACTTCCACTCCCTCTAAAAATCAATGGAAAAAAATACCCTCAAGTGAGGATTAACTAAAAAAAAAAAAAGTAGGTACTATAATTATTAATCCCATTTTATAATACATGTGAAGAAAATGAGGCATAGAAAGTTAAGTAATTTGCCCAAGATCACACAGCTGCAAAGAGCCAAGAGTCAAACCGTGGCATTCTAATACAAAGCCCTTGAGCTTAACCAATCTGTTCTATATAATCTCTCTAAACTTTAGTTTTCTCCTCTGTAAAATAGCTTTAATAATACATAAATAATACATAAAATAGCATACAGAGCTCAGTAAATAATAACTTTCAAGGGGATTACTGAAGAGTTGCAAATTAATAGAACTGAAGAAGGCCTATTTGATGGACATGAAGAAACCTGTTAAAGTCCCTGTTCTCAAATGCCAAGTGAGAAAGAAAGTCAACGGAAATTATGTTTTAAAAAGCAAAACAAAACATGGATAAATCTCACTATCATTATGCTGGGTGAGAGAAACCAGACATAAAAAAGTAGATACTATATGACTACATTTATATAAAACTAGAAAATTAAAGTAATCCATAGTGACAGAAAGATCTGTTGTTGTTTGGAGCAGGGAGTCAACAGGGTGTGGACTACAAAGGGAAACAAGGAGAATTTTGAGGTGATGGAAATGCTCTATATCTTGATGGTTTCATGGGTATATATATATATATGTAGATGTATATATATATACATCTCTTAAAACTCATTGAATTGAACACTGTAAATGGGTGCAGTTTATTGTATACAAATTATACCCCAAAAAAGCTGTTATATAAAAACAAAAATATTAATATTTTTCAAACAAGCAAATTGCCTTGACTTTAACCCTAACAATTTTTAATCTCAACAAAATAAAAATTTAATGAGGTAGCCTGAATACTGTAGAGTTGGGAACAAGTATATAAAATAAGTTATACTATTAAAGCACTATGAGTAGAAAAAGGATCTTTATCTGATTAAATTTTAAGATTCTTACTGAGTACTTCCTTAAACAGTACTACTTCTGTTCACTAAATTAAGACCAAGTATAGGAAGTTTACAAACTGAAAAGTAACTTTTTAAAATTAAATTTCTGATTTCTACAACAAAGGTACACAACGTGGAACCTACCATTCTTTGTTCAAATTCAAATCAACCAAGCCTCTGTGCTCCCAATCTCTTTCTTCTTTCAAATTTCCATTCCTGTTACCATGGGAACCTGCTAGCCAACAAGCCTTCAAGCATAGCAACAGCAGAAGCTTAGCAAGGGATGTGAGAAAGGGACAGAGTCAGAGGCCAAAATTTGACTCATGAGAATCAGAATTCCAATCTCAGTCACTCTACAAAGGTCTGGTAACCATAGAAATAGTATCCTACTGGGTTTGGAAATATTATGACTAAATTCACGAAATGTGAAGCCAATTGTGGAATGGCCTTGAAAATTCAAAAATAGTATTCAATTCTATTTCAGATCCAAATTAGAAAAAGAAATTAAAAAACAATTGTTTAGAATAAGTTTAAGTGATTACATATACCTTTAAAATTCTTTTTTTTGTAACAATAAAATTTCTAATGATAAAAGATCCAAAACTTTAATAATTACTTTGTATATAAAAAAATCTAGGTTTGTAAAACACCTTTAAGCCCAACAGATTTCCTTTACAAATCCTAATATTTTTAAATATCTCATTGAGCACATTAAATGCTTTCCAATAGTCTTTTAGTGAGTTGGTTTGCAGAAATATGCCATTATCATAGGAATATATTTATCTTCTTAAGTCAAAGGGGTGTCCCCAAAGCAGACCTTTAGGAAGTAAACTTTAATACTTCAAATATCATAAACAATTGTTAAGTACGGTCTGTCTCAAAAAGTGAAACGTTAAAAATCAAATTCCACCACACTTAATATTATTAAGTTAATTGAATACAAGTTTTTAAAAGGTATTCCTTTAAAGTGATTTGTCGCACAAGAAAATCAATTAGAAATTTTAAAAGCTGCTATTTTCCCCCTGAAGTCAGAAGTAACTAAATGCAATTAATTCTCCACTACTCATGTGTACATTTTTCAATTTAGAAGCTTCTTAACTCTGGCTGGTTTCCCTGTCACACAATACGCTTCTTAAGCCAACTCACTAAATTGTTGTTTGCTTAGGGAAAAACCACCTTATTAACCTAAACAAAAGACAGTAAGAGTAGCAAATCTGCTGGGTAATGCATGTATTCTAAAGATGTAAATCATTAATTTCAAGCATATAATCAAAGAAATTTCGTTTCCAAAAAGACTGTCCATAAAATGTTAATAATTTTATTAACCTACTGGTACATGATTAACTATTATGCCATTCCCTAAACACACACGCACACACACACACACACACACACACACAAAACGGTCTTTCAGGGCCAATTCACATATCATCTACAACTGATGAGTCTTCTCTTTTGAATCCCCTGAGCACTTTATGCCTTTATGGATTTACCAAATTCTTCCTTAAGTTTCAGTCATTAAATCAAAATATCTGTATTAAATACTTAAGTCTTAGGCACTGCAACTGGGTGCTAAACCAAAAAGGACCCTTGAGCTTTTAACAATAAAGTTCCTGTACTAATTTTATTGTTTTAAAAGCACAATGTGTTTCTTACTGAAAACCAGAAAAAAGAACATTAAATGAAGAACACAGAAAACACAAATAAACTGTACTAATTCAGGAATAACCACTGCTAGCCTTGGGGAAAAGCCTTCCAGATGAACATACTTTTTTTTTTTTTCAACCAAAGCAGGATGATACCATACATAATGTTTTGTTAACTACCCCTACTTTTTTTCTACTTATTAATCTATTAAGTACAACTTAGAATTTTGACAGGCAAAGACGGAGAAGAGAGTATTAAGGCAGAAGGAACATGAAAGGTCTAGGGATGTGAAAATTTGGTTGTTTTATTCCTTAGCTTAATTACACCACTTATAAGTATAAATATGTATGTTGAAAGCATCAAGTAAAGACCCCAAAATGGGCAGGGGGACAAAGTAAAAAACTAGTGTTCACAGGTTAAATGCTAAATGATATCTTTAGTGTTAGGAGTACCATTACTACCATCCTAACCAAGGATACTACTACTATCTACCACTCCTGGAGATTAAGTGGTTAGATACAGCATCATAACCATAACCATGAATACTACCACCTCTTACGAAATTCAGTTTATAAAGTTCATTAATTCATTAAAATATATATTTAGCAGTTACTATGTGTGAGGTACTGTTAGGTACAGGGTATACAAAGATGAATAGGACAGGCTCTGCTTTCAAAAGCAAAAAAGCAGCAAACAATCCTTTAGTAAGAACTGAATTTTAAAAAATGAAGACAACCTCACACCTATTAGGATAACTATTATCCAGGAAAAAAATACATAACTAGTGTTGGTGAGGATGTGGAGAAATTGGAACCCTTTGCACTGCTGGTATATAAAATGGAGCAGCTATAGAAAGAAAAAAAAAATGGAGCAGTTGCTATGGAAAACAGTATTGTGGCCTCCTCCCCCCAAAAAATTGAAAGCAGAGATTGGAACTGATATTTGTACAACCATGTTCATGGCATCATTATTTACAATAGCCAAAAGGTACAAGCAACCCAAGTGTCTGACAGATGAATGAATAAACTAAATGTGTGGTTTATACATACAATGGAGTATTATTCAGCCTTAAAAAGAAAATTCTGACACATGCTACATGGATGACCCTTGAAGACATTATATACTAAGTGAAAAAAGCCAGTCACAAAAATATAAATATTGTATGATACCACTTATATGAGGTACCTACAGCAGTCTAATTCAGAAAGAAAGTAGAATGGTGGTTGTCAGGGACTTGGAGGACAGAATAATGAAAGATTATTGTTTAATGGGTACAGAGTTTCAGTTTTGGAAAATGAAAAAGTATAGGAGAAGGTTATTTGTGATGATTACATTAACAGGTGAATGTACTTAATGCCATTGAACTATACATTTAAAAATGGTTGAAATGGTAAGTTTTATGCCATGTAAATTTTGCCACAATTATAAAATATTTTTGAGTAATATCTGTAAATACTACTAAGGAATATTTAGTACATATTAAGTGAAAAAGTAAAGTAGTAAAAACAAACAGTATGACACTATATCAAAGAAAGGTGAAAGAATATACAGATATAGATAAATATTATAAAAACATTTTAAATAAATATTATATTTACATTTTTAAAGGAAGTATAAACATTTTTAAATGAAAAGGTCAGAGACTAGAATGTACTTTGTTCTAAAGCTTTAAAACATAATTATAAAATAAATTTAAACCAAAATAATTGCTAGGTTGTTCCTCAAAATCAAATGAAACATTAATCTGTGTATTGAGTTTAACTACAAAGAGAAGTATTTAAGTAACTTTAAAACACAGTATTTGACTGTATATCCTTGGTAAAAGATATCCGTAAGCAAAAAGAAGCACACAAAAATATTAAAACTGATTTCAGTAATCATACTGTAATAATAATGAAATTATTCTGAAATATTACAATGTTTATCTATAATAACGCTTCAGTATAAAAAACAAAATTAAATTTAAATAAAAACTCTGAAATGTTATTTGAATTCAAAGTATCTGCACAAACTTATGATGTACTTCCTTAAAAAAATTAGTTCCTGGCTCTGTCCATGAAAAGGCCTAAAAATGATTAACCTACTATCAATAGGGTTAGCACCCAGATAGTGGTCTCTAAATATCATTTCTAACTAAAAGAAATCAGTACTCCCTAGATAAACTGATGATTCACGGTGTGAAAATTAATAAAGGAAACCTCAATTAAAATTGGGGTTGGGAAGATCTGTTAGAGGGAACTCTCAAGCTATTATCACTCATCGCTGCCAATTAGTCCAAACAGGAAGACTCAATTACAGAGTCAATTAATTCAGTTATAGATCCCAACCAATCGGAAAAAGGGTACTTGCACAGGAAGTACGTCTACTTTACTATTCCAGCAGGAAGTTTTCTTCTTGCCCATCCAATGAAAATACTGAAACTCAACCAATGAGAAGCCATAATTACCTATGAACTCTTACTTTCCTCCAATTAACTTTCATTTTTCCTTGCTGATAACTTCCTTGCTTTGCCCTCCTTACTATAAAAGCCTTCCATCTTGTATAACCCCTCACTAACCCCCCTGCCGACCTTATCTGCTTGCTAGAGAAGATGATGCCCTATTCATGAATTGTTTAATAAAACCAACTAAGTCATTAAATTTACTTAAAATTTATTTATTAACAAAGATTTGAGGCAGAATTTTATGAAATGGATTTGAATTATGGCAAGAAAGCTATTAGAAACCACTAGAGTACTGTAAAAAACACTCAGGAGCTACCTTAAAGAGGCTCCCACTACCAAAGATGGAATAGGTTGAGCCCCAATTAGAATAATAACAGATTGAAACATATCAAATGTTAAAAATATATGAGTTCATAAGATGCTTTAAAAAAATTACCTTTGGAGATTGTTTGGGAATCAACTTATCCTAAAAACTAATAAAAGAGTATGATCAAGTATTTATCTTATCTTTCTCATACAAACTGTACATCTAGTAGTAATAGGAAGTTTCTGTTTATAAAGAATTCCAGCTGAGAAATGAAGATGATAGAATATCATCATTTTGCAAACCCCTAATAAAATTATTGATATAGGAAATTGATCTAAAATTACAGAATGACAACTAGATATTATGTGCCTATGAAATGTTCTCCCCCACCATTCCACCAAAAAAGAAAAAAAAGGAAAAAGTCAAAAAAGGAGACAGAGGAACACGGTAAATACTACAGGGATGAAATCAGTAAACTAAAGACTATGGAAAACTCTACAGGACAAACATATTATAAGAAAAAAGGGAACGGGAAAAGGAAAGGAGAAATTATAAATTAAAAGAGACTTTAAAAGACATTAATTGAATGCAATGCATGAATCTTGATTTGAAAAGTCAACTATAAAAAAGATGTGAAGTGTTCAGAGTAATTTGAACATAATTGGGTATTTGATGATACTGAGGAAGTGATAAAGGTATGGCGTTTATATATTTTCAGAGTCCTTACTTTATAGATATACTAGAGGCCTAGTGCACAAAATTCATGCACGGGGTGGGGGGTCCCCTTAGCCCAGCCTGCACCCACTCTAATCTGGGATCCCTGGGATTGGGCCTAAACCAGGAGTCGTACATCCCTCTCACAATCTGGGACTGCTAGCTCCTAACTGCTCATCTGTCTGCCTGCCTGATCGCCCCTAACTGCACCCCCCACCCCCGCCAGCCCGCTCACCCCTCACCGCCTCTCCCTGCGGACCTGATTGCCCCTAACTGCCCCCCCTGCCAGCCTGGTCACCCCCAACTGCCCCCCTGCTGGCCTGATCGCCCCACGCAGCCTACTGTTCAGTCTTTTGGTTGCCCCATGCAGCCTACTGATAGTTACTGTTACTGTGACAGCATTCTGGACAATTCGCATATTCCTCTATTATTAGTATAGATATAAATGGAATATTTATAGATGAAATTGTGGTGCTCATGACTTTCTTCTAAGTAAACCAGTTGGGTGTGAGGTCATGAGTGAAACAAGACTAGCTACAAGTTAATAATTTTTAAAATTGGATGATGGGTATATGGTGTTCATTATACTATTCTATCTATATTTCTATATAATTTTCCATAATAAAAAACATAGGAAATAATGCTAAAATTTGAGTTTGGATAACTGGGAGACTGGTTCAAACATGCTTTATTCTTACTGAACCATAAAGGATACCAAGGATATTTAGGCAGGCTTTTAGGCTCTATGTCAGGGGTGGGCAACCCCTGGCATGCCAGTAACTTTTGCTGGCACGCGAAACCCTCTCTTATAATCTTCCATTTACAATTTTTTTCTTAATATAGACTTTTTTATTTTTCAGATAAATTCAGTGTAGCTGCATCTTAGATAAACAAATAATTTTACATAACAAGTTATCTTAAAGACCATAGGCATGGATTTTTTATCATCATATACTGTGTTTTTGTCGCTCGAACAAATTTTATTATTTCTTCAAGGTTCTTCACATATGTACACCTTAAGAGATATCAAGTAGGAGTAACATGTTCTCAAAAAATTAGGGTTGGCATGCAGAAGAATTCTGAGTCAGAGATTTTGCTGGTTTTGGCACACACTCACGAAAAGGTTGCCCACCCTTGCTCTAGTTCTCACTAGATCTATACTTCTGTCAACTTCATATGCTATAGAAAATCTTAATGAGAATGACAAAAGAAAACAAGAAATGGAAGCAAGCACAAACCATCCCAGGAGTTTTCCTCTGATTTTCCTACAGAGGTTTAATTTCAAAATAAGAAAAAAAGAACAGAGACATGCAATCAACCTCCCAAAGAAATTAGGGTGACAGGCAACAAAGAATAATGCTCTGCACTTTAACTTTTTAAAGGTCTTTAATATACCGAATATATCACTATATCATTTGATCTTAACAATATCCTTGTCAAATGGACAGGGATAACTTCATTTCCAAGAGGAAAACAATACAAAGAAGTCACAAAACTAATTAGTAGCAAAAAACAAGTCTTCTCACCCCATTCTAGTGCTTTTTCCACTGAACAGTGCTCTTCCTATTCAATTTAATTATTCAAAATCGAGAAAAGGCTGCTCAGATCTCTTTTATTATCATTAAAGTCACAAATACACAAATACCTGGTAATGTGTGGGTTGGTATATATAGTTACTGACAATTTGTTATCCATGCTGTACAGCTTCCAAAAATTTACTTAGCAATTTGGACAGCTCAAAATGGTTTGAGAAACTCTTTTCTGTCAAAAGCCACTGATACTCATGGGAAAAAGAAAGACATCACATTAAAAAGTTGTAAATATTTAGTGTGTCTGTGTACACATGTGCATGGTTTGGAAAGTAGGGTAGAGAAATAAACATACCAGCAAAGGATCTTCTTTTCCAACTTAATACAGTGATACTTATCCAATTATTTAAACATTTCCCAATTTCAATGAAAGCATAGACTTGAAATCCTCTATGTACTATGAAAGTATATCCAACTTGTTGATTGTAAATAATCAAGTTCGAGATAACCCATATCCTGTACTTGCTCTCATCTGTGTATCCCTAGCTCACTGTTATTTACTATCCTATTGCAAGCAATTATTTTGACTCACCAAACATCAGAACAGAAATAAGCCAGGCAGGTGTGATGCCTGGGCCTGCTGAAAGATGCGACACCTAGGAACCCATCTTTGAATCCAAATCTCACAGCGAACACTCAAGAATGCTCCCATTACTTGCTCCTGGTAAAAGCTGGCAGACATATATCTAAAGTTCCTGGATGAAGGGTGTCATCAGACTTGTAAGGACCCAAGAATCCTTATTTCCTTTTGGAAGTATGTTGTGTTGACTGCCGAGTACCTTTTACTATTGCTGAAACTTCACCCTCTCAAACCGTCAGATGACTATAAGTATAGTAGCACTGTCCTGATATGGCAACCATACTACAGGCAACTATCTCGAATATTAATTACTTCAAATCAGCCTTCTCTTAGAAAGTATTACCCACTTTGGTGCTTTCCCTAGAATACGTGAAACCCAAACCAAGGCAACTTCATTGCCAATAAAATATCTAGACCACCTGGCCTTATTTGTGAAGAAGGTAGAAACAGCTTAACATGCCATCATTATGAATGTTCCACGAGCCTACAAGTTCACTTGGAACACATATATCATCTTTCTAGTACTTTCTCTGTAGGATTATTTAGAAATGGAATTTGGAATAACATCAACATTTCCGGATCACCTATTGTGTGCCATGAATTGTGCTATCTACTTTATAAATCTTTCATTTAAGCCTAACAGCCCTTCGAGATATTTTAATTATTAATGTCTTTTCACAAATGAAGAAACCAAGACTCAGGGATGGTAAGTGATTTAACTCCAAAGTCTTAAAGTTACATGGTACAGCTAAAAAGTGAACCCAAATCAGTACAAAAATCTTTATGACCAGCTTCTTACCACTCTCTTTGCTTTCCAAAGGAGTTGTACTAACCTGTAATGATACTAGAAACAAGGGTACTTCTACTTCAATTTATTTTTGTGAGAAAACTGATGGCTTTAATGCACAGCAGTGATTACCATGCCTGGAAACAAATTACTGTATTAAAACCAATGTCCATTTTCATATATCCTAATCTATCAATCAATATCAAATCTCTCTTTACTACTAGTTAGACCTTATGTAATCAGAGGAAGAGCAGAAAATGTTTTGTTCAACCTCTATAACATCTTCATATATTTGGAATATATAAGATGCTCTCCACATTTTAAAATCTATGAATAGTGATCTTTCTACAAATTTTCCTAGATAGATTTATGTTAGTCTATTTGGAAGTAATGAACCTTTGAATTTTATTATAAAACGAAGAATTCCAAAACATGTAGGCTTCAATTTACTGACAGCACTGTAACAATGGATTAAAGACTAAAGTAGAAAACATTCTTTGTAAATTATATGTATTATATAGCCACATTAATATGAGGAAATGAGGAAATGGTAAAAGCTATCACTTTTAGAGTACTTACTATGTGCCAACTACTTTATAGTACATGTGGTTTCAAAACTTTACAAAAGCTTGCATGATTATTAACTCCATTTTACAAGCAAAGAAACTATGATAAGAAAAGTTCACATAACCTGCTCAAAGTAATATAGCTAGAAAGTGATAGAGCTAGAATTCAAAGCCAGGTCTGTCCAAATCCAAAACATATGCTCCTTATTGCCACCATTTACTGCCTCCTTGTTCTTATCTGGTAAACATGTCCTTGTCCACAACTCTAAAACCAGTATAGAAACACATGCTTATTTAAACCTATTATTAATTACATCCATTAATTTGTCATAGTTTCTTTGTTGCCTGTCACCCTAAAATCAGCCCTAGCTGGTTTGGCTCAGTGGACAGAGTGTCAGCCTGTGGACTGAAGGGTCCCAGTTCGATTCCAGTCAAGGGCACATGCCCTGGTTGTGAGCTTGATCCCCAGTAGGGGGCTTGCAGGAGATAGCCAATCAATGATTTTCTCTCATCATTGATATTTCTCTCTCTCTCTCCCCCTCTACCTTCCTCTCTGAAATCAATAAAAAAAATATTAAAATAAATTAATAAAGTAAAATCATTAAAAGTGCCTAAAAATTAACATTAGAAAAATTTGAGTAAATTTTCATAAAATCTTGAGCGATCAAGAACAGATAATTCAGGTAGCAAAAAATTTTTGTTGCTTCCGAGTTATTGTTATTAAAAAATACACAAAACTGATGTAAACATGGTAAGCCAAAAAATCATTTTAAGCATTTAAAAAAATTGAAATACTGTAAACCACTAGCCTAAAGACTGAACAAAAGAACTCTTTTTGCAAAATCACATTACCATCAATACTTAGTGAATGAATTATGGATATTATTATATTCTGTCTTTATCTAAAGTTTTATTATCAGCCAAACAACAGAAAAAATGTAATCATAACTTGGGCAATTTTAAACTCCTAAATGGCTATCATCTTCCATGTTTCAGTGTTTCAAATTTCTTTATAAAGTATGTCTAAAAAATAAGTAACATTCCCCAAAAATCAATTCTTCAAATATTAGAGTTTGAAGAACCTAAATCTAGAACTTTTTAATGTACAAGATGTAGTTTAAAATAACATATTCTTTCCCTTTTGTTTATCAGACACATTCATTAGATAAGTTAACAGGGCAAAATAAGAATCATTTTCTAAGATATGTCAAAGAATAGATTAAGTCTTACCTCCATTGCTAAAGCTGCTGTCTGTTGGTCATAATGATTCAGAAGATTAGGCATGAAGGTAGTATTGTAAGGCAAATCTTGGCACATCCTCAAGGTAATAGGTTCACAAGAAAACAAACTGTGCCCACCTATATGCCCCACAAACATAGTCAAGGGCCAAAGATAGAAGACGATCCAACTCATAGCCATCCTTCTTGGATCTGAATGAGATTTGGACGATCAGGCCTATATGTATTTTAGATCTTTGTACACCTGCAGGTCTCAGCTTGAAGAAGTACTCTTCTATATTTTACTATTAAGTTCTTCAAACAGTTAAATACTCTTCACACTGTCAGAGGTTTGTTAGCTTGATCTCACAAAAGGCATTTGTTTTTGGTTTCACAATACAGGAAAATGACATCATCTTGTCTCTTCTTTTCATTTTATTACATAGGGCACTTTTGGCCAACATATCAAGTTGATCAACCACATTCCCAAACAACAGATTCCATCTTAGAAGAGCTATTTCTTCCTTTGACTGAAATACCTGAAAAGTATTTTTTTTTAATGGGAGAAATTAGTCATTTCCTCTAAAAGCCTTTGATAAGCTTAATGTTGTAGGATTGAAAATCCCTATACAGAAACAGTTGTATTTATTATACTATAACAATAAACTATCAGAAAAAGAAGTAAGCAACATTTGATGAGAGATATCATATTAACCTAATAGATAAAATACATAGATATTTCATAAAGATATAGTTTTTCTACCTTATCATTTACGCTATACACTAAAACAATCCTTAAATAATACTTAAAATATAGAATATTAAATGTCAACTGTAATCGGAAAAAAGTATTTAAAGGTAAAATTTCTTCCCTTTTAATTATTTATATAACATATGGTCTAATTTGTCTATATTGATAGCAATTTTCATTTACCACAAGCTGTAACTGACTCATTTTGAACAAATTTCATGCTATTGTCCTAAATTTTATTTAAATAGCTGTCATACTTATAATCTAAGCTACTGAATTTAAAATTTATTGTATGTGTTTTCATCATTAATAGTGTATTTTTACATTAACTGATTTGGCAGAAGGTATCCAAAGAGATGAAATATAGCCCTAGCCGATTTGGCTCAGTGGATAGACTGTCAGCCTGCGGACCAAAGGATCCCGGGTTCCATTTCTTATCAAAGGCACGTACCTTTTGGTTGCAGGCTCCTCCTTGGCCCCGGGCCTTGATCGGGGTATGCGTAGGAGCCAACCAATCGATGTGTTTCTCTCACATTGATGTTTGTCTCTGTCTTTCCCTCTCTCTGAAAGATCAATGGAAAAATGGGGGAGGATTAACAACAACAACAACAAAACACAAATTAAAAAAAAACAAAGAGATGAAATATAAATAAAACAAAAATATATGGATTCAGCCCTGGCCAGGTGGCTCAGTTGGTAGAAGCATCCTCCTGTACACCAAAAGGCTGCAGGTTTGATTCTCACATACCTAGGTTTCGGGTTCAATTCCAAGTCGGGGTGTGTATGGGAGGCAACCAATCTATGTTTCTCTCTCACATTGATGTTTCTCTCTCCCTTCCTCCCTAAGAATCAACAAAAAAAATCTTTGGGTTAGGACTAAAAGAAAAGATAATGGATTCAAGCTTCTTAGTAGTTGTGTGAATGGGAAACAGCACAACTTCTCTGAACTCAGAATTTTTTTTCCTGAAAATACCACCTCTCTAATAAAGATTATATAGATAACCCATGGACACAGACAATAGGGTGGTGAAGGCCTTGGGGGGTGGGGAGGAGGCCAAGGGGAGGAGGGTTAGAAGAGGCCAATGCGGGGCGGGGCGGGGGGTGATACACTTTCAACAATAAAGATTTTTTTAAAAAAGAGACAAGGTATGTAAAAGTATTCTATAAATGATAAAGCAGCATCAAAGATTAGTGTTTTTTTAACCCATTGTACACCATAAGCGTCTACAGATGCAAGAGCTGGACCTTCCCCACACTCCACTCGTGTATATAAAAAAAAAAAATGTTTTCCCTAAGTGGCAGCCCTGACCAACTTTAAAATCATTTCTTGTGAGAATTTTCAGTGGAAAATATTCAAGAACACCCGAATTATAATATATTTATTTTTATAATATTCATTGCAAATTGATTTTTTAAATTAAATTCAAAATATTGTGGCGTGTGGGGATGGTTTCCGTTTTGGACATGTGACAGTTAACTGAATTACAGTATAGGCTACCTTTTCAACCAATATTGAATTGGCAAATAGAAGGCTCTAAAAGTAATATCAGGAAATTTTCTGATTGCATATCTTTTCAGATAGCACAAAAATTTAGTGCCACACACAGATGCAAAAACATTTGATCACGAAATCTTTTATCACACAGCCAAGCTGCAGAGAATAGAAATTATCCTTAGAAAGTCAAAGCAGGAATAGGAATAATTCCCAGTTAATTTTCACTAAGTTTTAGAATCTTTGACTTGCCTCTACTTTTCTATTGGCAAAAATACTTATTTCATTTGGGGATAAGAAGGTGTAGGTGGATTGGAAGGCAGGTTTGGTAGGAAAAAAGCATATTCTAAGTTATAATACTTTCATTTGGTTCAGTGATGATTTTAAATTTGCTTTCATTGCATTTTGTTTCATATGCATGGGACATTTCTGTGTTTGTTGTAGAAAGCCTAGTTTGGGAAAACATGATAAGATCAGGTTCAGAAATTCTCAGAGACCAAAGTTAATTAAACAACTTAAATACTAGGGCTCATGACAGCTTAAGACCTTGAGACCTAGAACTGGTTTGGTTTAAGCAAGGCATGAAACTGTCCTTTGTGCACTATCAGTTCTTGGCTCCTCTGCATCCCAACCTTTAGTTACTAGGCAGAAAAAACTACCTGTATTTGGAAAAAGTAAAGGAATGGCTGAATCTTTGCACTTTCTCCCTCTAGTATATGATCATGAGTAGTGGAAGAAAAAGAGAAAGTGTGTGGCCTCTTTAGAATTAGTAGCACCAAAGTTATGAGCACTCCCTGCCCCAAACGCCTAATCTCTCTATATCAAAATCTCTAAATCAGAAATCTTTGTAAAAGCTTCTTGGCCTGCCATATTTTTTTTTCCTCCTTCAAGCTGGTCCCAGAAATGTGAAGTCTGGCTATAGGAAACTGATATTAAATAGCCATTTATATTTACTCTTAATGACCATGCAACACAGTAATAATTAGCATATCATTAAATATGTGTCAAATAACTGCTGAAAGCTTTATTTGGTTACAGCATTAAAACATCCATATAAGATCAGTCTTTGTAGTTTGTTGCTTATATAGCATGTTCATCTGCTTGCAACTAAAAAAAATTTAAAAGGAACATTGCTCCATGTTAAATATGTATATAATAATCTGAATTTCAAATATTTCACTGGATAAATCTATTTTTTCAAGAAGTGATGGTTTCAAATTTATGACTCAAAGACTACCATATAAAACTTGAGGAAAAGCCTGGCTAGTGTGGCTTAATGGTTGAGCATCGGACCCATGAACGAAGAGATCCCTGGCTTGATTCCCGGTCAAGGCACATGCCTGCGTTACAGGCTTGATCCCCAGTAGGGGGCATGCAGGAGGCAGATGATTGATGTTTTTCTCTCTATCTCTCTCTAAAAATTAATAAAAACGTACTTAAAAAAAAACTTGAGAAAGAACTGGGCAATACCTCATTGGCTCTTTAAAACTAGATGAAACATTCCCTTAACACTTTTTCCTACTCTGTTTTACCTGATTTCTTATTAATTATTCCTTTTGCCTCATTTGGCAGCAAAGCTTCCCACCATCTTATAAGTTTTCTTTATATCCTACGACATCCACATTACCACATATCAAAACTCTTGTAAAATCTATTATGTTAGGGTGGGCTAGGAAAATAATCCTATCTAATAAAAGAGAAACATGGTAATTGGCGTACGACCGCTACCCTTCCCATTAGCTAACCAGGGCGATATGCAAATTAACTGCCAGCCAAGATGGCGGCCGGCAGCCAGGCATCTTAAACTGAACAGGAGGCTTGCTTGCTTCAGTGACAGAGGACTACAACGTTCCCCGCCTGCCTTGCGGGCCTCTGAGCTCCTGAAGCAACACCTCCAAAAGATACAATGTTTCAATTGTAGAGCTAAAAGATGGTGGTTAATTTGCATACACCAGTTGCCAGGGAAGACTAAGGACAAAATGGAGGCCAAGCAGTACAGACAGAGCCAAGGCTGCAGAGGTGGGAGGCGGGAGGTGGGAGGGAAAGCCCAGTCACAGTGGCTGCAAGCTGGAGGGGCAGCGGCTGGGAGGGGAAGGGGCAGCTCCTGGGAGCGGGAGGGGAAACCCGCCAAACTGCCTGGGAGCTGGAGGGGAAACCCAGCAGGAGGGGCTAGGAGTGGGAGGGAAAACCCAGCAGGAGGGGCTGGGAGCGGGATAGGA
>NW_006299263.1:483325-488557 GCF_000327345.1 Myotis davidii | reverse complement strand
GTCTCCTCATTCACCCCCAACCCCAGGGAGTGGGCCTAAGCCAGCAGGTGGTCATCCCCCGAGGGGTCCCAGACTGCGAGAGGGCACAGGCTGGGCTGAGGGACCCCGTCCCCCCTAGTGCACAAATTTTTGTGCACCGGGCCTCTAGTCCTATATAATAAAAGCCTAATATGCAAATCGACCAAACAGGGGAACGACGGACGTGTGGGATGGCGAGCAGGCGGTGCCAGGCCAGCCAAGGCAGGTGCCAGCTGGCAGAGGGCGGGGACAGCGACAGGCGGTGCCGGAGCTGCCCTCTGGTGGTCAGTGTGCTCCCATAGGGGGAGCACTGTTCAGCCACAAGCCAAGCTTAAGGCTGGTGCACAGTGGCAGTGGTGGGAGCCTATCCTGCCTCCACAGCAGCCCTAAGGATGTCCAACTGTGGCTTAGGCCTGCTCCCTGCAGGGATAGGGCCTAAGCCACAGTCAGACATCCCCCGAGGGCTCCCAGACTGTGAGAGGGCGCAGGCCGAGCTGAGGGACGCCCCCCCCCGCCCGAGTGCACAAATTTTCGTGCACTGCGTCTCTAGTCTTAATATAATAAGATCGTAGTTTATGATTATTAAAATAAATAAAAAGTTGAATACAGTGAGACAAAAATAATAATAGTAAAAATATTTAAAAATTGCCTGGCCAATGTTGCTCAGTGGTTGAGCATCAACCCATGAACCAAGAGTTGATTCCCAGTCAGGGCACATGCCTGGGTTGCAGGCTCAATCTCCAGTAAAGGGTATGTAGGAGGCAGCTGATCGATGATCCTCTCTCATCAATATTTCTATCTATCTCTCTCCCTTTCTCTGTCTCTAAAAAAATCAATATAAACATGTTTTTAAAAAATTTACCTGCCGCCGAAACCAGTTTGGCTCAGTGTATAGAGCGTCGGCTTGCGGACTGAAAGGTCCCAGGTTCGATTCCGGTCAAGGGCATGTACCTGGGTTGCGGGCACATCCCCAGTAGGAGATGTGTAGGAGGCAGCTGATCGATGTTTCTCTCTCATCGATGTTTCTATCTCTCTATCTCTCTCCCTTCCTCTCTGTAAAAAATCAATAAAATATATTTTAAAAAAAAAATTTACCTGCCCCTCCAAGTCAGAGATTCTCTCATTTTAATGTGTAGCAATTTCATGGATTGCCCCCACAGGTCTAAGAAATCTGAATTTCTGTAGAATGACATACATGTGTGGGTGGCAAAAGTCATTTTTTCCAAAGGTAGAGTCATCCATAGAAAAGCCCTAAGTTGAAGTTCTATACATGCAGGCCACAGAGAAGATTCTGGCCCCAAAGAGATACTATCAAAATACAGCAACCCATTAAACAGTTGTTTTGGCATTCTTGATATTTTTTACTAAAAGGAAGCTGCAGGCCTTGCGGTGTGACTCAGTGGTTGAGCGTCAACCCATGAACCAGTAGGTAATGGTTCGCTCCCAGTCAAGGCACATGCCCAAGTTGAGGGGGCATGCATGAAGCAGACGAACTATGATTCTCTCTCATCATTGAATTTTGTCTTTCCCTCTCCCTCTCCCATCCTCTCTCTGAAATCATTAAAAACATATTTCTAAGAAAGGAATCTGCAGAATTTCAGCTTAATAAAGGGACCTGCTGGGTTAAAAGAACTGGAGTGAACAGCTTCAGGGGCCAGAGAACAGCAAAAAGTGAGTGATATGGCAAGAATTTATTCATGCTATACCTATGGGAAACAAGCACATTCACTTTTCCATAGAGCAATACAAGATATTTAAAAAACTAATTTCTGATTAAGTTACTTGATTATTTTTCCATCAGAAAACAAAACCAACTAGATACATTTAAACCTACATTTTAATTTTTATGAATGTATAAAACTGGGAATCTGATATTCCCAATTACTAGTTTCCTTTCGATGATAAAAAGTAAAAACCCTTAAAATAAGTTGAGTATTTGTCCTAAAGGACAGCCATAAAGGGGAAGGTGATACAATCTTAGAAAGCTGTCTTCCCAAGCTGGCTGCAAAGCGGACCAAAAGAACACGAGGTGGCAACTGTGAAGAGGAAAGCAGGCTGAATCCCCAGAAGAAACAATGACAAAAGTGGGCCCTGAGGGCTTGTCAAGAAGGTCCTGAAACAAAAGATTATGTTCAGCAATTCGATTCCAATTTACACTCTCAGTACAGAGAGTGATCCCTTTCATCATTCTCAGTTTAGATTTAATTTTCTTGACATCCCTTAAATGTAGACAACATTTTGCATTTCCAATTCAGAAAGGCCATCAAAAGATTGCCTCACACACAGTGGCTCTACAGCAGAAACAGGAGGAATATTCTTTGTCTTCTTTCAGAGGAGTTTTCTAAGAATGCATTGCAAGAATTAACAATGACTACCTCTGAGTTTCTTCTCTCAAGGACATTGTCTTGTTAAAGAGACAAAATATACTCTTAGAGCATACTCACTGCTCTAAGTGCTACAGTCCTTTTCCTAAAACCCATGTGACCCATGTGGTCTTTGGCCTTTTGTTTTCCACGTCCTATTCTTTAAAAAATAAATTCATTCTCAAAATTTGCCTCCTTGTTGCTAAAAGTTTATATAACTTCATATTTAACTCACAGAGCTTACATCCCTATTAATCTTAGGATATCTCTTTTCTGATCTTTCTCACTTTATCTAATTTTTAATGTTCATTGTGTCATCTACTGATAAAACAAATAGACTAATCTTCCAACATACTGAGTGATAGAGCTTTAAAAAAAAGGGGGTGGGGGACAAATAGATCTAGGTTCAAAATTAAAATCCAGCCCATTTTACAAATTACAAATTATTTTAAGATTAAAGAAAAGCAGAATATCTTTTAAAACCAACCTGAAAACAAAAGTGGAAAGTTAAAAGACAAATTTTAGACTAAAAAAAAAAAATCAGGCTGAAATTCTGACCCAGCTTTGCTTCCCTGTTGAGTAAAATCTGTTCATCAGAAAATTCTCTAATATCAAGTCCCTGACTTTCCCCTTAGCAAGGTTATATGGTTTATATGCTTTGACTATAAAATTATTTCAGTAATATAAAATTTAGGGACCAGTATTTGTTCTTTAAAGCCCACTTGCCAAATAATATTCATCTAAAACTTCATTTGCAACACACTCCTTGGATCCATCCAAACTGTCAATACTTTTCAACATAATGAATTGGAAAGCAGAGAGAGAAGTAACTTTGACATACAGTCCGTAAAACCCCATCCCTGGCCAGTGACGAGTTCTTACTTTTCAAACATTTACTCCTGGCCCTATGGAAGAGTCACTATTAAAAGCCTTCATTTCCTCAAACCCTGCCGCATATCTTTTCAAAAATCTATATTGAATAATTTCTCCAGTATGTATTTTCCAAACCATTCTTTTTATTTGTGTTATTACTCTTTTTGTGGGCAGTTTCAGCTTTAAGTAACTACAATTCTACAGTTTTAGGGATTAAAAAAAAAACAAAACAAACTTGAGGCCAACACCACTCTCCCCTGACAGGTGATAGGAGCTGTTTCCTGCCACCTGTCTCATAAAGAAAAGAAAATCAACAGCATTCTAACATCAACAAACTAATATGCTCACAATAAGTTTTGAATATAATATCGTATGGCTTTACTAACAAACTAATACAAAATTTAAGTTGCTTAGAGAGATTTTTTTCCTGTCAAGAGAGAAACAGAATTTATTGTGAGTTAAAAACTCGTCTCTCCTTCCCCAATGATAAAGCTTTCACACTGTACTAAACAAAAAAAAAAGAATGTGAACTTTACTATTAAATTTCTTCCCTACTTCAAATATTTCAATCATGGAACTCCCCCTGTCCCCTCCCAAAAAAATCCACCTAAACGTTCAAAGCACAAAATAAAGCTCAAGGGAATATAGTAGCTAAGATGAGGAAAGGAGTCTATAGTCCTTTCTTTTTCTATTAATGGGGCAGTGTTATAGATTTAGGAGGGAGAATATTAGTAGTGAATGAGAAAGAACAGGAGGAGGACAGAGAAGGTAGGATGGGAGGCCTTATGAAATGCTTGTTTTCAAGATAGTTTCTAAGTGTTTCATGGGTGAAGGAGGCACCTGTTATTGCACTAAATAAAAGGCAACGTGGTAGAGAGAAGCACTGCATAGTCGTTATATTTTATCTTCCGCTCTGGCCTTCCAAGCCCGCCCAGTTAAGCTTTTACACCTCTTTCCTCCTCTCCACCTTTACATTGTGGTTTGGTAGGTCAAGTAAAAACAATTTTTTTTTTCGAGAGCAGTGGTTCTCAACCTTCCTAATGCCGCGACCCTTTAATACAGTTCCTCATGTTGTGGTGATCCCCAACCATAAAATTATTTTCTACTTCATAACTGTAATTGTGCTACTGTTATAAATCGTAATGTAAATATCTGATATGCCCTGTGTTTTCCGATGGTCGCGACCCACAGGTTGAGAACCGCTGTTCGGGGGGGGGGGGAGAGGTAGTATTGATTTGCTGAAAAGTACAGACGGAAAGCATTATCTTGAGGAGTAAGTGCTTCTTCCGAGAACTACGGGTTTATTCCTCAGGCGGCCACACACCACTCAAGGCTAAAAGAAGGCTGCAGCGGGAGGGAGCACCCCCGTGTCAGGCAGGTCTTTGTTTCCTTGCTCCTGGTTCCACGGGCTTTGCAAAAGGGCTCAATTCCCACACACGAACACGGCAGGTCTACCCAAACTTTTACAAAACGAGGTTTTGTTTGGATACTTTCCTGTGGCAGACGTTCACAGAACTGCCATTCTGCTCTGCTGCTGCTGCTGCATCTGCCCCAATTCAGCAGGGAACCGAAATTCAAATTCCCATTTGTGCCGGCGAGACGCTGGACCCCTCCATAGGGAGGATGCATGTCCACTCCCAGTCCACCCCACGGCTACATGAACGGCATGTGCTTTTGTTAGGGGGGTAAGCGGGGGGGGGGGGCTCTTTTTCTCACAGAGGCGGCACCTCATCCAAGACTCCCGACACCGAAGCCTCTCAGAAGATGTTAAAATGATGATTTTAAACAGTGTCACCGCGCCTTTATTTCGGAGGCCGCCTGCTAATTACCCAGGAGTACTCATGCCATGGGAAACACAGGGCATAAAAGGGTGCAGCTGGGGCGGGGGGTGGCATCTGGAAGGGAGAGCGACTTGGGCTCCCTGACGGGATGGAGGGGACAACTTTTAGGGCTGGGAAACAAGAGGTCGGCCGAATGC
>NW_006299263.1:459447-483217 GCF_000327345.1 Myotis davidii | reverse complement strand
CCTGTCCGACCCCCAGCCTCAGCCCGGCGCGGAAAGCTTTTGTTTTGGCCGCGACGAGAATCACGATCCCAGAGGAGGAGGAGGAGGTGGCGGGGCCGCTGGTGGCTCCTCAGCGAAAGGGTAAGAGAGGAGCGGGCAACCGCGGTCTCCGCCCCGCGCCTTGGGTGTTTCCTCGCGCCTTGGGTGTTTCCTCGCGCCGGGCTAGGCCCGCAGAGTCGTTCACGGCTCTGCAAGCGTCGGTGTTAAATGCGCTCAGCCCTCTTTGCAAAGCTCTCCTCCCCTCTCCGGCTGAGACGGCGCGGGGACTCTCATCACCCCAAGCCTATGATGCTGGTATGGCAAGACCGCCAAAACCTACTCTGAGAGCGAAAGTGGGAGCGTGGGAGCCGGGCATTGGAGGTGGTCGAGAGGCAGGTCCCCGAGTGCTCCGGGTGGCACTGCGCGCAGGGAGAGGTCGGCAACGGGCATGGTGCAGAGCTCCACGCCGACAGCAGCAGGCAGGGCACCTGGCAGGGTACAGAGCCTCTCTGCCCAGACCTTCGGGAACAGGTGCAAATTGTGGGTATTGACCGCACTCCCCACCTTTTTGCTCCTTAGAAAATGCTTCCCTTCTCTTTTTCTACATAAACAATTTTAGGGCTAAACATGTCCTTAGAGATCATCTAAACCCAACCTCGTTTTTCAGCCGAGGAAAAACGCCCAGGAAGATTAAATGACTCGCCCAAAGCCACGCAGCGTCTGCGCGACGGTCTACGTTCATTCAAGGCTAAAGCTGTTCTTGTACCCACCGTTCTTGCTCTTCCTTTTCGTCCCTTTCTACCTGACTTCAGAGGCATCATTTTGTTCTCTTGGTAACACAGGAATGCGAATGTCCCGAACACTACCCAAATGCACACTTAAAAATGGTTAAAATGGTAAATTGTATGTTACGTATATTTTACCACAACTCAATAAATGTTAAATAAATATTGACTACTAAGCTTAGACAGCCATAAGTATAGTTTAACATCACAAGATGAGCTATGGGTTCTAACCGGTTTGGCTCAGTGGACAGAGCATTGGCCTTCGGACTGAAGGTCCCAGGATCCATTCAGGTCAAGGGCACATGCCTTGGTTGCAGGCTGTCTCAATCCTGGCCCTGCAGCGCCTGTGATGTTTCTCTCTCTCTCTCTCTCTCTCTCTCTCTCTATCTCTATCTCTATCTCTCCCCCCTCCCTTACACTCCTCTAAAAATCAATGGGGAAATATCCTTTGGTGAGGATTAAGAAACAAAAAAAACTAAAAACGTGAGTTTTGGGGGAAAGCATAAAAAATGAGATATAAATGACATTTTCAATTTTCCTAATAAGCACATTCTTGTGCAGTACCATTTAAAATATATAATGTTGGTCCTTAGGCTGCTTATAAGCAAGCCAATGTGTCTTGTGGAGCCAACACTGCCTTTACTGAAGGTCATTAGGAGGCAAATATCATATGTGAAAAACTGTGTGTGCCTGCTTTATACACAGGGTATGCCCCAAAAATGTGTACACACTTTAACAGCTGATAGCTAAATTTTGAAAATGACGTGTATTCTAATAAAACACTGCATTTATTATTATTCAAAGTGTGTGTGTATATATTTTTGGGACACACTATATTTCAAGATTCCTTGTATTTGCAGAGCCTGTGGAGATGTGCAGCTATATGAATTTCTATGCAATTTACAGTGTCCTTTGAAAACTGTCAGGGGTAGGACATATCATAGTTCACAAGGGGAGGTAGAAAAGATGTAGAAATTATCACTAAATGTATCAACATGACTAAATCTCAGAAATATAACAGTGAAACAAGCAAATTACAAGCTATGTAAATTAGTTTACCTGTTTATATTACACCTAGCCATATTGTTTATGAGGATATATATGTATGTATATAGTATTAAAAAATGGACAAGTAGGTTACACACCAATTTCTCAGTGTTGCCCTCTAGGGCAAGCCAGGAGGGGAATGAGATCTGGAAAGTGTACAAAAAAAGGTGTCAACTATTAATCACACACAGGAAACAAAAATGTTAATATATATATTTTTTTAATCTTGGTGGGACTACAAGGGTTTTTCTTATGCAAATCTCTAAGCTTTATGTTTGAAATATTTCATTTACGAGTAATGTTAAAGTATTTTGGACATTGAGCTGGTGTGCTTACTATGAGGACAGGGTAAATGGTGTCAGGCTGTGGGGAGGGGAGAGGGGATTAACAGTTAGACTGATGAGATGCTAGAGAAGGGGAGTATCAGAGGGTACTAGTTAAGAGGATAGACTAAAGGAACCTTATTTTCAGGGATAAAAATCTTAAAATCCAACAGGGATAAAGTGCGGTGGTCTCTTTTATCCCATCTCTCTTTCATTCCATGTTGTAACCACCAATAGAGAGGCTTTAATGAGCGGGCACTTCACAGAGAGACAGCTCTCTCACAGTATGATGTTAAAACTGGTCTCTTTCTGGATGAACTCGTTTTGAAACCATAAATGTTAACTGGTAATTTAGTGCTGCATTTACATACCTCCCCTAGGCCACCCTCCACCACCTAAGGCTTTGTTTATTCATATACATACAACCTGGTCATGTGAAAAAAAACCACTAGTCTGGAATTCAGACAACCTAGGTTCTAATTTCAGTTTGGCCACTTACAGGTCCTTAGTTAACTCAAAGGAATCCATCTTTATGAGCTTCGTGTTTTGGTTTCTGTTTAAATTAGAGATATACAAATACTGCCTATTTTAAAACTGTGAAACACAATGCAAACATAGGGTTTACAGTTGTTTATGTTGGGGGAGAGTATATTCTTATCTATTTTAGTGAGGAAAGTCCTTTTTGCTTTGGGGGGGGGGGAGTTCTTGTTTTGTTTTTGTTAGCTGCTGTGCATAAGAATTCCTTTACATTTACTAAGGAGCTCCGTCCAGAAATTTTGAATTTTGGGTGATTGTCCAGCACTTTATACTGGCAGTTCCATCACAGTAATTATCACTGGGGGCCTCACATTATTTACCCTTTGTATTTTCCAGTCTTCCTCATTAGATTCTTTTTTTATCCTTGCATTCTCACTCTGCCCCTGATTACATGGTGGGTGCTCAAAACATTTAATTAAATTAGACCGAATTGTAAAATTTCCCACGTTTGGAATTATTCTTATTAAGGCATGCCATCTGCTGGTTCCGGGACGTATCTGTCAGGCAGCCTGAATTCCTTTAATAATCCGATCAATTAACATTCCTCCTGAAGCATTTGTGAGTTTGTGTGTTAGGCAATTTTCCCACGTCCTTCCACTTCCTGTCGTAGGTGCCATTCTGTATTGAGCCAGTCGGGAATTCTTTTTCTTCCAACCCTCTTTTACCTGTTGGCCACTCTTAAAACCCGGAAAAACGGAGTTTATATTTCGGAGCCTCGGAGTGACCAGAGCAATGTAATTGGGCATGTTCAGGAGGTTGGCCTGATTTGGGAAACAAATGTGTCTTGAATGAGAGCTTTCAATGCCGCTTGTTTCCGGAATTGGCTGCATCTATCTTTCTCTGCATTATATTGGGAGATGGCACCCCCTCCCACCTTCTTGGCACTCTCACTTTTTCGTTGTATCCCTGTGCCTAATTTTGGAGCCAGCCCTCCTGGATCTCCTGGCCAATCAAGAGACCACACATTGTTGCCTAAGAGACCCCGGATGCCAGCGAAAGGATTTATAGATGATGATTGGACTAATGGAAGCTGGAGGGTGGGGGCTGGGCAAAGTCAAAGAAAAAAAGCAGCTATGGCAACACCAGCGCTTGAGGCCTGATGAGGGAGTCCAGCTAAAAGAGGTGAGGCCGTGGGTAGTGCATGGAAAAGATGGAGACTCTTTGCAGAGCTCCACTCGCAGGTCCGCCTGGGCCTCTCACAAGCCTTGTCAGTGCCCCTGGGGATTGCATTTTGCTCCGTTTCAGCTGCAGTTAAAATGCCAGATGCTTCATACTGAGAAAATTAACAACAAATAATAATTTCTTTGCCTATCAAGAACCAGCTCTTTTTTATTGTATTACGGTTTTTGCTTTCTAATTAGTTGACTATAAGATGAATTAGTATTTAAATCTAACCATATCCTATTGCCTGATACTTTCCTGATAATATCTGAGGTTCCCTTCTCTAATGATACTGCCGTGTACACAATGAGTGACTTGTGTGTTAGCAGAGAAACTCAATTCTGTTCTGCTCTGTCAACTCCAAATAAAAACGTGATAATCCTGAGTATAATCCCAGCGCTCAGTTCATAATATTCTGAGTTTCACCCTATATTTTCACTAGTTTTAATCCTTAAACTGTGCCCTCCACTGTTGCATTCATTCACTCAGCTGATTTAACAAATATTTATTGAGCATTTATTATGTACTATGAGATTAAGATTCAAGTGAACAATCTTGGAGAACCACATAAGCAAACATCAAACATCAAAATTTCATATTGTTTTCTCAGAGGGATTGGAAGTTCGTGCATCTGGGCAGATAGTGTATGAAGGGAGAGACAGGAGAATGAAGCTCAAAAGGTAGATTGAGGTAAATTCATAGTGGACCTAGACTTGCATGCTAAGAAATCTGGATATTCTGTATCCATTAGCAAGCCTCTGAAGGTTTTTGAGCTGAAAAGGGACATGATTAAATAACTTGCCTTTAAAAACACACACAAATAAACAAAACAAAAAAACCCTCCCTAAGTAGAATGGTGGTCACCAGAGGTGGAATGGAGTGTGTGTATGGGTGTGTGTGTGTGTGTGTGTGTGTGTGTGGGTGGGTGTGTATGGCGGGGTGGGGGGTGTGTGTGTGTGTGTGTGTGTGTGTATGGCGGGGTGGGGATGTGGGGAGGGTGTGGAGAGAGGGGAAATATTGATCAAAGGGTACAAGCTTTCAGTTATAAGATGAATAAGTTCTGGAGACCTAATGACAGCATGGTGACTATAGGTAATATAATGTATGCTTGAAATTTACTAAGAGAGTAGATCTTAAGTGTTCGGAACACACACACACACACACACACACCTACTTCATACTGAGAAAATTAACATGGTAATAATTAAATAGTTTGAGTGTTCATTTCACAATGTATACATATACCAAAACATCACCTTGTATACTTCAAATATATATGATTTTTATTTGTCAAAGAGGAAACTCTCTAATAGTGGACTATAAGCTCCATTAAAGTAGAAACTCATACCTTTGTACCTCTAATACAGGCCTAACAGGTCCTAAGCAAAGTTGAGTAATGGTGACAGTATGAAAAATGACTTGGAAGATGGAATTAGAGATGTGTGGCCCCTGGAACTTTACAGGAGGATCCATCCTTGCTGTTAAACATGGAAATAGAACCATACGTTGGGGGCTAAGGCCATAGGTCCTCTTTCTTCCTTTTTTTTCCAAGGAAAAATTAAAAGTAAACATTCAGGAACAGCCATGAAGGAGGAAAGAGGTCACAAAAATAGCACCAGCAAGCTTTAGATGTGGAAGGAGAGGGAAAAAACTTGCTTTGTCTTGTTGATGGAGTGGGTGCAATTATTTTTGTGTATGTTATCTAAAAGCGACTGTCTTTATAATAGCCCTGAGTGGTCTATACCGTGAACATGTGTGTACATGCAGATATGCACACTGCCTATTTTCTGGTATGAAGAGAGGAGGAAAATTGTGAAAGAATGATGACAAAAGACAGGGTAGGACACCCCATTTTCATGCTTCATCAGGACTGTATTACCAAGAGGGCTGTTTCTCCTGGCCAGGCCCACCTCCTGAATACCAATTTCCCTCAGGCTGATTTGAAGAAAGCCTTGTTCAAATAATTTCTAGTTTTGAGGAACCAGGGGAAAAAAACAATCAGTGTGGGGCCTTGGGGAGATCCTAGAAAAGCTCCTTTGTCCTAATTCAAAATTTTTGCCTAGCTTTTTTCCTATACAAAGTGGGAAGAGAGAGAGTTTCTTGGCTTACAGCAGGAGTTTTTAACCTGGGATAAGCAAAATTTTATGTTCATGTGCATTTTTCTAGGGAGAAAATTCATCGCTTTCATCACATTCTCAAAGAGTTATTTGACCCTCAAAGAAAAATTAAAGACACCTGGTTTAATAAGAAGGAAGGTCAAATGTATATAAATAGCAACAATGACAAAAAAGAAATACGTAGTTTTTAACTAGGCAGATCTAGACTTGGTGACCATGCTTTGTATCTGTAATTTGCCTACTCACATGTACTTTTATAGCTGCCAATTAAAAATACTGCAATGAAGTCATTTCTTATGCCTTTTGCAACTTAGCCAAATAGGAGTGACTTAGACAATTGGCTGTTAGGGGGCTGAGAAGGACGTGAGGGTTGATCTGAGTCCCCTTTGACCCAGTGGTATGATGGCAGCAGGTAACTGCAGGAAGGTATTGTCTAATGACACCACTGAGGTTTGAAAACATTGGCTTTATCTTCACCTACAACTTAACCTGAGAGATAGTATTACATGTCTAGTGAAAGCCTCAAAAATTTCAGATCTAACATTTGGGGGAACTCCATATAAGCCTAAAATAAATGATTGTTGTTGTTTTTTAATTGTCCAATATTTGCTGCTATAGAATAATTTTCAGAACCCATAGATCAGACAGACAAGCCCTGATCCCTTTAGTCATCACCACTGCCTTTCAACATGAAGCCCACCTTCAGAGAGGAAGGAGGGCGGAAACATGGAGGATATACATTGACACTAGCATCAATCTGCTGTAACTGTTTTCCACCTTAAAATATTTGGTCATGGCCCTCTAAAGGACAGGTATTTAGGCACTCTATGAGCGATTGTGAATGATAGGAAGTTCTAAGAAAGACTGCAAGGATGTCACTACTTATTGAGGCCACCTATCTGTCTGTCAGGCAGTCTGCTGGATCCTTATTCTGTAATATTCACAGAGGCAGTTGAATATAGATCACGGGTGGGGAATGCCCAGTCCAAGGGCCATATAAGGCCCGTGAAATCATTTGGTCTGGCCCTGCTAAGGCATTAGGGGTGAGTTCATTAAATGTTTGACCAAATATAGCAGGCTAATTTTTAAGTCAATCATTTTGTATGGCCCACAAATGATATTATAAGTATCCAGCCCTACCTGGTTTGGCTCAGTGGATAGAGCATTGGCCTACAGACTGAAAGGTCCCAGGTTCGATTCCAGTCAAGGGAACATGCCTGGTAGGGAGCATGCAGGAGGCAGCTGATCAATGATTCTCTCTCATCATTGCTGTTTCTTCTCTCTCTCCCTCTCCCTAATAAATAAAAATGTATTTTTAAAAATAAATTAAAATGTATTTTTAAAAAATAAAATAAATATCCAAATGGCCCTTGGCAGAAAAAAAGGCCCACACCCCTGGTGTAGACATATATATATAGTCTTATTTGACAAATGAGGAAACTGAAGCTCAGGTAGATTAAATAACTTGCAAAAAGTTATACAGTTACTAAGTTGTAGAACCAGGATCAAACCCATACGATGTAAACATTTTTGGTTGTAAATAATAGAAACAGATCCTAGCTAATGTAAGCAAAAGAGGAAGTTTATTGCAAGGATGTCATGTGGCTCACGAAATGGACAAGGCCGGAGGCTTCTGAGGGATGAGGCAGCAGGAACAGCCTAGCAGAGTACCAGTGCTACTTTGAATGCCCACCTCTGCTGTAGAGTAAGGATAAGCCAGCATCAATCTCAACTGGCCTAGCTCCGTCTTGTAACCAGGGAACGGGAGGCCACTTTGATTAACCAACCCAGCAAACTCTAAACAATGAGGGAAAGGGAATTCCTCATGGAAATTATAGTGCTTTCATCAAATGAAGGCAAATATATACTGGGCATTGAAAAACAGCACATTTCCCTCAATAAACTCAAAACGGTCCATCTCCAAATGCTTAGTGTTGTATATTACATCACTCGACTTCTTAAATATGGTATCAAGGTAGAACCCTTGTTATTTAGATGTCAGAAAGTTAAAAGGAGAGGTAGACAGTCACACGGGACAAGGGTGGAGTGTTTCATATTGCACTATGATTTTATAAATTACAATACCTCTTCTTTCCAAGCCAATATGGTATATTCTTAGCTAGGAGTGATTCTTGATTTCCCTCTGTGGTCCAATGAAAATAGAGTTGAATAGACTTGAGTCTGATTTCCAGTTCCAGTCTGTATAATTTTGGGCAGAGCGTGTAATGAACTTTAGATTGTTATGAACTTCAATTGAGCATACATAGAAAGTGCTCCCAGCAAGTGTTCTTCCCTTCAATCCCTTCTCTCAATGTACTAAAAGATTGTATGGTATTGGTATTTTTAGTAGTGTGAGAAGATATGTTTCATTTCTTCTGATAGGTATAGTTTTTCTTATAGAAGAATACCCAGTTATTTCATGATGGCATTTGCACCTCCAAAGAGCACGGATGGTCCCAAAATGCAGACAAAGATGAGTACCTGGACACCCTTAAACCATAAGCTTTTGAATGATCGATCGGGTAAGTTACCAGAGCTATTTTATTAGTTGCATTCATGCCTCAAAGGGGGAAAAAAGTATTGCCCTGGCCAGGTAGCTCAGGATGGCCCTAGCTGGTTTTGCTCAGTGGATAGAGCATCAGCCTGTGGACTGGTGGACTGAAGGGTCCTGGGTTCAATTCCAGTCAGGGGCACATGCCCAGGGTGCAGGCTTGATCCCCCGTAGGGGGCGTGCAGGAGACAGCCAATCAATGATTCTCTCTCATCATTGATGTTTCTATCTCTCCCTTTCCCTTTTTCTCTGAAATCAATAAAACATATTTTTAAAAAGTCAATTAAAATATAAATAAATAAATTAAAAGTTTGAATATCAAAATATGAATACCAATTGTTTAGGAATGTAATGGATGGAAAAAAAATGAAGACTTTTTTTCAATAATTTTTTATTGAGCCCTTGCTATGTGGACAAGGCTGGCAATAGACACAGAGTCCCTACCTGCGATGAAAATTTCTTAGATTTGTTCTTTCCTCTAGTCCAGTGGTTCTCAACCTTCTGGCCCTTTAAATACAGTTCCTCATGTTGTAACCCAACCATAAAATTATTTTCGTTGCTACTTCATAACTGTAATGTTGCTACTGTTATGAATCGTAATGTAAATATCTGATATGCAGGATGGTCTTAGGCGACCCCTGTGAAAGGGTCGTTCGACCGCCAAAGGGGTCACGACTCACAGGTTGAGAACGGCTGCTCTAGTCACTGCTCCTCTCTCTCACTCCAAATGCTTTTTTTCTTCTATCACTGGTTCTCTGCTGGAACCACTAGAGAGGAGAGGGTAGGCTATGAGAGAGGAGAGGGTAGGCTATGAGAGAGGAGAGGGTGGTCTATGAAGAATTTCCCCAAAACACATTTTCTTGCTACATTTGCAGTTACTGGATAATGCTGGACATTTAACCAAATAAATAAAATGAATAAATCTCATCCCATTACGCACATGACTCAGTTTCTCCTAAGAACTTATTTATGACTTGCATTCTGGGGAGGCACTATTAGAATACACCAAACAAAGGATTGCAAGGGGGTGGGGGGAGCTGAATATCATGCCCGGTATTGGGGCATGCCAATCTCTGGGGATTTCTGTTCCTGCTTCAGGTAGGGGCAGAATTTACCAACAGGTCTGTGAGCTCCTATTATCAGTACAGGTGACTTGACCAGCACGTGTTTGAACTGTGCAGGTCCATTTATACATGGATTTTCGACTGTGTAGGGGGTCAGTATCCCTAACCCCCTCATTGTTCTAGGACAGCCGTGGGCAAACTACGGCTGTCCTAGAACAATGAAACTATTGAAAAAAAAGACCGTACCCTTTTATGTAATGATGTTTACTTTGAATTTATATTAGTTCACACAAACACTCCATCCATGCTTTTGTTCTGGCCCTCCGGTCCAATTTAAGAACCCATTGTGGCCCTTGAGTCAAAAAGTTTGCCCACCCCTGTTCTAGGAGCAACTATTACTATTACAAGGACCACACTAGTTGGCAGTAAAAGCAGCAAAACTGTCCTTATTATCCTGCTCCTACACATTAATTCCTTCCCCTCATGAAACACCAAGTCCCACTTCACTCCGTCACTTAAGCCAGACCTCTTCCTTCTCTCTGTTGGTCTGGAATTTGGTTTCCCCCAATTTACAAGCTAATAACTTAGCCTGTTATTTATGGCATAGAAGACACTACAGTTTCACAGTAAAAGATGCAAAAGTCTGGGGTCAGAGACAAAGACCTTTATCACTCACAGTGAAGCATGGGCATCATGTTTGTGACGGTTCTCCTTGCCTGCCTTGTCCGACAGGAGTGATGCAGAGGGCCCAGGTAAATACTACACACACCTTGGGTTTGTGTCAGCTGAGGAGCTATGAGGCCAGAGAACCCACTGCTTTTATAGTAAACAGGCCTGCTCTTGGTCCCAAAGGGAGAGAGTACTGCATTACTCAAGTTTGCCTTCCTATAAACAAAACTTGGAGACATGGCGGTCAGGGCTTTGCATTCTTGATATTCCAAGACATTTAGGAGTGTGAGAGGCCCAGGGAGGCGTGTCTTCCAGCACCCCTCCACCTCCATATCCAATTCATTTTCAAGTTCTAGGAGCCTTCCTCCTAGAGCTCATCACCCAGGCTCCTTTTCTCCATTTACATATATCTCCAGCTCCACATTCTCAGTTCATACCCTTAGCCTGGTGTATTGTAATAACCCCCTAACAGGTTTCGCTGCCTCTGTCCCTATTAATCCATTTTCTATTTTGATCCCAGAATAACATTTCTAAAATACTAATCTAATCCTGTTACGTAAAACTAATAAAAGGCCCCACTCTGAAGGGTAAATTCCAAACCCATGCATAGCATGGAGGACCCCTCATGAGTTGGCCTCAGCCAGCCGCCCAGTTCCAACCCCTGCCACAGCTTCCTCTCATCCTATATCCAGGCCACCTGAGTGGCCCCCAGGTGAGCCATCTCTCACACCTCCACACCTTTGCATTACTCTCCTCATTGCCTTCTGGGAGAGTCAATCAAATATCATTTTCTCTGGGAAACCTCTTCCTGCTTGCTTTTCTTTGCTCTCATCACTTTTTCCGACCAATGCGTCAGGAGTTGAGGTTCTATCTTTTCTCTCTGTCTCCAGTGCTGCTATAGTTCCTGAAGCACAAGACATGGGGTCACCCTAGAAGCTCCCTCCATTGACTCTCACCTTCTTGTGTCTGTATCCCTCCTTCCTTAGGCTGGATTTGACCCTTTGCCTCTCTGAACCTAAAAGAAATGCTGCTCCAATAATTTCCCCCATGACTGGAGCACCTTACCTTCTCTGGTCTTTACTGTCCTCCTTTATGAAATGATTAGGTTGGATCAGATGACCTTGAAGATCCCTTTCAGGCCTAGCATTCTGACTGCATGAAAGGAATTAAAAATAGAAGCCAAGCCCTGACTGGCATGGGTCAGTGGTTATAGCGTTGGCCCTTGCAACGAAGGATCTTGGGTTCAATCCCCAGTCAAGAGCACTACCTAGGTTGCAGGTTAGATCCTGGCCCCAATCAGAGTGTGTGCAGGTGGCAACCAGTTATGTGTCTCTCTCACATCAATGTTTCTCTCTCTCTCTCTTTCTCTCTCTCTCTCTTTCTCCTCTCCTCCCCCACTCCCTTCCAGTCTCTCTAAAAACCCCCACAAATCAATGGGAAAAATATCCTCGGGTGATATTCACAGCTGGTGATGTGAAAGTGTCCATACAATAATTTCAAGGGGTTTTCTACATTTATAAAACAGGGCACTTGTCACCAATGATCAGTGTGTAATTTTGAGGCCCTGTTTTTTGTTTTAATTTTCTTCTATTCTGTAGTAAAATGTGAAATATGTAACTATTCCAGGCTAAAATAAGAGTCACAGGATTTTAACTTCATTGCAAGCTTTAAGCAGAAAGATTGAATTCAAATTGAGATGCCTAGGAAAACAACGTTATCAACATAGACAAATGTAACAGATTTCAAAATAATTCATGCACTGTGAATTTTGAGAGGAGGAATGTTTTGAAAGTATATGCATTTCTTGGCCATCTAGTATTTGAATTGAAAGTAACCAACATTCCTTTTGAGTATGGCTCACAGATGTAGTACAGTACATTTTAAAAGGGTGTTCTGAGAGCCTAGCCAGTGTGGCTCATTGGTTGAGCATTGGCCTATGAACCAGGAGGTCATGGTTCAATTCCTGGTCAGAGAACATGCCCAGGTTGCAGGCTCGACTCCCAGTGGGGGATGTGCAGGAGGCAGCCAATCAATGATTCTGATCATTGAGGTTTCTATCTCTCTCTCCCTTCCCTTCCTTTCTGAAATCAATAATTTTTTTTTAAAGAAGGGTGTTCTGAGAAAAGCGCCTAGTTACCATCAATCATCATTGAGGAGCCCCTAAATTTCTTATTCCCACACTGTAATGATGTCACACAGTGAAATAGTATCAATAGGCTGAAATAACAACATAGGATTTTGATTTAACAGCAGGATCTAAGCAAATTGTGTTATAAATATTCTGCAAAGAAAGAAGATCCATTTTTATATTTCCATTTTGAATTGATACTTTGTTTTCCAGCTCTTTACGATGCAGAACATGATTGCAAATCTTCAAAATGAAGACTTGCTCCAACCAGAGATTATAAGACTCTGACTAAGGACCTGACAATTAACTAATTTGTCCCAAATTGTATTTCTTGTCAAGGGTAGAGTCAGAACCAGATTTCAACTCATTTAATGTTTCCCCTCCCAATTCACTCCCGTCAGTTTCTACTTGGGTCTAGATGCCTTTTGATAAAAAACTGGATTTGCTTGACCCCTGCTTAGACTTGATCGTTGGCCCTTTAAAGACTCATTGTTTTAGCATGAAAAACATTGCTGAACTAAAAGCATTTATTTAAGCAAAAAGATTGCAATCTGATAGGCACAGATTCAGGTAGCAACCCAAACTGCATCCTGGAGAGAGCAGGCAAAGGCAGGGTTTATTTAAAAGAAGAAGAAGAAGAAGAAGAAGAAGGAGGAGGAGGAGGAGGAGGAGGAGGAGGAGGAGGAGGAGGAGAAGAAGAAGAAAAAACACACACACAAATCCACAAAATATAATTCTTTCATGCAAATAAAGGATTGCTGGCTAGGTTCACAGGGATTGGTTAGTTCCAATATGTAAATGGGAAGCAGAAACGACAAGGAAGTAAGTAAAGTCTACTAGTGTATGTGTCCAAGTAGCAATTGTTCCAAGATGTTTTCAACTCCAGGATGCTTATAGCTCAGCCATGAGGTAGTTTAGCAACAGTTTTAGCAATATAAATGCAGCTCTGAGAACTGAGGCACAAGATGTTCATAAGCCTCAGTCCTTAATAGCCTCTGACTCTATTTTAAGTGACTCTCTTAGGGATCTTTATTTCATTTTATTTCCTCCATTATCCCTTGGACCCTGCTTAGGCTCGGTGGTTGGCCCTCTAAAAACTATTGTTTTAGCCTGAATAACACTCTCCACCTCCCACCCTACTCCTTTTCTGCTACTTCTTGCCGATTCTCCTGGCCCCTTCAAGTCAGTGCCCCTTTGTTTCCAATGCTCCTGATTGTCATTGGCCACCATGATGGTCAGCCCATCCTCCTTTTGAAAGCCCAGAGCATGTCGAACTGGAAGTCAAAACAGGGAAGACCAAGGTTCTAGGGAGGAAACAAGTACAGAGTTGAACTGAACAGACAGTGTAGAAACCGTGATTTTTAAAAATCTCTAAGTGTAACCCCCTTTGGGCCGCTGGTTGACCTCTATAAAACAAGGAAATTGGGCAAAAATATCTCTAGGATTTCTCTGAGCACTAAAATTCTATGACTTTCGAAGCTTTTTGCTGTTATTGTTCAATTAGCAAGTGTTTTTGGAGGGCCTGCCACAGAACCTGTGGAGTATGTAGAGACAGTGGTTGTAATCTACATGGAAAGATAAAATGAACAGAAACAACTAGAGAGCCATAGCAAACCCTGTAGAGACCAAGTGGAGCATGCACTGTACATGGGATATGAGCTGGGAGGAGTTAGGTCACTGGGCATCAGAAAAGTGGTGGTGCTGACAATTTGGTTTGGGTGATAGATGACTGATTGGGTTTGGTTAGAGGGAGGAGAAGAATTCAGGAAATATTTGAATCCAGATTTTTGAATCTTCTGTATTCTATAGGTACGCTTCTTTTTTCACCTAGAAATTCTGAGTTTATTTGAGAGTCCTAGTAGCTTAGGTGGCAGTGAATTAGTGGGGAGGAGAGAAGGACATCCTTTTTCTTCTTTAATGTGCAAAGAAAGCCTACCTGTGATGTATGAGATTCTCCAACCAAGAGCAGAACTGACATTTCACTGGCCTTGGGGTTGTGGTTGAACCAATTATTTCAGTCCTCATTTTGTATGCCCTTTGAAACTAGAGTTGAGAGTAAAAAAGGAAGGAAAGTATGATCCATTAGAAGCATAAAGCCAACTCCTTGTCCTCCTCTACAAAAAGGGAAGAAATAGGCCTGAGTTACTCTTCTAGTAGGAAAGTTCTTGCAATGCCAGAGACTTTAGGTAGTGCTAGGAAGAAGGGAAAAACGTTGATTCCAATTTTTTTATTTTAAATCATTTTTTTATTTTTCAATTACAATTGACATACAGTAACATATTAGTTTCAAGTGTACACCCCATTAATTAGACATTATATCACTTACTAACTGATCATCCAAATAAACCTTACATCCTACATAGTTATTAGAATATTATGGACTATATTCCCTATGTTTATTTTACATTCAAATGACTATTCTGTAACAACCCATTTGTACTTCTTAATCCCTTTACCTTTTTCATCCATCCTCCCAAACCCCTTCCCATCTGGCAACCTTCAAAATGATTCCAATTTTGAAAGCTGACAGGGTGCATGTGTGGGAGTGAGAGAGACACTTACATCTGTTCATTACTTTTTCTTGTTTCCTCTCTCCATAGTTTCCTGCCAGACATTCTCACATTAGTTTTTCCTTCTTCACTCATTCAGATACACATATACTAGTCACTGATGCTCAGAAAAACACCTCTACATCAATAGCTAAATAATTCACACATACCAATATATCCATAAGTATATTCATTGTCACTTTCATTGCCACATTCATTTAATCCATTAAACATGAGTACCTGTGATATACTGTGTATAACACTCTATACTGGAGATGGAAAGATGAATAATACATGATTTCTGTCCTAAATACTATACAACAACAAACCTATACAGTTAAACACTGAGTTGTAAGAACAGAGATGCGTAATAAGTACACCTAAACCTACTAATACGTGTGTACACTGACATAAAAATAGAGCTGCTCGTTCATAAACTTCATAAGTTCTCAAACAATTGATACTGAAATATTTGGGGGGAAGATCTCCATTTTACTGTGTTTTCTTTGTCAGTTTTTTCATCTTTCAAATTCTGATGTTGATTTCACTTTACAGTTTCATTCTTTTAAAAAATATATATATTTATATTGGTGTTTTTTTTTTAAGATAGAGAGAAGGAGAAGGAGAGAAACTTCAATGAGAGAGAAACATTGATCAGCTGCTTCCTGCACACTCCCTACTGGGGATCAAGCTTGCAACTGGGACATGTGCCCTGTCTGGGAATCAAACCGGTGACCTCTCAGTGCATGGGACGATGCTCAACCAACTAAGTCACACTGGTCATGGCTCATTCTTTTCTAATTTCTTCTCTTTAAAAAAAGTATTACTTTTTTTTTTTTTTTTTTTTTTTTAGTTCTCACCCAAGAATATGTTTATTGAGTTTGGAAAGAGAGGGAGGGAGAGAAAGAGAAAAAATTATTGTTTAATGTAAACAGATTTTCATTTTGAGATGATGAGAAAAACATTGATAGGTTGCCTCTCCTATGTGGCCGGGTAAAATTATTACTTCTTTAAGATGAATTATTCCACATGCAGAAACTGATAAAAAAGATACCTTGCCCAGGTTAAAAACAAAGTACCCTCTCAAGAATGAAATCTTTTTATATTCAGTTGACACAATGGAAACACTACTTATTTATGGATACTTTAATGCTATCTTTCTTGTAATGGGAATTTTGAACCATGAATTATGAAATCATTCCATTATTTTTAATTTATTGTAGGTATTTGAAGAAAGAAGAGCTCTACTTGGAAAATGGGTAACCATTTAAAATATACTTACTTCTATATTTGAAACAGATAAAATATACTTGTATAATATGTTATGTTATCATAGAGCCCAAAGAATTCAGTTTAAATGTAAGATAATCAGTGATGATTGCTCATAGCCTGAGAAGTTTTTTGGTACTTTATCAGTTATGGTTGTCAGAAAAATAGAAATTAGACCAGTTATTTTAATGGACATAATTAATGTTTTTAAATTTTTTATTTATTGATTTTAGAGAGGAAGAGGAAGGGAAAGACAAACATCAATTTGCTCTTCCATTTATTTGTGCATTCATTGGTTGCTTCTTATATGTTCTGGCAACCTTGGCATATCGGGATGACACTCTAACCAACTGAGCTACCCAGCCAGGGCCCAGACATAATTACATTAAATAAATAGAACTGGTTAAACAAATACTGGAAAACAAAGAAGACAAAAAGGGAACATTGAAGTGCCATGGAAATAGAACTGCAGGAAATAGCTTTTTCCAGCTTTACTGATACCTCAGAAGTTCAGAAGAAGGACCCCGTGGGGTTGGGACCAGCCCTATAGGGGACCCAGACTTCGGAGGAACAAAGTAGATAGCAACTAGCTGATTCCTATACATCTGAGGAAGTGTGATGGTTCTGAGAGTGTGGAAAAAATTAGACCCTGGAATTAACTGCTGCTTCTAGGGTCAAGAGATAGGATGCTGCTTCCAGGAACAGTAAGGAAACAAAGGAGTAAGGCTCTTCTACCTTAGTTTCCCTCTAGTATCCTCTTCCCCATTGGCAACATTTAACAGGGAGTCAGCTATCAAAGGAGAAATACGATTTATAGAGACCCAGCCTTCTCTACTCACCAAGTAGAATACAGAAAGGTGAGTTTGGATCTGAGAGATAATAGCTTAATAACCAACACAGTTCAACCATTTGGCTACTTAGCATCCACATACACCCTTATTCAAGTTGTTACAGGAACAACTTTATGCTTTTATCTGGCAAGATACAACTATCCTTCATACAAATGAAGATTTTCTTACTCTCTCCTTAAAAGAGACACAAAGTCATGATCATGATCAAAGTATCCATCTCTGGGCAATGTTTATTACTCATCAAATCACTCTGCAGTCCCATCTAATAGTCTCTACCACCCAGGAGAATTGAAAACATATGGTCGTGCAAAAATTTGTACATGAATCTTCATAGTAGCAAAAAACTATAAGCATCCAAATATCCATCGACTTATGAATGACTAAGCAAAAGGTAGTAGTATATCCATACAGTGGAATATCATTCAGCCTTGAAAAAGAAGGAAATTTTATACAAGCTACAACATGAAATATGAATGCACTGTGGTAAGTGAAATAAGCCAGGCTCAAGAAGACAAATGTTGTTGTAGGATTCTACTTAGATGAAGTACGTAGAGTAGTCAGATTCATAGAGACAGAAAGTAGAAGAGAGGTTGCCAAAAGATGAGAAATTATTGTTTAATGTAAACAGATTTTCATTTTGAGATGATGAGAAAGTTCGGCAGAAGCATACCAGTGATGGTTGCATAACTATGTGAATGTACTTAATGCTACTAAACTTTACACTTAACAATGGTTAAATAGTAAATTTTATGTCATGTATATTTTACCAAAAATTTAAAAAGCAAGGGTAAGAAAATGCAATAAAGTACTGATACATGGTACAACATGGTTGAACCTTGAAAAATAGTATGCTAAGTGAAAGAAACCAGATACAGAGGCCACATAGTATATGATTCCACTTCTATGAAGAGTCCAGAAGGCAAATCCATGTTGTCAGAAATTAGGTTAATGGTTTCCAGGGGCTGGAGGACAAGGGGAAGAGGGATTGACTGTAATGGGTACAAGATTTCTTTTTGGGGTAATGAAAATGTTCTGGAATTAGATAGTTACGGCTATACAACCTTGTGAATATACTACAAACTACTGAATTGTACACTCAAAACACTGAATTTTATGGCATGTGAATTGTATCTCAATTTTAAAAATAAATTAGGATTCCTTTTAAAAACTATACTTGGATTTCTTTAATTCTTTTTTTTAAAATACTTAATCTCTTATTTTTTTAAAATACATTTTATTGATTTTTTTACAGAGAGGAAAAGGAGAGGGATAGAGAGTTAGAAACATCTACGAGAGAGAAACATTGATCAGCTGCCTCCTGCACACCTCCTACTGGGGGTGTGCCCGTAACCAAGGTACATGTCGTTGACCGGAACAGAACCTAAGACCTTTCAATCCGCAGGCCAATGCTCTCTCCACTGAGCCAAACCAGTTAGGGCAATCTTTTATTTTTTAATATGTTTTTATTGATTTTAGAGAGTAAGGAAGGGAGAGATAGAAACATCAATGAGAAAGAAATATCAATCGGCTGCCTACCTCACATCCTGGGCTTATTGAGAATCGAGCCCACAACCTGGCATGTGCCTGGACTGGGAATTGAGCCATCGACCTTCTTGGTGCATGGAACAACACTCCACTGAGCCACATGGGCCAGGCTCTTTAACTCTTGATATATGTAATAAACTTGAAATATTCCATTTTTAAAGCATACAAAGCCTTCTTCCTTAAGGGACATCTTTAACCCAGAATATAACAGTTGATAGTATGTCCTTTCCTATGAGTTACTAAAACTCATTTTCCTAAGTATTATAATTTGTTCAGACTGCTATAATAAAATACATAGGCTTTTAAAGAACAAAAATTTATTTCTCAGAGTTCTAAAGGTTAGGAAGTCCAAGATCAAGGCCCTTGCAAATTCACTGTCTAGTGAGATCCCACTTTCTGGTTCATAGTCTATTGCCTATTCACTGTAACTTGACATGGCTCAAGGAGTGAGAAATCTCTCTGGGGCCTCTTTTATAAGGACACATCCCATTCATGGGAGCCCCACCCTCATGACCTAATCACCTCTCAAAGGCCCCACCTCCTAATACCATCATCTTGGGGGGTAGGTTTCAACATATGAATTTGGGGTTTGGGGGAACACAAACATTCAGTCCTTTGCACTAAAACTAGCATAAAGGTCTATTTCTTACTGTTTTTGTTACCTTAGTTGGTCACCAGTTCTTTTCTGTGTTGGTCTACAAGCTTCAACCTAAAGATATTTATTAACCAAAGCAGAAAAAAATATATATAATGTCTCTGGAAGGATTCATGAGAAAAGGGGCAACTGTGAGTCTGTGGCAGGGTGGAAGAGACTCTTTTTTCTGAATAGCTTTTCATACTTTTTGATATTTTTAATCATGTGAACATATTATCAATTCAAAATAATAATAAAACTTTACAAAATAAATCTACTAAAAATTAAGAAATGAAAAATACCAAAAATGTATGCCCAGCTGGAGTGGCTCAATTTGTTGAGTGTTGTTCTGTGCACTGAAAGGTTACCAGTTCAATTCCCAGTCAGGGCACATACCTGGGTTGCAGGTTTGACCCCTAACCTCTCTCTCTCTCTCTCTCTCTCTCTTCCCCCCAACTCTAGTGAAGATTTTTTTTAAAATGTTGGATATATATATATTTAAAATCTAGCTGAATTTTTCTCATTCTATATATGTATGTTTTTAAATAGCTTTGCATCTGTGAACAACAACTTAAAAAGAGACTTATGTAGAATGACTGTTTTTACACCAGCTATCATTCCACTTACTATTAGTGGAAATCCCTAAATTAATATAACCAGGGCTAAAGTTCAGCCAGTATTTGATGTGGCTGACCAGCTTCTGTCTGTTTTGATTGGTTGATGGTATTGCTGATTATTACTACATATTTTTAATATCACCCTGGATAAGGTCTTCAAACATTTTAAAAGATCTTATGTATTCTTTTTTTTACCATAACTAATAGAAATATACATTTGCAAATATCACTAATTATCTATCTTCTTCAATAGACTTATCCATAGCGGGCAAACATGGTTCTATCATGCTCTTTGTTATACATTCCTTGATACTACCAAATGAATAAATGATACTCACTGCTTTTTCTCTTTTGTCCAAATACAAACTTATTCTTTAAATTTACAATATCATGTAGATTTTTTTGTTTGTGTGTTTCATAAACAACATAAGAGATTGATAACATAAGAAATATATTTTCTAAAAAAAGAAAGGTGAAATAAAGATAGCAATTTTTCTTTTTACTTAGCATTAGTTGGGATTTTCATGGAAATGATTGAGTATTGGTTTTAAAGCTCAAACTAGTTTTTCAAAGTCATTTTTAAAAACAACCTGGACATTGTGAGCTAAGATGTAATATGAATCCTATTTAATGATAGACAATCCAAGAGTATTTTCTATTTGGCAGTAGAATGTCATTTTTGTTCACACATTTGCACATGGTCCTATCTGATGTTCTGTACAGTAACAAACAAAATAATTAAGAGAAACTTAAAAGCTCTTCTACTTTTACCATTCCATGCTACTACTTAATCCCTTATTTAAAAAAAGCTCATCTTTTAATCCGTTAGAAAAGACAGTTGCCTCTCAATCAACAGAAAATAACAGCAAAAGTATTTTAGTTGAAAAGAAAGCATCTCACCTTTTTCTCAGCTTCTATGTTGTTAGAATTAATAGTAATATTTTGAAGAATTTGAAAACAGTAGACAGCATTACTTTTAACTTGCTGGAAACAAGCAATCACAGTTAAAATTCAAGAGAGAAACGGGAAAATATTTTGCAAATTGCATGCTACCTAAAGATTAATATCTGGGAGATATAATGAGTTCCTACAATCAATAAGAAAAGCACAAATACTCATATATAATAAGTCATTGGAACAATGAGAAATATACAAAAATATACAAATGGCCAATAAACATAAAAGATGCTCTATTCCACTAAACTTGGAGAAATACAAATTAGACAATGAGATTCCCAATTCCTCCCTTTGTCTGTGTGCCAGCAACAATTAAAGAGACAGATTAACATCCAAAGTAAGGTTCACTGGTGAATAGGAGGATATGCGGAAACACAATGGGAAGGAATATAAAAATGGTAAAGACGTTTAAAAGACAGCTTGACACATTCTATTCAATTATTAAATGCAAATATCCTTTGAACCTGTCATTCCACTTCCATTTCACTGTACTAGAGAAATGGTCACATGGGGCCTGACAAGGCATGTTCTAGGATATTGCAGGGTTTGTGTTTTGTTCTGTTTTTTGTATCAGAAATAACCTAAATGGTATTGGCAGTAAAATGAGCAAATAGATCATTGCATAGCCATCCTACCATGAACGAATGAGAAGGCAATATGCTCTGGAGCTCATTACAGATCAGGATCCTGTGGCTATCTTTTGTTTGGTTTTTAAACGTCTATGTAGTATTCCACAGAATGGATATATTCTACTTCATCTAACTGTGTCCTTATTGTTGGAGATATATATTTTTATATGTAACTGCATAGAAGTGCACAAACATCAAACTGCGAACAGTAGTTATTTCTGGGGAATGGAGTGAGTGAGAATTGACAGGGGGGAGTGGTTAAATAGGATCTTCATGTTTGATTATATTCATACCTAGTTGAAACTTTTAAAACAAGAATGTATTCATACAATTGTGAACTTGAGTTTTTGACAGCAGGACTCAGAAACTCAGATTAACATAACCAATAAACAAAAAATAACAAGCCTCCCTTTTTATCTTATCCCTCACTCCCCGTGAACTTTGCCTTGCCATTGTGTCAGATAAATGGACCGTCATCTCTAGCAATTGTCCTCACTTCCTGAAACTGCAGCAAGTATACTCGTAATACTCCCAACTACTCTGAAAATAGGATTTTTCACAATTCTTTTGAGTCAAGAAAGCCCCTAAAAAAAGGTATTGAGCCCTAACTGGTTTGGTTCAATGGATAGAACGTCAGCCTGGGGACTGAAGGGTCCCAGGTTCCATTCCAGGCAAGGGCACATGCCCAGGTTTCAGGCTCGATCCCCAGTTGCGGGCGTTCAGGAGGCAGCCAATCAGGTTCTCTCTCATCATTAATGTTTCTATGTCTCTCTCCCTCTCCCTTTCCCTCTGAAATCAATAAAAATATATTTTAAAAGGCATTAAAATAATTATAAAATATAATTATAAGCATAATTTAACATAACATAATATAATGTAAAAAAACGAACTGTGAAGTGAAGTACCATAAATGGTCCCAGCTACTCCCCAATCTCACACATTGGATCGATGGCTGCAATGTTATGGGTATTTTTACTAGAGAGATGACGCAAGAGATGTGGGAGATTTTCGAATTCCTGTACAGTTAACTCTACAGCGGGTTATTTACTTTTTGGATTATTCCTAGCGCCTTTTAAATGCCAAAGGGATTTTCCCCAACTGTTAAGCATTCTTCTGAGTCATCACTTTCAATTGGTAGGAGTTCAAGGAATGCAAATTCGTTTTCTATTAGCCTAAACAAACACAATTAGAAAGGAAGATTCCTTGAGGCAAAGAGCACCTATCACAGCCAAATTTAAATTGCCTTTGACCATTGTCATCAGGGAAATGAGAAACCAAAGTAATTGTCTTCTTAGCCTCTAAAGAAAAATGTTTTAATGCTTTCTCTTGTAGAGTTCCTCATCATTTGTAATCCTAATGTTCTTTTTATATTCATTTTAAATCACTCCAATTTGGGCCCATTTTTTTGGTGGGCATCAATGAAGTACATGGGAAAATCTCAGCCATTCTCAATATATTTCCCATCCTTATCAATGTACATTTTTTTCTTATCAGTGTACAAATATGGTAATTTTATGCTTTTTCATTTAATTGTTTACATATATTTTCTTTTTACATTGAATAACCCACATAATTATTATTTTTAACTTAACTATGATAGTTTATTATGATATCTGCCATGCAATGAGTCAGGCACTCTATTAGGAATTCTATATGTATAGGAGTGGCCCGATACATGAAATTCATGTGGTGCGGGGGGTGGGTGGAGGGAGTGTCCCTCAGCCCAGCCTACACCCTCTCACAATGCAGGACCTTTCGGGGGATGTCCAATGGGCCTAAACCGGCAGTAGGACATCCCTCTCACAATCCAGGACTGCTGGCTCCTAACTGCTGGCCTGCCTGCCTGCCTGATCACCCCTAACTGCTTGCCTGCCCGCCTGATCGCCCCTAACTACCTCTGCCTTGGCTCCTGCCACCATGGCCTCATCCGGAAGGATGTCCAGAATGACGTCCAGAAGGTTGTTTGGCTGTCAGGTCTAATTAGCATATTATGCTTTTATTATAGATGGTGTGGAACGATGCATACCACTGGCCTCCTCACCCATGATCTGCTAATTCAACCCCTGAAGCTAGAAAACAGTAGTTTTGATCCCCATTTGGGAATTTTTGAATGCAGAGGGCCGATGGGAAGTTTTAGTGAGGGAATTTGCACACCCAGTTTATTCAAAGTGTGCAATTCGGTGGTTGTCAGTATACTTCCAGAGTTGTGCAACCATCACCACTGTCTATTTTTAAGAAATTAAATATTGTTGAAAGTATCTGGATTTTCCCCACTGACCCCTTCTAACCTGCCCCGTCCCCCACCCCCAGCCTTCAACA
>NW_006299263.1:456791-459035 GCF_000327345.1 Myotis davidii | reverse complement strand
CGCATAGCCTTAACTGGTTTGGCTCAGTGGATAGAGCGTCGGCCTGTGGACTGAAGGGTCCCAGGTTTGATTCCGGTCAAGGGCATGTACCTTCGTTGCGGGCACATCCCAGTGGGAAGCATGCAGGAGACAACTGATTGATGTTTCTCTCTCATTGATGTTTCTAACTCTCTATCCCTCTCCCTTCCTCTCTATAAAAAAATCAATAAAATGTATATTTTTTAAAAAAATACATTGTTGTCCTGGCCGGTGATCTCAGTGGTTAGAGCGTCGGCCCATTCACCGAAGGATCAGACGTTCAATTCCTGATCCAGGGCACGTACCCGGGTTGCAGGTTCAGTCCCTAGTCTGGGTGTGTGTGGGAGGCAACCAATGTGTCTCTCTCACATATTTCTCTCTCTCCCTCCCCCCTCCCTCCCACTCTCTCTAAATAAAAATCAATGGAAAAATATCCTCAGGTGAGGATGAACAACAACAACAAAAATACATTGTACGACTATAATAAAGTTGATTATAAGGCTTGTACCAGATACATTTTTGCCTTATACTAGTATGCCTTGTTAGGTAGTCAGTATATAACTAAAGTTCATTATAAGATTCTGATTACTTTATAATAGCTGTAATAGGTATCTATATGTGAAATGAAACAGCATACAAAATACAAGTAGCCCCAAATTTCCCTATTTTCTCTAATGGACAAAAGAAGTAAAGATTTAAACTCCGGCCAAGTGGCTCATTCAGCAGGTTGGTGTTCCCATAGGGCCTTTTTTTGGAGGGGCGGGGGCGGGTTAACCAAACCTCACATTCTTATCTTAGATCAGCCTCTGATCTTGGGATTGATTTAGGGTTATCTCTGGGGGAACTGTGAAGTAACCAAAGTTTGGTGTGCTCCAGGTTACTTTGGCATCTACTTCTTGTCTCTGGAATTCTTTTTATCCAGGTCCTCCTATTGCTATTTCCTCTCCAATCACATCCATTATTTACACATTAGTGGGACTTTGACCCAATAGACTCCCCTTCTCAGGGATATTTGCATGTAATACCTTATTTCCAACCGCGAATGTAAAGGTTTGTTTCTGGTCTTTGAGTTTGGCTCTTACGAGCTAATACACAGCTCTTGGGGAGGAGAGGGGCGGCCCAGGCACCTTCTCTTCATGTTGCATGTTATAAATATGTTTTCTCAGTTGATGAATATGGCCAGCTCCCAATTTACTGTCCTAATTAACTGCAAGTTCTGAGGTCAAGTGTACTCTGTGCACACTCAGATCTTGCACAGGTTCACACATCTAAGTGTGAGAAAGGGCATGTAGGTGGCAAAATGTGGACTTTACTAATTAGGAAAAGAAATGCATGCCATTCATTAGGAATAAATTACTACACTCACTTTCTATGCCATTTTTATTGCTTCTTCATAATGAATCTCTGGAATCAGATTAAACCAGGAAGTTTTTATTTTCTTTTGTCTTTTTTTTTTCTTCTCCAGTTTGACAAATGGACAGACTCTCAGAGGAGAAGAGTCCTGACGGGCCTGTTAGAGCGCTGCTCCCTGTCACAGCAAAAGTTCTGCTGTCGAAAGCTTCAGGAAAAAATTCCAGCAGAAGCTCTGGATTTTACTACCAAGCTCCCAAGGGTGTTGTCCTTACACATCTTTTCCTTCCTGGACCCCCGAAGCCTTTGTCGTTGTGCACAGGTAAAGGCAAAGAAGCAGTGTGGGGCATTTTGTAAGAACAGCCTGGGAACTCTGGAACTTGAGAGGGGGAAAAAGCACATCCTAGTATAGCAGGTTCAACATCATTTTGTTTAACTTAGTTTTGTTACAATGTTGATGAGAATCTGTAGGAACTTAACTCTTGTTTATATCAGCCTAGGGAAAACCGGTTTCGTTACATGTCATTTCACTTAAAGTTGCAGAATCTATTGGTGACATTAAGTGAGGACTTACTATGCACAAAACCAATAAATGGCGTGGTCAGTATGTTTAGTCTGTATAGTTTGGATTCACCCCTGTCTCAGACACTTTGTGTCTCACTCTCTATTTGGTGCTCAAAATGGAAAAAAAGTATATCATTAATGTCCACACACAAAAAATTGCTAGGTGGTGAGGCAGACACCCAAAGAAGACATGCTTCATCAGCAGGACCGTCTTACATTGCATAGCTACCATAAAATCCTAAATTGTACAGTGCAGGCCATTCCTAAAGAGAAAGGCTCAAGGAGAACCGAAGATGGCGGCATAGGTTAAAG
>NW_006299263.1:455104-456710 GCF_000327345.1 Myotis davidii | reverse complement strand
TTATGTTGTCACTCATTTGTGGAATATAAGGAACAACATAAACTGATGAACAAGGACTGATCCAGAGACGGAGAGGCATTGATTGGACTGTCGGGCTTTGGAGGGAGGGTAGGAGAGGGTGGGGGTAAAGGGGAAAGAGCAACCAAAGGACTTACATGCAGGCATAGAGGCCTAACCAATGGACACGGACAACGGGGGGTGGGTGGAGGGTGATGTGGGGACAGGGACACATATGTAATACCTTAATCAATAAAAAATATATTTAAAAAAAAAGAGAAAGGCTCAAAATAAGGCGCTAATGAAATATACAAAAGAATATGAGACTAAAAGAGTTCAGAGTGAGCAAATTTGCTCACGGATTTGGAAAAGGAGCTGACCATTATTTTCTTACAAGTAATTCCATGGTGTATTAAAGTGTAGTTGAATTACTTAAGATTATAAAACGAGTAGTAAGTTTGTTGAGCCTTCTCATAGAGGCTAGTAACACCAGACATTACCTGTTAGCATGCATTCACTCGTGCCATAGAGGCTAGTAACACCAGACATTACCTGTTAACATGCATTCACTTGTGCAAAATGTTAACTTTCAGCCGAGACCGGTTTGGCTCAGTGGATGGAGCGTCGGCCTGCGGACCGAGGGGTCCCAGGTTCGATTCCGGTCAAGGGCATGTACCTGGGTTGCGGGCACATCCCCAGTGGGAGATGTGCTGGAGGCAGCTGATCGATATCTCTCTCTCATCAAAGTTTCTAACTCTCTATCTCTCTCCCTTCCTCTCTGTAAAAAATCAATAAAATATATTTTTTAAAAAATGTTAACTTTCATTTTTAAAATTAAGAAAATGAATTCAGTAAGAAAGATGAATTACTTAATGAAGGAGCTGGGAAAGTTGGGAAGCTATATGAAAAAAATTTCTAGTAGGATAAAAGATTGATATGAAATCAAAGGAAGCTATGAAGGTACTCAAAGAAAACACAGGGAAGGAGGTCTTTGTAAGTACTCTATAATACCCAGAAACCATAGACGAAAACATGTAATTTAAATTCTTGCTTTACTCATTATAGATAGTATTTATTATATGTATTTTATGAGCAAGACTAAAGAAAGCTAGATTTTAAATTGTGACTATAAAAATTAAAATTTTCTGTATAAAAAAGAACATTATAAATAAATCCAAACAGTAAATAGGGAAAATACATACTGCCAATGAAGGGCTAATTTTCTTAGATTTTAAAGAACTTCTATTAATCTATATTAAGAATAAAAGACCACCTGGCTGGTGTGCTCAGTGGTTGAGAGTAGAACTATGGACCAGGAGGTCATGGTTTCATTCCTGGTCAGGGTATATGCCAGGGTTGCGGGCTTGATCCCCAGTAGGGGGCATGCAGGAGGCAGCTGATTGATGATTATCTCTCATCATTGATGTTTCTCTCTCTCTTCTAAAATCAATAAAATTATATATTTTTTAAATAAAATATTATTTATTTGGGGGTAAGTGTTCTAACACTAATATGACTGTTTCCAGGCTCTTTTCTAACTTCTTTACATTTAACTCTACCAATAACAAATATTATTTTATTTTTTTAATATATTTTATTGACTTTTTAT
>NW_006299263.1:447385-454308 GCF_000327345.1 Myotis davidii | reverse complement strand
TAAACTAGCATTTGCCTGAGGCTATTGGGCAAATGCCTCAGTGCAGGGTTTGGGCGGGGCAGGTCCCCGGGGATCTACAGGGCGGCGGAGGGAGCAGTTATGGCTGCTCTCAGTTCAGTCCCCAGGGGCTCTGCCTCACAGAGTCCCAGCAACCTCTGCAAACCTCGGAGCGAAAGCTGCCTTTGAGTTCCGACCGAAGCCAGACAGTCCTGCTTCTCCCGTTTGAGTCTGGGTCCCTAGAGACTCGCCCAGATCTGGAGCTCAGAGTCTGCGACTCCCTCCCGATTGAAAACGCCAACCGCGCCCTCAGCCACCAGCCCGCTCTGCATGCACTCCGCACCTCAGTCTTTGCCTTCAGCACTGCGCCTCCTCTGAGTGTCGGTATGCGTTTCTCTTTCCTCCTAGTTGTAGGACTTCCACTCAGCCAGCCTTCCTGTGGTTCTGGGTGATGTCCGTTCCATCTTTTAGTTTCACTTTTGAAGTGGTTGTTCGAGGCAGCAAACTCCGGCGTTAACCTATGCCGCCATCTTGGTTTCTCCTAAAATTATATTTTTAAAAAAGAGAAAAATAAACCAACAGCCCAGCAGAAAAATGAGCAAAGGGAATGAATGAACAAGTAGTTCACAGAAAGAAATGCAGGTGTTTCTAAAATATGTAAGCTGCTTAGTCTCACTATGTCATGCTATTTTTCATGATACAGATTGATAAGCTTTTAAAATAATATTCTATATTGGTGAGGGTGTGAAGAAACAAAAGCACTTTCGTATATTGTTGATAGATAAATTGTTACAACCACCGTGGAGAACAATTTGGGAGCAATTACAATTTTTAATAATGATTCCCTTTGACCCAGCAGTTTAACTTGGAATTTATCTGATGGGTATACCAACCTATGCAAAATTACATCTGTGTAAGAATATTGCAGCATTGTTTGCAATAGCAAAAGTTTAGAAATATTGGAAATGTCCACCATTAGGAGACTAGTTAGATAAATTGCAACAATCTCCAAAATATATCATCAGTGAAAAATGCAAAGGTGCAGAATTGTCCTACCATTTTGGAAAGATAAAAGAATACATACATGTTTGTTAATATAGACCTAGAATACTTCTGAAATGACCCACGAGAAACTGGTCACAGTGGTTACATCCAGGGAGGAAAATGAGGGACTAGAAAACAGGGATGAGAGAGAGACTTCCTTTTTACTGTGTGCCTCTTTGTACCTTTGAATTTAGTGTTAATGTACACTTATTACTTATTCTAAAAATGAAACAGTTTTTAAAAAGAGTATATCATTCTAAATGTCCAGCAATATGACAGTATTATATAGCCATATGATAAATTATTATGCAGCTATTAGAAAACATGATTTGGAAGACCAGAGATATTTATGATATGTAAAATGAAGAAAGCATAATTTTAAATTGTATATAGAGTTTCCCAATTTTGTTTCTTACATGCCAAAAAAAAAGACTGAAAGGAAAAGAGCTCTACCAGGTTGTTAATAATGTCCATCTTTAATTGATGGGGTTTTGTATGTTGTTTTTCTTTAAACTTTTCAGAAGTTGCCAAGTTTTCTACATGAGAATGTTATCATTCTAAGGAAACATTATTTGAAATAGCTATTCTTATAATCTATGGGCACCATATGTCGATCTAGCAAGATTTCAGCATTATATTTATTCCCAGTACTGACTGTGAGGAAGACACAGATCATTATTCTTCATCTAGGTTTAAAGGAAACAATAAATTCATTGCACTAAAATGAGCTTTGAGCTGTTTCAAAAGGTGTATGGGGTGGGGGTGGTCTTTTATAGTTTTGAAAGCTCCTATCTACCCTTCAATTCTCATTTCTCTACCTTAAAAAACAAACAAATACCTTATCTACCCTGGGGGGGAAGCCTAGCTTAAATATCCAAGTCTAAATAAGATCTAAGGAAAAGGAGGAAAACAATGACAATTCAGAAATTTTTCTCCCTATCCCCTCCCTCCAAAACCTCATCTCTCCATTGAATTCTGAGTTAATTAACCATATAGGGATTAAGGTTGGTGTTTCATTCTGGGTTCGACAAAGTAGATATGATTTCTGTTTCTGCCTGAGAGGCTCTATCAGATCCTCTAACCTTTTTCCTTCTTCCAGCCCTGAACTCTTATTTTTTTCTAATTGTGCCTCCTCTCTCCTGCCTGACTCATGTTCAGCCCATAAAACAGTGCTAAATATAGTAGGAACTCAGTAAGTGGTGGCTGGAAGGAGGGAGGAAGCAGAGGTGATAGATAAGTAGATGTATGGATAGCAAGACCCATTATAGAGTCTTCTGTTTGTTTATTTATTTATTTGGTGTTCAAAATTATTAATTAGTTATTCTTAAAAAAGAGGATAGTTTTCCAAGGATGAAATTTGGATTTGAATGCTAGTAGTCATCTTTGCAGTTCTAACAGCTAAGACACAGATGTCTAGTCTCATGTGGGACACACCATATAGTATCGGTATTTGTGTTCTGTTTATAACATTTATATTTAGTTAAATCGTAAGAATGAAGGGAAAACAGATGTATACCATGTGCAGACCTGAGTTTCTATAACTCTCATATAACTTTCACATGAACCTTGATGAAATTCCAAAGTCTAACTGAGCCTCAGTTTCTTCATTTGCAATATGAGAGTAATAATTTTAATTACTTCCATAAGTTGCTATGAAGATAGTTAATAGGTGCTCGATAAGTATATGTTGACTCAGATTCTAAGTCTGAATTAGAATTTAAAGAAAATAGTTCTGCTTGGGTAGGAAGCACTCGAGGTAGGAGGTGACTATTTAAGCTGTGAATTGGAGGAAAAGATAAAAAATGTTATCTAGGGTCCAAGGTGACAGTTTAAAACCTAGAGAAAGTGACCATGTAAACTGAGTAGGTCCTGTTTTTTCTTCAATTGTCGTTTTTCCAGGTGAGCTGGCACTGGAAGAACTTAACTGAGCTGGATCAGCTCTGGATGCTCAAATGTTTGCGGTTTAACTGGTACATCAACTTCTCTCCAACTCCCTTTGAGCAGGGCATCTGGAAGAAGCACTACATTCAAATGGTGAAGAAGTTTCATGTTACCAGACCTAAGGTAAATTTTGGGGCAAAAAAAGCAACAAACTTACAAACATCAGTTATTTAGGAAGTCTAGAGCTAAGACTAAATGATCACACTTGAACTTGGAGGAGGGAGTTAGCTCAAAGGAAGAATACCATGATTTCAAAATTCTCTTCTGAGAACTCGACAGCCCATGCCAAGATACCTGTGACCACTGAGAGCCCTCATCTGACGCCCAAACCACCATTCCACTCAGGAAGTTAGGACTGTGGAGCTCCGCACTCTGTCCAGGTCGTGGATTTCCTTATCCCTGCCTCACCAACCCTCCTGACCCCCCCTCCCCCGCACCTCCCCACCCTGCAACAATTCTGACACTGGGATTCTGTGAGTAATGTGCAGTATTTGTTATGTATGGATCAGCAAATTCCATTTTACCAATTCAAATATTGTATGATTTTTCGTGGTGAGCTGAAGTATATTTTTGTAACATTTATAAGGAAAAGTTTTCCAATAAATCCGTAATTGCAGAAGGGTATAATGAGCTATTAAAGTTCTTTTTAAGCTGGAAAATACCAGTGTAAAGCATTTCCATATAATCATAGGAAGTAAAATAACACAATTTTTTTTCTAGTGGCTTTCTATGCTTTATAACCAATGTTTGTATTCTTATAGTCACTGTTAATTATAGGACATTTTTATGAGCCTTTTATTTATGGCATGGTCTGACACATGCAGAGTTGTGCATCATTTTGTATGAATTCCTGAAAAATTGTGCATAAATTAAATTTTTAAATGATTTTTAAAACCACAGGGGTATCATATTCTATGAAAAAGCTGCAGTGAATCCTTTTAAAATTCAAGAGTCCTTTTGAAATATGAATAGTCAACTTCTAAATTGCTCATTTAGGTTAGTTTTATGGAAGTAAGCTACATTTACATTTAATATAGTAATACACTATGCATAATTAATATTATCACAATTGCAATGATAAAACTAGTCTTTCTAATTTCAATAATCGGTGTGCTCCATGAGGATTTCTTTTAAAAAAATATTTTAAACTGCAGTGATGGAAAAGTTATTTTCAAAATTACCATAGCTATGATATCTTTTCTCCTCGGGTTTTTCTCAACTCTCATTCTCGTTGTAGGCAGAGAATGGCACTCAGTAGCTGAAGCTTGGGCTGTTCTGGGACAGAGGAGAGAAAAGTGACTAGCCAATTTGTAGCATGAAAGGAGGTTTTTTAAAAAATATATATATTTTATTGATTTTTTACAGAGGGGAAGGGAGAGGGATAGAGAATCAGAAACATCAATGAGAGAGAAACATCGATCAGCTGCCTCCTGCACACCCCCTACTGGGGATGTGCCCGCAACCAAGGCACATGCCCTTGACCAGAATCGAACCTGTGACCCTTCAGTCTGCAGGCCGACCCTCTATCCACTGAGCCAAACTAGTTAGGGCAAAAGGAGGTTTTGAGCATTATATATAAAACTAACTTCAATGCTTTGTTTTCTACAGAATATTTCTGTATAACTCTATTTAAAATAATGACTAATTCTGATGCAAGAAAATGTCCACCTCTTTGCCTAGCACTAAATGTCTGTAGGGAGTACTTTGTTATATTAAACTTGAGTTTTTCTGCTAAAGAAATAAACCTAAATTAGAAAGACAGAGGTTAATAAAATCAACTAATAATTCTATTTCTTAGTCAGAAAGACTAAGTTTATAAAGCGTCTGACTAATGTTAATTTAGAAAGACAGAGGTTAATAAAATCAACTAATAATTCTATTTCTTAGTCAGAAAGACTAAGTTTATAAAGCATCTGAGTAATGTTAATAAAGTCATCTGACTATGGTTTTAAGGTCACTGTCAGCACCACACTTGAATAATTTGTGTAATCCCCTTTGAGGCTGTTCCAGTGATGGCAGCACATATATTGGAATGATACAGAGAAGACTTGTATGCCCCGTGTGTAAGGATAGCATGCAAATTTATAAAGCATTAAAAAAAATCAATGTAATTTACAGAATAAAAAAGATTTCTGATCATTTCAGTATAGGCAAAGGTATTTAACAATAAAATCAGCAAAAACTATTTAAAAAATTCTCAAAAAGTCTAGGTGAACAAAAGTTTTGTTTACTTAATACAGAAGAGTCATCACAGTTTTCATTATTACCTATTACGTTAAAGTGTCAAGCATTTTATATTTTTCAGAGTTAATGATGTTTACTTATATGTGATTACTATCATTTATGCCTGGCCTTTTCCCCCTGAAACTGATTTTTATTATCACTTATTATTTATTCCCAGTACTATTAAATTAGACCTCCTCCAGCAAAAGCAGATAAATTTCATGCAGTATTAGCTCAGAGAAATGAAATGAATTCCCATTCAAAATGAGACCTGCACAGACTTTTGAGTACTAAACCAATTATGAGCTATGAGAGATATAAATATAAAATGTTTTCTTAATCTACCAGTTTATAATCATTCATTAAGTGAATAAATATGTATATTTTTAAAGTGTTATGTGCTGGGTACTTGAGTGCAATGATCCCAACCATGCTTACAAGGAGCCTAGTCTAGTGGCCTAGGACATAGACAAATTAATGAGTACTAAGTGCTCTCCTGTAATAGAAATATATACAAAGAGTAGTTGAAGCAAGGATAAGAAACTAACTGATTCTGCTTGAAGGCACTGGGGAATTTCTTAATTTTCACAAGCAATTCAAACAAACCAATTCACCAAGCAAAGCTCCCCTAATCTCTTAAAGAACAGAAATTAAGCCTTTAATGGCTTCTCAACATACCATTTCCCTTAGGCTACAACCACATGAAAACCTTAGGAATTTCACACACAAAAAAACAGACTTTCAATTTAGGAAATTAAAGCAAAAGTATTTGGGGGGAGCGGATGAGGTTTTGATAATTGATAAAAATCTATAGACTACCCCTATATAACTTGAAATTGTCTTTATGGGTTATAGGTAATTAGGACTGGAGTACTTTTCTGAATGTATACATTTTCATGGATAAATTAATTGCAGTTGTGAAAACCCTATACAATGAAGTGTTAGAGGAGGTGGCAGTACCAGGTAGAGAAGGTATGGTCTTGAAGCAAGACAGTCCTGGATTCAAATTCTGACCCTGTGTCTTAAAACTTCTGTAGTAGCAGGCCAATTAATTGGTTAATCCTATCTTCAGTTTCCTCTTCTTTAAATGGGAGAAGTAAGGATTACCTTTTAGAGTTATTGTGAAGGTTAAATAAAATAATGTATGAAAACTTCCCAAGACAGTGCCTGGCACATAGCAAGTACTCCTGGGTTGACGGCTGCTGTAATCATTGTCACCACTATCGTGGGGATGGTGATGATATTCTTTTTTTTTTAATTGTTGTTATAATTACAGTGTGTTAAAAACAGAAATAGTCATTCATTTTCTTCTTCTAGACACCTCCGAAAGATGCGTTTGTGGTTGCTGATGTTCAACCAGTGACAGGCAGTTCTCCAGAGGAAAAGCAGTCTCCGTCACCTGCTTTCCGATCTTCTTCCTCTTTAAGAAAGAAGAACCACTCAGGGGAGAAAGAACTCCCACCCTGGCGATCCTCTGACAAGCATCCAACGGATATCATTCGCTTCAATTACCTGGACAATTGTGACCCCATCGAGTGGATCTGGCAAGGGTGAGAAGCTCCATGTCCTTCTTCCCTTGTCTGCTTTTAGAAACAATTGGCTGGCTCTTCCATGTGCAAAGAGGAAAATAGAACTTAAGTGAATATAAAAGTAAAGAAGCTTTTCCATACTTAGAAAAGTAAACAAACTGTTATTGGTATTGCCCTCTTTGCTAGTAG
>NW_006299263.1:445017-446667 GCF_000327345.1 Myotis davidii | reverse complement strand
GAAGCTTATTTTCTTTTCTGGAGCCAGGAAACAGAGATTTAGAAAGCTTAGAAACTTGACCTGAATAAAAAGAAGTAAAAAATGGTGGACCTTGAAAATGACTTCAGGTTTTGTCAGTGCGCAGAATATAGTCAAACACTGCTGCAGTTAAATGTTTTACCCTTTGTTCTCCCAGAATAATCTACAATAATAATCTATTTTCTGTAGATATTTCCTGCTGTGTTGCTAACAATTACCTGAAAGAGAAGTTGGGGTGCTTCACTGGGCTGGAAAAAGTTTAGCTAAATCAGAAAGCAGGTCTAATTAAGCAAGTTTATCTATATATGTAAAGCACTCGCTGGTGCCAATCGCACACGTGTGTTTCAATCTGTCATTGTCAATCGTGAATTTGGTGGACACTGCTATTATAGAGAAAGGGCAAATAGTGATATTAAAATATTTCTTCTAATTAATTTCCTTTCAATGTCCATGAATTCGTTCACAGGAACTCTAGTATAGACATAATACTATGTTCAAAAGTTATGTGGGTATGTTAATACCTCCTTCACTGTGGGTAGGTCACATGGTTCTAAAGTTAAAACCCTATAGAAGTATATAAGAAGTGTATGCAAGAGAAGGTATACTCAGAGAAGACCCACCCCCATCTCTTCCACTCTGCTCCCTGCTGTTATCTTTTCTACCCCATTCCCACTAACAAATCTCATTAGTTTCTAGTTTATCCTTCCAGGGTCATTTTTTACACAGAGTTACAAAATACATCATTTTTCAACTATCTGGCAAACTTTAAAGCTCGGTAATATGTTCTGTTGGTGAGGCTGTGAGCAAACGCTGATAGAATTTACTCATAGCTGGTGTAAATATAAATTGGCACAGACTCCACGGAAGGAAACTTGACAATATCCAGCAAGAGTACATATGCATTTACATTTTGACCCAGCAATCCTACTTCTAGGAATCAACGTTGAAAACACTAAAAGTACATTTGCACAAGGATATTTACTGCAACATTGTTTGTAATTTTAAAATATTGGAAATAACTTAAATGGCCATACATAGGAGAGAGTGTTTGTTGGATAAATCATGTATGGTTCATTCACACAGTAGAGCACGAGGCAGCTATAAAATGAATGGGGAAGCACTCTATGAACAGATAAGGAGTGATTCCCAGGGTACATTTTTAAATCAAAAAAGCAAGTTGCAAAAGAGTATCTATAATATTCCACCCTTATATAGAAAGAAAAGAAAGTAAGAAAATATAGATCTGTATCTATGTATACACATGTATCTGTTCACTTGTTAACACACACATGCACATACAAAAGATAAACAAAAATTAAGAAAACAAATTTTGAAGTATTTGAATGTTTTCATACATCTGCCATATTTTTAGAATGTATTTCGACAGATTAACACCAAGGCAGCACAGGATAGTGGTGATGTACAGTCTCTTGAACCATACTGCTTGGGTGCAAATCCAGGCTCGCATACTTCTAACTGTGTGACCTGGGCGACTCCCTTAACCTCTCTGTGCCTCTGTTTCCACATCTGTAAAATGGCAATAACAGTGATACCTAAGTCATAGGACCCATTCACCAACATAGACCAGATGCTTGGACTCTTTAAAGAGTGTGTCAGTGTCAGGGGGGGGGG
>NW_006299263.1:441190-445006 GCF_000327345.1 Myotis davidii | reverse complement strand
GGGGGGGGGGGGGGGAGAATATTCTATAATATAAGAGAAAGAAGAACCAAATTCATTTTAAATCTAGATGGAATTCTGGTTCAAAAAATAAAGACTTTAATAGGCATTCTTGGGGAAATTTGATATAGACTGGGTATTAAATGATTTTAAGGGATTACTATTCATACTAGTATGGTGATAACTAGTGTGTTTAGGTAGGCAAATATCTTTATCTTAGGAGATGAGTGTTGAAGTATTTAGGGGGAAGTGTCTGCAATTTACTTTCTTACACTGTGACAAATATATACATATGTATATATGGTGTGTGTATGTATGTGTGTTCATATATGTATCTATATAAAGGGATAAAGCAAAATATTATCAATTGTTGACTTTAGTTAAAGAATATATGGATAATCATCATACTATTCTTTCAGCTATTCTATATGTTTGAAATTTCTTAATTAAAAGCTGGGGGAAATTTTTTCAGAGAAAGGGAGAGGTTCAGGAGGAAGGGAGAGGGAAAGAGAGATAAAAACATCAATGATGACAGAGAATCATTGATCGGCTGCCTCCTGTACACCCCCCACTGGGGATTGAGCCCTCAACCAGGCATGTGCCCTTGACTGGAATAGAACCTAGGACCCTTCAATCCACAGGCCACCTCAAAGCTAGGGGAAATTTTTGAACTTTAGGCAGCAAGAAATATTCAGCAAAACTGATCTTTTTAAATAAAACTTTATAATGGAAGTTCAAGTATATACAAAAGTAGAGAGACTAGAACCCCTTATAACCATCACCCAGCAGTAACAGGTTTCAACTCGTGACCAATCTCGTTTCATTTATTCCTCACCACTCTGCCCTTTCCCCAGGTTATTTTTGAGACAAGTCCAAATGTCATACATTTTCATTCATACATGTTTCAATGTTTTGTCCTTAGGATATATTCTATTAAGAATATTCAAACAGCCCAGCCAGAGTGGTTCAGTGGTTGAGCATCAACCCATGAACCAGGAGGTCATGGTTTGATTCCGGTCAAGGCACATGGGTTACAGGCTTGATCCCCAGTGTGGGGCATGCAGGAGGCAGCTAATCAATGATTCTCTCTCATCATTGATGTTTCTATCTCTCTCTCCCTCTCCCCTCCTCTCTTTGAAATCAATAAAAATGTATTTTTCTAAAAAAGAATATTCAGACAAATTACTGTGTTAAAGTCCCATAAAGAAATGGTGTGCTAACGCCACCAACTCAACAGACAAGATCATTTATTTTGTTTTCGATTTTAGGGATTTTCATCCTTCATTTTATTTAAAAGTTTTGAGAAAAATTGAGATAGTTCCAAAGTAAAAAACAACAACACACAAACAAAACAAAGCAAAGTATACGTAGAGAAGTCTAGCTTCTGCTTCTCCCCTTCCATACTGTCCCTTGTGCCTGATAGGGTCACACGGGAATCCTACTTATGGGTAACTGTTCTTCAAAATGCTCTGCTGTAATCCTTCCATTTGAGAAAACATAAATACACACACACACACACGTTTTTGGAAGTAAATAATAGCATATAATATGTACCACTTCACCCACTTTTCCTTTTCTCATGTGACACTATATCCTGGAGATCACTCCACAGTTGTATCCAGAAATATTCTGCCTTCCTTTTTACAGCTTATAACACTTCATTGTGTGGGTGTAGAGTTTATTTAACCGGCTCTCTATTGATGGACATTTGGCTTGCTTCCAGTTGAGTGAAGATAATCTTTTAAGTCATAGTAACAACAACATCAAATGGGCAAGTTTTGAAATGAGTATTTGTCATTTCTCCAATGCTCTCCAACTTACAGAAGAAAGAAAAGACATGAAACAACCCCAGATTCCAGCCGGCAGTCACATGATAAGAAAAATAAATCGCAGGACGGATCTAAGCTAAGAAAAGCACGGTCACTGGTAAGTATTGCTTTCCAAAGATTCCCCACCAAAGCCATAACCAGTTTGGCTCAGTGGATAGAGCATCAACCTGAGGCCTGAAGGGTCCCGGGCTCGATTTCAGTCAAGGGCCCGTACCTTGGTTGCAGGTTCCATAGCCCTGGTCTCAGTATGTGCAGGAGGCAACCAATTGATGTGTCTCTCACATTGATGTTTCACTCTCTCTAAAAAAAATCAATGGAAAAATATCCTCAGAGAGGATTAACAAAACAAACTAACAAAAATTCCCCACCATAATGTTAATGAAAAGCGCTGGGTCTCTAATCCTGTTTGTGAAACTGAATTTGTTCTTTTTAAATTAGAATCGAGTGGTGATTTAAATCCTGGTCTCTGGAGGGGGACTGACAAGCTGTGTAACCTTAAAGATGCCCTTTGTTTAATCTCTCTGAGCCCTTGTTTTCTCCTCTGTTTAAAACAAAACACAAAGACTAGATGAACTGATGTGTATGAACCTGCTTTGAGAACTATACAATATAAAGGGAACATTCTTATCATTTAGGTTTTCCTTCTGCTTGGAGTCCTTTGGTGGGGGTGCTATAGAAATTTCTCTACAGAAATCACTTCTCTATAGAGTGAAGGTTCCACTTACCTAAGAAAAAGGTACACTTTCCTGCTACCAGTGGAGTATGATCATAACAGTGTATTTCAAGTAACTGCAGAAAAAGTGAATTCAGAACTTTTCTCTCCCTAATGAAAAATATAGCTATTTGACAACCTAATAAAGTCAGTAATTGTGTCGAGTACACATTATCATTTCATAGCAGTGTTGTCCAAACTGGTTCTATGGCCCCAGTGGATCCCTTTGAGCACATGAGTCTTTGGTGCAAGGTAAAAGGGGATAAAGGTGGAATCAAAAGTTCACATTATTAGTAAAGATTTAGAAAAAAAGCAGCTGAGGATACACACTGAAGGAAAATGAATATAAAATGGGTGTCAATTGGGAGGAGAAAAGGCAGGTACTCGTGAGTAAATCACTTTGATAGCTCTGCTTTAAAGCCCTATTACTTTCTGTTTAAATTTATTTTCAAGTGTTATTATATTCAAAAAAGGGAGAGAGAGAGATGAGCTTTCTAAAATAGGGCTATTTGTATTCTGAGGGATCAATTTTGTTGGGTTGGATGAGGCTTATCACAGGCAGATGTGCAAATGCCCAAGGGAATGGGGATGCTTAAAGCAGAGCAGTAAAATTGTCAGTGAAAACCATTAATCGAAAAAAATAACTTTATGAGGCTTATCACCCAGGCCATTCAGGCATGCTTCTGTCTGGTTTCCCGGCCCCTCCTAAGCCAGGAGTAGAAGAGAAATCTGGGGGAGATGAGGGAATTGAAGGCCTATAAAAGTTGATGGTGATGTATGCTTACAAATTATCAGCACAGTCAAACATTTCTCTGGCTTAAGAAGCAAAAGAACAACAACAAAAACCAAGGGCTAGACAGAAGCCTTCTCCGTGGGCTTTTGACATTAACCATCTGTCACATACTAGCAGGGCTTGCTTAAGTTGAAATATTTGTTATAAATTATAAACTTTAAAAGTTGCACTGCTAATTAAAGCCCAAAGGGAAACCAGGACAAATTAAACAATGATAAAGAACAATTATGCTATCTATATATATAAAAGCCTAAGCAACCATCACAACCGAATGAATGACCGAACAGGCTGTGTGGGGTACTAGGCCAGCATGGGAGTTAATGAGGGGCAACCAAACGACTGAGCAGCAGGCTGCATAGGGTGACCAGGCCGGCAGGGGGTTTAGTGAGGGACAACCAAACGACCCAGCAGCAGACTGCAAGGGGCCATCAGGCCAGCTGGGGGGGCAGTTGGGGGTGACCAGACCAGCAGGGAGGGCAGTTGGG